>NC_089219.1:150337895-150659670 GCF_963924675.1 Phocoena phocoena
AATGTTGCCTTCCAAGTAAAAATACCAACTTATTAAATGTTATAGCATCATTGGATAAAGAAATAGGGCACTTTGATGAAAGGAGAAATAAAATACATACACATAGCTGTGTAGAAAAACAGAAATTATGAATGAAAATGTTTTTCTGTCCTAGTGTAAACACTTTCTATCCTTTAAGAAAGATGAGGAAGAGGGAAATCTACAGTTAAAGGCCTCTGTGTCATTGCTGAGTTACAACATAAAGGAAAACAACATATTAATTAGCAGCAATCCAGTAATTAATAGTCATGAAAAGGCCAAAGGAGAAAAACATTGGAGGCATTAGGCCTAAACTGTTTTCTGCAGTAAAAAGATAACATTTAATCAAGTAACATACATATAAATAACTTTAGAGATGTGCTTTATTTTTATTTACTTATATTTATTTTGATATAGTTATAGCTTATTATGTCTCAGGCACTATTTTAAGCAGTCTACAAGTATTGACAAATTTAATACTCACAAAAATCCTGTGAGTTTCTACTATAAGATTTCTAGATGAGGGAACAGAGAGGTTAAATACCTTGCACAAAGTAACACTGTTAATGATCTCAACGTACAGTTGACCCTTGAACAACTTGGGGATACTTCACGCACTGGAAAATCCTCATATAACTTTACAGCCAACCCTCCGGATCTGAGGTTCTGCACCCAAGGATTCAAACAACTGCAGATCATGTAGCATGACAGTATGTATTTTGTGAGAACAACACACACATAAGTGGACCCACACAGTTCAAACTCATGTTGTTTAAGGGTCAACTGTAATTTTCAGTTTAAAAATTAATAATATAAAATGTCCTTTTAGGGCTTCCCAGGTGGCGCAGTGGTTGAGAGTCCGCCTGCCGATGCAGGGGACACGGGTTCGTGCCCCGGTCCGGGAAGATCCCACATGCCACGGAGCGGCTGGGCCCGTGAGCCATGGCCGCTGAGCCTGCGCGTCTGGAGCCTGTGCTCCGCAACGGTAGAGGTCACGACAGCGAGAGGCCCGTGTACCGCAAAAAAAAAAAAAAAAAAAAAATGTCCTTTTAAAATATACTTAAAGTGAATTTATCTAGTCGTCTATAAACTAATACAGTATAAACAGTAAATACTATACTTAGCCGTTGAATTAGCTTGAGCTGCCATAACAAAATTCCATAGACTGAGTTGCTTAAACAGCAGAAATTAATTTTCTCACCTTTCTAGAAGGTAGAAGCCAAAGTCAGAGTGCCAGCCAGCATGGTCAGTTTTTGGTGAGGGCCCTCTTCCTGGCTTGTAGATGGCCACTTTCTCACTGTGTCCTCATACAGTAAAGAGGGAAGGAGGAAAGCAGAAAGAGAGAGAGAGAGGGGGAGGTTCATGCTCTCTGAGGTTTCATATTGTAAGGATACTAATCGCACATGAGGGCCCTGCCTTCATGACCTCATCTCAACCTCATTACCTCCCAAAGGCCTTATCTGTAAGTATCATCTCATTTGGGGTTGGGAATTTGGTGAGGACAAAACCAGCCCATAGCAGCCATCTTACAAGTGACACTCCCACAGTGAAATGACCATTGAGATGCTACTAAATCCTGCAACTCCTCCTTAATCAGTAAAGATCCAATTATTTTTGATATAGGTTTTATGTAACTATTTTTTTTCAATAACACTGCATTGAAGAAGCTGAGCCTGTGTTATTTATTATATTAGATCTACTGCAGATTATTTATATATTTCCAGTTTAGAGTTCTGGGTTACCAACTACCACCAACCCTGCGGCTTATGAATGTGTACGGGACCCTGGGACAGCTCTCACCTATTTGTTCCAACTGTGGTGCTACCTCTGGCACCTCTGGAATATGGCACCTGAGGATGGTGAGAGTGGTAGCCAATGTCCTTTTTCCTCTGTTCCCACCTTTATGGCATCCAGAACAGTCACCCACTTCCTCTACTGGTCCATGTGTAAGGCATTATTCAGGGGTGGCCACTTCCATCCCTCCCTCAGAACTTTCTAGATTATTACTCCACAAAGCCAATGAGATCTTCTCAATTCTCTCTCTTGCATCCAACCCACATAGAGATATTGTGCTATGCTTGGGCAGTCTTAGGCCATTCTGGAGAAGAGATAGGCATTCTTATAGGAATAGGCTGCTTTTTCACTTCTCCCACTCCAGCTGATGGAAGGCAGGGATTCAGTCCACGTTAAAAAAAGATCCCATTCTAAGAGCGCGGTGATTATGGCGTAAAAAGTCCAAGGCTAAGACATGTAATAAATTCCAAATGCTAAATATAGCACAACTAGAAAATGAAGTATTATTTACATTTTTCCTGGCTGGATAACACTTGCATTTGTAGTTATCATCAATGAAGCCAATATTATAAGGTTGATGACCTTGGAGAGTCATTGAAAGCCAGTGTTCATTGAGAAATGGAATATTTCCTGCCACATCAGTAAATAAAGGATGTCACAGTCATCAGTAATTTCAGTCCTCCAACATGAGCAGGAAACTCAGGAAGGAAAGAATACCTGCCATCTAGCAGCCATCAGACTGCAGCCACTTCCTACGGCGAGCCCTGAGGAAACTCAGGATGTGTCCAGTATCTGGATACTGGACCCAGATAGCTGAAGTGCATATCAAAGGAATGATTTTGGTGAGCCCAGACTCTTGCATCTTCCCATACAAAGAAAAGCACTAAATTCCTTAACTTGGGATATCTGGTTTTCTTTAATTTACAATAATCTTTTGATGTTCCTCAGTACCTGCCCTTTGTTGCAAAACTATATAACCTGGTTCCCCCCCTCGCCTCCTCAGCAATTCTCTCAGGGTTACTTGAGATGCTGCCTCCCAGGCTTGAAGTCTTAAAAACTCCTGCTGAATAAAACATAACTCTCAACTTTTAGGTTTTAAGTCTACATCATGGATAGTATAATGGATAACCAATGTAATGAGTAACGATATAATTAACAATGAATAAATGATATTAGGGAAACACAGGGATAGGAAGGTCTATATCAATATAAACAGGTTCTAAAGGGCCATTGCACTGAGAGTAGTAACAATGTTGCCATCTTTTTCTGCCAGTAGGGGATATGAAATAACCCAAGAATAGCATAGTAGGCATATTCGTCAATAAAAAATTGTGGAGGATCTAGGAGCAAACAGATGGAGAGAAATCTTCTTCAAATCATTGAATATTCTGAAAGTAAAAGTAACATGGTTAAAGTTTTATGTCTAAAAGTTAATTCAGCATCAATGTGTGCATTAAATAATGAAATAGTACCTGAAACTTAAAAAAAAAGAAAATACCCTTTATCCACATGCATTAAGTTGGCTTTGGAAATGACACCTATTACACATTTTCTGCCCAGCAATCCTCTCCCCTGGAAACTGACATAGCTGATCCGCAAAGTCACCAGGTTGGATGTTGTGATGAAATATTGTTGCATCACGGCCTCATGTCTCTGGCCAAAGAGACTGACCTAAGGGTTGATTGGCCCTTGACTGACCAGTGCCTGCATCTTTTCCCTAAAATTTGGTTGGGTCGAAGAGATTCCACCTTCAGTCTGGGTGTGTCTCCTGAAAACAAATGCCAAACCTGGGAACTGTTGGTTGTCGTGTTTCCTGCCATATATGGGCAAAGTAGCAGGAGGATCTGTGCTAAGAAAGACAAAAAAAAAAAAGCAGGCACACAGGAGAGTTGGAGAGAGAGCTCTGGCTGCTTTTCCTGTACCAGTTCCCACTGTTTGAAGACGGCTATATGATTGTCAATGGGGTCCATGTGACCCCTAATCCTTACAATATCCCCTCACACACATGAGCACAATTGTTTTTAAGTTTCATTGAGTTGATTTCTGTAACCTACCAAAAGTGGGTCTTAAGAAAACCACAACTAAAACAATCAAAATCACCTATTAAGCTTCTTTTATTATAAGAAGAAGTCAGGAAAAATAAAACCCAATAATTGTAAAGCATTGGTGTTATATGTAAATTTCTGATGTAATTTCTTCTTGGGTTTTTAAATATTAAAAACTATATGATTGAAAATGCTATTTTTATTTATTATTTCATTAAGATTTTAAGCAAACTAATAAAACGTAAGATTTTAGAAAATAGCCTGTTTCAATTAAAGTGACATTTTATTCAAATTTTGATTGTGGTTTATTGAATGAATTTGCTTAAGATGATATTTTCTTCTATGCCACTTAGCTAGGAGTATCCAGGTTAAAAACAGAATTGCAAAAGTTTGGCGAGAAAGAATTCTGTAAAAACTAAAGAAATAGGAAACTCATAAGGGAAATGATCTAGAAAAATATAAATTAAATAAATTTGGTTTCAAACTCAATTATAGTAACTTCATAAATACTAATGTACTGTAATTCAGCATTTTGTACCCAGAGACTGGGGTAGATGGACCCCTGATGTATGTACCAGAATATTTCAGACTTTAACCGAAGACACTTAAACATCTAGCTACTCATTCTGTACATATATTAATACTTATGTCTAAAACAGTGGTTCTCATACTTGGCTATGTGTAAGAGTCACCTGTGATCTTTTACAAATTCAGATTCTGTTCCTCACCACAGGAAAATCTAATTCAAGTTATCTGGATCTATAACAAAGCATCAGTATTTCTGACACAGTGAGTTTAATAAACAGCCAACTTATGGAATTACTGAGTACCTTACAGCAGGGGTCCCCAACTCCCAGGCCATGGACCTCTACCTGTCTACGGTGACCTCGGCCTGTTAGAAACCGGGCTGCACAGCAGGAGGTGAACAGTGATCGAGTGAGTGAAGCTTCATCTGCCACTCGCCACTACCCATTGCTCGCATTACTGCCTGAACCATATCCCTTCCCGCCCCCAGTCTGTGGAAAAATTTTCTTCCACACAACCGGTCCCTGGTGCCAAAAAAGTTGGGGACCACTGCCTTACAGAATTCTTTGTCACTGTCTGATAATTTTGTAAATATACAAGCATTATGTGTAAAAAGAAAATATTAGCAATTGATGCTATTTGGTTTTTTATTAAATAGAAAACTAATGGGTATACTAGGACATCTGTAGGAAATCTGCTGTAAAGCTGGAGGATTACTTGCCACTATGTGATAAAAGGATAGAGAGTTTGAGATAAAACCACAGAAGTTGCAAATGGGCTTTGAACATTCGTATTATGTTGTGTTCCTTTAAAGGTAATTTATAAAGGTTAAATGCATCTCAGTGATATTTTTAATGAGAACTATCTCATCTTCTAAAGTAGAATATTTCTAAAAGCTAGGAAGAAACAAAAATTTCTTCTTTAATAGCTCTGTGAGCACCTCATTTGAATCCTCATCAATTGTTTGATTGTTCCTGCCCTCTAGATTAACACTTAATACTAGCAGAGGAAGAGAGGAAATCTGAGGAAAAAATTGTAAAAGAAGCATGATAGCCTTAAAAATAAAGCAGGAAATATTTATCAGGAAACCAGCAGTAGAATTCAGAATCTATAACTGTTTATAACTCACAAAACTAGCTTATAAAATAGTTTATAACTCACAAAACTAGCTTATAAAATATTCTTACCACTGTAAGAATTTAAATAGACTAATAATTTCAACCAAAAACTATCATTTTCAGTCAACAATAAAGCAGGATAAATATCACATCACAAATATATATATATATATATGTTCATTTTGTCATTATTTACTTATTTTTCTTAAATAAATATATATTAAGCACCTTTAATGGATCAGTACATTGAAAGGGGTGGAAATGCAATGCTCAGTAGGATAAATATGGTTCCTGCTTTCAAGGAGTTTACAGTTGAGTGATAAGACATAAAATTAAGCAAAACATACAATTACAATAACAAAGAATGATAAGTTGTATGGAACAGTACGTGGGGGATGTGGAAGTGTGCTTCTGGTGCAGCATAAATTAAGAGACAGAGAGAGGTGAAAGGTGTGGTTAGAACAGAGGGGCAGGCAGGCAGATCATAAAATGTCTCTGTTTTGTCTGGGTGAGAGGCAAATTATGCTCAGAGACTGAGATCGTTTTTTTTCCAATAGTCTAACACAGGTTCACTGCGGGAATTTCACAAGCCAGTAGCATACAATAAGAAGTCAATCAAGAAATAACATACTCCAAACCAATGATAAATTCATCACACTATTGTTCCAGGCAAGGGGAGATAAGAGGAATAAAGTCCAAATTTAGTTCGAGAGTTTTGGTTTCTAACCGAGAACCGACGTCCAGCGGCCAGCGCAAAAAATAAAACTCTTACTAGAGCACTGTTGCTAGGGAACCGACGCACCAGTGTTGGCCGGCCCCCTAAGCTGCTCCCAGGGTTTTCACTGGGACCTGTCACCGGGCTTGAGCCACTGCCTAAGTGCCTCGCCGGGCAGGAACAGATGTCCTTTCTCTCCCTGAAACGGTTGCATGGTTTACTACCACTGCCCACCAAAAGTAGCCTGGCCACAGCAGAAGCAAATGTCTCAAGATCTTCAGAGAGCAAGATCAGCAAAGGGTAGCTTTGTCCTGACCCAAAGTTTAGGATACTCCTCACAAAATCTCTGTATCTTCAGTCTAAATGTACCCTCGTCATAGTTGCTTCCCCACATAGCTGCCGCCCCAGAGGGGCCCCTCAACATCTGACCTGCAAGTGCTTATCAACGACAACAGAAGGGATGATGACATCCTGACCTCATGCTTATAACAAAACAACTTTACTTCTAAAAACGACTTTTTTTGTATTTGTCATAAACAAGTGGATTAAAACAACTCCACTTAAGTTATAAATAAGTGGATTTGAAATTATATAAAACCAATACAGGACAGTCATTAAGACTGAAATCTACAGAATAAAACTAGCATCTTGTGTGAAGGTTCTTTGGAGGAAAATAACTGAGAGAAAATGTCACTCAAAAGTTTTGTCTTTAAAAATGAAATACTCATATATTTCATCAAAACGGGACTAAAATGTTCTGTTAAAACTCATGCTCAAAGAAAAGTTGTGATCATCAAAAAGAAAAATTAAAAACACATATTAAATAAATTCTACCTTAAAATATTTGAAATAACAAAATTTCTGAAAAAATATTTTATTTCAGTATGTGGATAAAATAAGTGAAACAAGTTAAAATAAACCATCATAATTTTAACACTATGATTAAATAGAAAAAATAATGAAGCATTTTCAGGTAAAATATTTAATACAGTTTCAAAAAAATATTGATATGATCTTATCATTGCTACCCAGGTTTATGGAACACTTATCACAACACATATTCTACTAAAATGAGAATATAAATCTTAGGAAAAATTACAAAGCAACATTATTGTTTCAATCAGTCGACCATTGTTGTAGCATTATTAATTTAATAAACCACATTTTCCACACCATAATATATGATACCTTAATCATATATTAAGATCCCTCATAGAACCGAGTCTATTCCTAAATTTTATTTGACATTTTACTTAATTTTATTTAATTACTTCAAATGTAAAATTCCTTATAATTTAATAATTTTGGTAGAATTAGAATTAACATAACATCTAAATTAACATAAAATTTTATATTTATTTCTTGATAAAAATGGTTTCCATTAGAAACATTTATTTGAAAATTCAATAAAATCTGGACAGATAATACCAGTGTAATGCTAGGAAAAATGTCTGTAACTTATTAGCCAAAATTTGAGAAAATTTCCAGATGTTTGAATTTGCCGCTAAAAGACAATAAATTTAATTATCTTGGAATGATCTAATACAAGATTTAAATCAAGCGAATCTCTTCAAATCATTTCTCAATAAACTTGTATTCACTTCTACACATCAAATAGACATTTAAAAAAAATAAGAAAATATAGTGATGGAATATATAAATAATGAAACCTCAAAGAGTCATACGTTGGTGGGCAGGCTATAATAATGTTAGAGGTGCAAAAGCAGTTCAGAAGTCATTCACACTTTTTCTATTCACTTTGATACAAATTTGTAATGAGAATAGTTAAACATCTGAAATGAATTCTTATGAGACTTAGCTTAAATGCATAAAAGCAATGTTAAGAATTTCTTTCCCCTTATGAGAAAAATACATTATTAAAATGAAAGATTAATTTAATAGAAATACACATATACAACAAAATATATAAAATTATGAAAATTAAAAGCTATTGGTGAAAGAAATATGATATATTCTTAAACAGAATGCACTAATCTTGTTTGCTTCTTAAGATCTATGTATCTATTTTTCCAGGGACAAGTGGACGGTATAGTGGACAAAAATATATAATTTTAAAACTTCTGTTGGAAGATACATACATGTTTAAAACTTGGTCAGGAAAATGTTTAAAATATGTGTGTGCGATAATTTAAAAGACTGTAAGCTTTGTCATTTTTAAGATGGTACCTAATTCACAAATATGCGAAATTACCAAGATCTATTACCAACTAAAAAGACACTTAAGATGGATAAAGAAGATGTGGCACATATATACAATGGAATATTACTCAGCCATACAAAGAAATGAAATTGAGCTATTTTTAATGAGGTGGATGGACTTAGAGTCTGTCATGCAGAGTGAAGTAAGTCAGAAAGAGAAAGACAAATACCATATGCTAACACATATATATGGAATTTAAGAAAAAAAATGTCATGAAGAACCTAGAGGTAAGACAGGAATAAAGACACAGACCTACTAGAGAATGGATTTGAGGATATGGGGAGGGGGAAGGGTAAGCTGGGACAAAGCGAGAGTGCTACATGGACATATATACACTACCAAACGTAAAATAGATAGCTAGTGGGAAGCAGCCGCATAGCACAGGGAGATCAGCTCGGTGCTTTGTGACCACCTAGAGGGGTGGGAATGGGAGGGTGGGAGGGAGACGCAAGAGGGAGGAGACATGGGAACATATGTATATGTATAACTGATTCACTTTGTTATAAAGCAGAAACTAACACACCATTGTAAAGCAATTATACCCCAATAAAGATGTTAAAAAAAATAGATACTTAAGTGGATTGTAGTTTTTGCTAATTTATTTTAGTCATAATTTATAAGATGATATTATTGGACTAGAACAAATAAAATATTGACTACCCATGCCAATATTTAGATAATAATTATTGTTTTCTTTCTCTTTTAAAATGAATTTAAAATCTTGATAGTGACCACAACTTTGAACTTCTGTAGAGAAAAAAGAGGGTAGAAACTGGGAGTTACTTTTAGAGGCAGCAGAGCATGCTGATAAGTAGCACTGCTATAGAGTATCCCATTTCTACTTCTTTTTTGTGGAGCCATAGGAAAGCTCTTATGTTACAGAACCAATCTTGGTGTCCTCTTGCCTGTATGCAGTAAAGCCAATATACTGACACCAGGTTGTGGTGAAGGGAAGTGAAACATTTACTGCCAAGTGCCAGGCAAGGAGTCTGGGCAGCTCAAAACCTCAAACTCCTGATGTGTTTTAAGAAAGCATGTTTAAAGGCAAGCTGAGGGAAGGGAGTCAGAGGGTGTGTGATTAGCTTCTGCACAATTCTGTGTTTGAAGTGACAGAATAGTGTCACAGGCATTAACATTATCAATCTTCAGGCTCTAGTTGGTCTGGGGACTA
This sequence comes from Phocoena phocoena, assembly GCF_963924675.1. Classification (NCBI taxonomy): domain Eukaryota; kingdom Metazoa; phylum Chordata; class Mammalia; order Artiodactyla; family Phocoenidae; genus Phocoena; species Phocoena phocoena. The sequence goes on from NC_089219.1 coordinate 150,347,503, forward strand.
CTTGCTCATGGTAATCAAGTAGTTAACATCTTCCATTTGGTGGGGGTTTTAGCATTAATTCTCCTGGCCCAACTGTTATTTTTGTCACTACATATTCACATCCCTTGAATCGTTAATTCTTGAGCCAGGCTTTTGTGACTTAGGGAAGGCCTGGGAGGCTATAGCTTTAGATTTATTCAAACACAGATTTTTTAAAGTCTTGGTCTTGTTTCCATTAAAAAATAACAATTGGTACTGTGAAGTAGAGGACAAAACCCAGTGGGAATGCTTTTAAAAGAACCTGCCTTCCTCTAACTTTTCACTGTAAACTATTCTGAACCACCTTAAATGAGATATCTGCTGAGAAAATCTATGGATACCATGCTGTGGGAAAGCAGAAGCACTGAGAGATTGTATTTTTGTAGCTTCTACCCATTTACTTGTAGGGAACCACAGTATAGATGGATTCAGCATGCAATTGTTAATTACTTTATTGCTTTACTTAATGAAGTCTTAGGGGAGCAAAGTTCACCATGCCAAATTGTCTCTTTGGCATAAGGATTAATCTAGGCTGATTGTTTTTAAGGCCCAAAAGTCTCAGGAAAAATTTTGACCTTCCCCCTAACTGCTTAAAAGAATGTAGATAGAGGACCTGTTCCAGGAAGGGAGCTATCATCATAGATAACTATGGTATGTACTAGGCATGATAGACAGGGAGGAACCTAGCAATGTCTGTTTGTTAAAATTCCTCTCTGTGTCCCATTATCTTTGCCTGGCCCAGCAAACATTTGTTTACCAAACATTTGCTTTTCCATCCCCACTAAATTGCCTTCCCTCCCCACTCCCCCCTTGAAGCCCCAAACCCCTACCCCAACATCCTCTTTGATCTTGAGCTGAAGATGGTATTTAAGATGAGGGTCAGGCATTTTGGTGAGTTATTCAGTTTTCCTGGGTCTCTCCCAGGTATATATGCTACTAAACTTTTGTGTGATTTTCCCTTGTTAATCTGTCTCATGTCAATTTAATTCTTAGAAAAAAAAGTAGAAGAAAAAAAGTAGAAGGATGGAGAAAAATTTCTTTCTCCCCAACAAAGTGAAAGAGATCTGCTAGCATCAGGATAAGAGAACGAGTGTTTAATGTCTGTCTTTTAGGAATAGATATTTCTGTGTTTGAGAGCTGATTAGGTTAGAATTATCTACTTCGGGGCAAGAAGTTTGTTCCTTTGTGAGACCTATAGCTTCAGGAGACAAAGTTTTCTAGCACTACAGGTAGACTAGGAGTACAGAGCTGAAGCTCTGGTGAACTCCTATCTTTAGTAGGAGGCTGTTCCTCACCACAAGAAACTGCCACCATCTGGAGAGTGAGAATGCAACGCAGGTGAAGATCTGGTTAGCAGAAGTGGAAGCTCAGGGGAGCTGCGTAAAAGGAAAGCTGTGTGTATTTTTTCTTCTGAATGTGTGCTTCACTCTTGAACCTGTGTCAAGCGGGCAAGCAGAAAGATGACCTTTTATCTGCTTACCTAAACTTGTTCTGAGTATATACAGTTCTTTCTTTTCTGTGGAAAAAAAGTGTAGTCACTGTTTAAGGGTCATTTCCTCCCTACCGTTTGTGAAAGCCAACATGAATGGAGATGGGGAGTGGCCAGAGGAGGATTTATGCTTGAAGCTGATAAAAGATATTTTCACATATTGAGGTATGGGCAAGACATTCTGGATTATACATGAGTTAACTTGAATTTTATGCCAACTAAAACAGCCAGGTTGTGGTCTATCAAACATGTATTGCAATCTGCTTTAATTATTAGGAAAAGGGCACATTGACCAGAAATAATGTCCATGTTAAAGGTTAAATGCATTTTTTCCTGGGACACCAAGGCAAGTACTCCCCTAATGATAAGACTCCCTTTCCAGGTGCCAAGGCCATATTTTTTTTTTTTTTTTTTTTTGCAGTACACAGGCCTCTCACTGTTGTGGCCTCTCCCGCCGTGGAGCACAGGCTCCGGACGCTCAGGCTCAGCGGCCATGGCTCACGGGCCTAGCCGCTCTGTGGCATGTGGTATCTTCCCGGACCGGGGCACGAACCCGTGTCCCCTGCATCAGCAGGCAGACTCTCAAACACTGCACCACCAGGGAAGTCCTAGACTAGTTTTTATTTTAGGGTTTCTTTTTTTCCTGTTAAACCTTTGGAAAAAAGTTTACTCCTGTTCTGTTTCTTCTTCTGAAAAAACAATTATGCATATGTTAGATCTCTTTTTGTCTTTCATGTCTATCATCTCTCAGGTACTGTTTTTCAATCACAGTACCTTTTTTTATGACCTTTTTATGTTGTTTTACATGCCTTTTCCATTCTAGCTACTATTACAATTATGACTGTATTTTTCATTGTGTTTAGTCCACTTTTTATTATGACTAAAGAGGCTTTCATTTCTATTTTATCTCCTTTTTTATCCAAAGCTCTGTCATTTTACTTATATCATTCTCTGTAAATGTTGTCTGTTGGCTTAAAAATCTCTTTTTTGAGTTCTCTTTCAGAGATCATGTTATAATTTCTTTAAGATTCAAAAGAATTATATTTATCTGAACTTTTCCACTATTTTCTTGATCTTTCTTTGATGGAGTTGGAGGGCTTAGGTTGCTTGCTTTTCCTTTCCATCTTTACTAATCTTTTTTTTTTTTTTTCCTAGTTTTGGCCATACCACGCAGTGTGGAGGATCTTAATTCCCTGACCAGGGATCGAACCTATGCCCCCTGCAGTGGAAGCATGAAGTCTTAACCACTGGACTGTTAGGGAGATCCTGTCCATCTTTAAATGAGGCCAGTTATTTGTCAAAATATAAGGTGGGAGGAGCAGGCTGTTGTCTCACACAGCCTACCACAATGTTTGTTATGTCCCCTGCCTGAGATGCTCTTCCCTCAGTTTTTAGCATGATGGAGATCATTGTGGCTCCTACTAAAGTCTTTTTGTTTTTTCACAGTTTCCTGTATTGGGATATAGTAATTGTTACTTTGCTTTCCACTTTCACCCTGCTTCACCTCTAGCAGTGTTACTTAGTAGATTACTGGTTTATTATAAGAGGATATAACTCAGGAACAGCTCAATGGGAGAGAAGCATGGGACAAGGGATGGTGAAAGGGTAAGGAGCTTCCATGCCCTCTCCAGGTGTGCCACTCTCCCCACATTACCAAACGTTCACCAACTTTAGTTTTAATCTATCCTTTTTCTTAATAACAAAGGCCTGCAAAAACAGTTTTCTCTGTGTTCCACATGGTTTGGTGAAAATTGTTCTTCTTTTCACTGTTTTTTAAATTGTTCATTTTTCAATTTTATCTTTAATATAAGGGTGATCTAAGAGTGTGTTTCTTAATTTCCAAGAAAAGATTTTGCTGATCACCTTCTTTCTTCTTATCATTTCATATTTACTATTGTAGCCTTTTTTTTTTTTTTTTTTTTTTTTAACATCTTTATTGGGGTATAATTGCTTTACAATGGTGTGTTAGTTTCTGATTTATAACAAAGTGAATCAGCTATACATATACATGTGCTCCCATGTGTCTTCCCTCCTGCATCTCCCTCCCTCCCACTCTCCCCCTCCCACCCCTCCAGGCTGTCCCAAAGCCCCAAGCTAATATCCCTGTGCCTTGCGGCTGCTTCCCCCCAGCTATCCACCCCACCACGTTTGTTAGTGTGTATATGTCCATGACTCTCTCTCGCCCTGTCAAAACTCACCCTTCCCCCTCCCCATATCCCCAAGTCCGCTCTCCAGTAGGTCTGCGCCTCCATTCCTGTCTTATCCCTAGGTTCTTCATGACATTTTTTCCCCTCAAATTCCATATATATGTGTTAGCATACGGTATCTGTCTTTGTCTTTCTGACTTACTTCACTCTGTATGACAGACTCTAGGTCTATCCATCTCATTACAAATATCTCAATTTCATTTCTTTTTAAGGCTGAGTAATATTCCATTGTGTATATGTGCCACATCTTCTTTATCCATTCGTCCGATGATGGGCGCTTAGGTTCTTTCCATCTCCGGGCTATTGTAAATAGAGCTGCAATGAACATTTTGGTACATGACTCCTTTTGAATTTTGGTTTTCTCAGGGTATATGCCCAGTAGTGGGATTGCTGGGTCATATGGTAATTCTATTTGTAGTTTTTTAAGGAACCTCCATACTGTTCTCCATAGTGGCTGAACCAATTCACATTCCCACCAGCAGTGCAAGAGTGTCCCCTTTTCTCCACACCCTCTCCAGCATTTATTGTTTCTAGATTTTTTGATGATGGCCATTCTGACTGGTGTGAGATGATATCTCATTGTAGTTTTGATTTGCATTTCTCTAATGATTAATGAGGTTGAGCATTCTTTCATGTGTTTGTTGGCATTCTGTATATCTTCTTTGGAGAAATGTCTGTTTAGGTCTTCTGCCCATTTTTGGATGGGGTTGTTTGTTTTTTTTGTTATTGAGCTGCATGAGCTGCTTGTAAATTTTGGAGATTAATCCTTTGTCAGTTGCTTCATTTGCAAATGTTTTCTCCCATTCTGAGGGTTGTCTTTTGGTCTTGATTATGGTTTCCTTTGCTGTGCAAAAGCTTTGAAGTTTCATTAGGTCCCATTTGTTTATTTTTGTTTTTATTTCCATTACTCTAGGAGGTGGGTCAGAAAGGATCTTGCTGTGATTTATGTCATAGAGTGTTCTTCCTATGTTTTCCTCTAAGAGTTTGATAGTTTCTGGCCTTACATTTAGGTCTTTAATCCATTTTGAGCTTATTTTTGTGTATGGTGTTAGGGAGTGATCTAATCTCATACTTTTACATGTACCTGTCCAGTTTTCCCAGCACCATTTATTGAAGAGGCTGTCCTTTCTCCACTGTACCTTCCTGCCTCCTTTATCAAAGATAAGGTGTCCATATGTGCATGGGTTTATCTCTGGGCTTTCTATCCTGTTCCACTGATCTATCTTTCTGTTTTTGTGCCAGTACCATACTGTCTTGATTACTGTTGCTTTGTAGTATAGTCTGAAGTCAGGGAGCCTGATTCCTCCAGCTCCTTTTTTCGTTCTCAAAATTGCTTTGGCTATTCGGGGTCTTTTGTGTTTCCATACAAATTGCGAAATTTTTTGTTCTAGTTCTGTGAAAAATGCCAGTGGTAGTTTAATAGGGATTGCATTGAATCTGTAGATTGCTTTGGGTAGTAGAGTCATTTTCACAATGTTGATTCTTCCCATCCAAGAACATGGTATATCTCTCCATCTATTTGTATCATCTTTAATTTCTTTCATCAGTGTCTTATAATTTTCTGCATACAGGTCTTTCGTATCCTTAGGTAGGTTTATTCCTAGATATTTTATTCGTTTTGTTGCAATGGTAAATGGGAGTGTTTTCTTGATTTCACTTTCAGATTTTTCATCATTAGTATATAGGAATGCCAGAGATTTCTGTGCATTAATTTTGTATCCTGCTACTTTACCAAATTCATTGATTAGCTCTAGTAGTTTTCTGGTAGCATCTTTAGGATTCTCTATGTATAGTATCATGTCATCTGCAAACAGTGACAGCTTTACTTCTTCTTTTCCGATGTGGATTCCTTTTATTTCCTTTTCTTCTCTGATTGCTGTGGCTAAAACTTCCAAAACTATGTTGAATAAGAGTGGTGAGAGTGGGCAACCTTGTCTTGTTCCTGATCTTAGTGGAAATGCTTTCAGTTTTTCACCATTGAGGATGATGTTTGCTGTGGGCTTGTCATATATGGCCTTTATTATGTTGAGGAAAGTTCCCTCTATGCCCACTTTCTGGAGGGTTTTTATCATAAATGGGTGTTGAATTTTGTCAAAAGCTTTCTCTGCATCTATTGAGATGATCATATGGTTTTTCTCCTTCAATTTGTTAATATGGTTTATCACATTGATAGATTTGCGTATATTGAAGAATCCTTGCATTCCTGGAATAAACCCCACTTGATCATGGTGTATGATCCTTTTAATGTGCTGTTGGATTCTGTTTGCTAGTATTTTGTTGAGGATTTTTGCATCTATGTTCATCAGTGATATTGGCCTGTAGTTTTCTTTCTTTGTGACATCCTTGTCTGGTTTTGGTATCAAGGTGATGGTGGCCTCGTAGAAGGAATTTGGGAGTGTTCCTCCCTCTGCTATATTTTGGAAGAGTTCGAGAAGGATAGGTGTTAGCTCTTCTCTAAACGTTTGATAAAATTCACCTGTGAAGCCATCTGGTCCTGGGCTTTTGTTTGTTGGAAGATTTTTAATCACACTTTCAATTTCAGTGCTTGTGATTGGTCTGTTCATATTTTCTATTTCTTCCTGATTCAGTCTTGGCAGGTTGTGCATTTCTAAGAATTTGTCCATTTCTTCCAGATTGTCCATTTTATTGGCATAGAGTTGCTTGTAGTAATCTCTCATGATTTTTTTTATTTCTGCAGTGTCAGTTGTTATTTCTCCTTTCTCATTTCTAATTCTATTGATTTGAGTCTTCTCCCTTTTTTTCTTGATGAGTCTAGCTAGTGGTTTATCTATTTTGTTTATCTTCTCAAAGAACCAGCTTTTAGTTTTATTGATCTTTGCTATCGTTTCCTTCATTTCTTTTTCATTTATTTCTGATCTGATTTTTATGATTTCTTTCCTTCTGCTAGCTTTGGGGCTTTTTTGTTCTTCTTTCTCTAATTGCTTGAGGTGCAAGGTTAGGTTGTTTATTCGAGATGTTTCCTGCTTCTTAAGGTGGGCTTGTATTGCTATAAACTTCCCCCTTAGAACTGCTTTTGCTGCATCCCATAGGTTTTGGGTCGTTGTGTCTCCATTGTCATTTGTTTCTAGGTATTTTTTTATTTCCTCTTTAATTTCTTCAGTGATCACTTCATTATTAAGTAGTGTATTGTTTAGCCTCCATGTGCTTGTATATTTTACAGATCTTTTCCTGTAATTGATATCTAGTCTCATGGCGTTGTGGTCAGAAAAGATACTTGATACAATTTCAATTTTCTTAAATTTACCAAGGCTTGATTTGAGACCCAAGATATGATCTATCCTGGAGAATGTTCCATGAGCACTTGAGAAAAATGTGTAATCTGTTGTTTTTGGATGGAGTGTCCTATAAATATCAATTAAGTCCATCTTGTTTAATGTATCATTTAAAGCTTGTGTTTCCTTATTTATTTTCATTTTGGATGATCTGTCCATGGGTGAAAGTGGGGTGTTAAAGTCCCCTACTATGAATGTGTTACTGTCTATTTCCCCTTTTATGGCTGTTAGTATTTGCCTTACGTATTGAGGTGCTCCTATGTTGGGTGCATAAATATTTACAATTGTTATATCTTCTTCTTGGATCGATCCCTTGATCATTATGTAGTGTCCTTCTTTATCCCTTTTAATAGTCCTTATTTTAAAGTCTATTTTGTCTGATATGAGAATTGCTACTCCAGCTTTCTTTTGGTTTCCATTTGCATGGAATATCTTTTTCCATCCCCTTACTTTCAGTCTGTATGTGTCTCTAGGTCTGAGGTGGGTCTCTTGTAGACAGCATATATAAGGGTCTTGTTTTTGTATCCATTCAGCCAATCTGTGTCTTTTGGTGGGAGCATTTAGTCCATTTACATTTAAGGTAATTATCGATATGTATGTTCCTATTCCCATTTTCTATATTGTTTTGGGTTCGTTATTATAGGTCGTTTCCTTCTTTTGCATTTCTTATCTAGAGGAGTTCCTTTAGCATTTGTTGTAAAGCTGGTTTGGTGGTGCTGAACTCTCTCAGCTTTTGCTTGTCTGTAAAGGTTTTAATTTCTCCATCAAATCTGAATGAGATCCTTGCTGGGTAGAGTAGTCTTGGTTGCAGGTTTTTCTCCTTCATCACTTTCAGTATGTCCTGCCACTCCCTTCTGGCTTGTAGGGTTTCTGCTGAGAGATCAGCTGTTAACCTTATGGGGATTCCCTTGTGTGTTATTTGTTGTTTTTCCCTTGCTGCTTTTAATATGCTTTCTTTGTATTTAATTTTTGATAGTTTGATTAATATGTGTCTTGGCGTATTTCTCCTTGTATTTATCCTGTATGGGACTCTCTGTGCTTCCTGGACTTGATTAACTATTTCCTTTCCCATATTAGGGAAGTTTTCAACTATAATCTCTTCAAATATTTTCTCAGTCCCTTTCTTTTTTTCTTCTTCTTCTGGAACCCCTATAATTCGAATGTTGGTGCATTTAATGTTGTCCCAGAGCTCTCTGAGACTGTCCTCAGTTCTTTTCATTCTTTTTTCTTTATTCTGCTCTGCAGTAGTTATTTCCACTACTTTATCTTCCAGGTCACTTATCCGTTCTTCTGCCTCAGTTATTCTGCTATTGATCCTATCTAGAGTACTTTTAATTTCATTTATTGCGTTGTTCATCGTTGCTTGTTTCATCTTTATGTCTTCTAGGTCCTTGTTAACTGTTTCTTGCATTTTGTCTATTCTACTTCCAAGATTTCGGATCATCCTTACTATCATTATTCTGAATTCTTTTTCAGGTAGATTGCCTATTTCCTCTTCATTTGTTAGGTCTGGTGGGTTTTTATCTTGCTCCTTCATCTGCTGTGTGTTTTTCTGTCTTCTCATTTTGCTTATCTTACTGTGTTTGGGGTCTCCTTTTTGCAGGCTGCACGCTCGTAGTTCCCGTTGTTTTTGATGTCTGTCTCCAGTGGCTAAGGTTGTTTCAGCGGGTTGTGTAGGCTTCCTGGTGGAGGGGACTAGTGCCTGTGTTGTGCTGGATGAGGCTCGGTCTTGTCTCTCTAGTGGGCAGATTCACGTCTGGTGGTGTGTTTTGGGGTGTCTGTGGCCTTGTTATGATTTTAGGCAGCCTCTCTGCTAATGGGTGGGGTTGTGTTCCTGTTTTGCTAGTTGTTTGGCATAGGTTGTCCAGCACTGTGGCTTGCTGGTCGTTGAGTGAAGCTGGGTGCTGGTGTTAAGATGGAGGTCTCTGGGAGATGTCCACCGTTTAATATTATGTGGAGCTGGGAGGTCTCTTGTTGATCAGTTTCCTGAAGTTGGCTCTCCTACCTCAGAGGCAGAGCCCTGCCTCCTGGGCTGGAGCACCAAGAGCCTTTCATCCACACGGCTCAGAATAAAAGGGAGGAAAAGTAGAGAGAATTATTAGAAGTATGAGGAAAGAAAGAAGGAAAGGAGGAAAGGAAGGAAGGAAGAAAGAAGCAAAGAAGGAAAGAAAGGAGGGAGGGAGGGAGGAAGGAAGGAAGGAAGGAGGGAAAGAAGGGGAAAATGTAGAGAGAATTATTAGAAGTTTGAGGAAAGAAAGAGGGAAAGGAGGAAAGGAAGGAAGGAAGAAAGAAGCAAAGAAGGAAAGAAAGGAGGGAGGGAGGGAGGGAGGAAGGAAGGAAAGAAGGAGGGAAAGAAGGAGAAAATGTAGAGAGAATTAGTAGAAGTTTGAGGAAAGAGAGAAGGAAAGGAGGAAAGGAAGGAAGGAAGAAAGAAGCAAAGAAGGAAAGAAAGGAGGGAGGGAGGGAGGAAGGAAGGAAGGTAGGAGGGAAAGAAGGAGAAAATGTAGAGAGAATTAGTAGAAGTTTGAGGAAAGAAAGAAGGAAAGGAGGAAAGGAGGAAAGGAAGGAAGGAAGAAAGAAGCAAAGAAGGAAAGAAAGGAGGGAGGGAGGGAGGGAGGAAGGGAGGAAGGAAGGAAGGAAAGAAGGAAAAAAGACAGAAAGAAAGAAGATACAGTAAAAATAAAATAAAGTATAATATAGTTATTGTACTAAAAAATATTTAGAACAAAAAAAAAAAAGAAAAAGAAAAAAAAAAAAAAAAAAAAAAAGAACAGATAGAACCCTAGGACAAATGCTGGAAACAAAGCTATACAGAGAAAATCTTACACAGAAGCATACACATACGTGTTCACAAAGAGAGGCAAAGTGGGAAAAATCATAAATCCTGCTCCCAGAGACCACCTCCTCAACCTGGGGTGATTCGCTGTCTAAAGGAGGGAAGGAAGGAAGGAAAGAAAGAAAGAACGAAGGTAAAGTACAATAAAGTTATTACAATTAAAATTAATTATTAAGAAAAAAAAATTTTTTTTTTTTTAAAAAAAAAACATGGACGGATAGAGCCCTAGGACAAATGTTGGAAGCAAAGCTATACAGAGAAAATCTTACACAGAAGCATACACATACACGTTCACAAAGAGAGGCAAAGGGGGAAAAATCCTAAATCCTGCTCCCAGAGACCACCTCCTCAACCTGGGGTGATTTGCTGTCTAAAGGAGGGAAGGAAGGAAGGAAAGAAAGAAAGAAAGAACGAAGGTAAAGTACAATAAAGTTATTGCAATTAAAATTAATTATTAAGAAAGAAAAAAAAAATTTTTTTTTTTTTTAAAAAAAAACCATGGACGGATAGAGCCCTAGGACAAATGTTGGAAGCAAAGCTATACAGAGAAAATCTTACACAGAAGCATACACATACACGTTCACAAAGAGAGGCAAAGGGGGAAAAATCCTAAATCCTGCTCCCAGAGACCACCTCCTCAACCTGGGGTGATTTGCTGTCTAAAGGAGGGAAGGAAGGAAGGAAAGAAAGAAAGAAAGAACGAAGGTAAAGTACAATAAAGTTATTGCAATTAAAATTAATTATTAAGAAAGAAAAAAAATTTTTTTTTTTTTTAAAAAACCATGGAAGGATAGAGCCCTAGGACAACTATTGGGAGCAAAGCTATACAGAGAAAATCTTACACAGAAGCATACACCTACACGTTCACAAAGAGAGGCAAAGGGGGAAAAATCATAAATCCTGCTCCCAGAGACCACCTCCTCAATTTGGGGTGATTAGTTGTCTAAAGGAGGGAAGGAAGGAAGGAAAGAAAGAAAGAAAGAACGAAGGTAAAGTTCAATAAAGTTATTACAATTAAAATTAATTATTAAAAAAAATTTTTTTTTTTTTTTTTTTAAAAAAAAAACCCATGGACGGATAGAGCCCTAGGACAAATGGTGGAAACAAGAGTATACGGACAAGATCTCACACAGAAGCATACATGCCCACATTCACAAAAAGAGGAAAAGGGAAAAAAATCACCGATCTCGCTCCTAAATTCCCCCTCTTCAATTTGGGCTCACTCCCTGTCTATTCAGGTATTCCACAATGCAGGGCACATCAAGTTGATTGTGGAGCTTCAATCCGCCGCCTCCGCGGCTGCCGGGAGAGACCTCCCCCTCTCCTCCCTGCTCTCACAGCTCACAGGAGCTCAGCTTTGTACCCGGCCCTGCCCCTGCGCGCTGATCGCTGGAGGGCGTCTGTTTTTTTTTGCTCAGACAGGACGGGGTTAAAGGAGCCGCTGATTCGGGAGCTCCGGCTCACTCAGGCCGGGGGTTGGGGGATGGGGGAAGGCGGGGCACTGCGTGCGGGGCGGGCCTGCGGCGGCAGAGGCGGCGTGACGCTGCGGCAGAGGCCGGCGTGACGCTGCACCAGCCTGAGACCCGCCGTGCGGGAAGCTGTCCCCAGATCCCGGGAACCCGGCAGTGGCGGCCTGCACAGGCTCCGCGGAAGAGGGGCGCGGAGAGTGACCTGTGCTCGCACACAGCCCCCCTGGTGGCGGCAGCAGCAGCCCCAGCGCCCCCCGCCCGTCTCTGGGCTCCGCAGTTTCAGCCGCGGCTCGCGCCCGTCTCTGGGGCTCGCGCTTCCCGCCGCGGCTCGCGCCCGTCTCGGGGGCTCGCGCTTCCCGCCGCGGCTCGCGCCCGTCTCGGGGGCTCGCGCCCTCAGCCGAGGCTCGCGCCCGTCTCTGGGGTTTGCGCTTTTTAGCCGCGGCTCGCGCCCTTCTCTGGAGTTCCTTTAAGCAGCGCTCTTAAACCCCTCTCCTCGCGCGCCAGGAAACAAAGAGGGAAGAAAAAGTCTCTTGCCTCTTCGGCCGGTGCAGGCTTTTCCCCGAACTCCCTCCCGGCTAGTCGTGGCGCACCAACCCCTCCAGGCTATGCTCAAGCCGCCAACCCCAGTCCTCTCCCCGCGCTCCGTCCAAAACCGAAACCCGAGCCTCAGCTCGCAGCCCCGCCCGCCCCGGCGGGTAAGCAGACAAGCCTCTCGGGTTGGTGAGTGCCGGTCGGCACCGATCGTCTGTGCAGGAATCCCCCCGCTTTGCCCTCCGCACCCGTCGCTGTGCTCCACTCCGCGGTCCCGAAGCTCCCCCCTCCGCCTCCCGCAGTCTCCGCCCGCGGAGGGGCTTCCTAGTGTGTGGAAACTTTTCCTCCTTTACAGCTCCCTCCCACTGGTGCAGGTGCCGTCCTTATTCTTTTGTCTCTGTTTTTTCTTTTTTCTTTTGCCCTACCCAGGTACGTGGGGAGTTTCTTGCCTTTTGGGAGCTCTGAGGTCTTCTGCCAGCCTTCAGTAGGTGTTCGGTAGGAGTTGTTCCACGTGTATATGTATTTCTGGTGTATCCGTGAGGAGGAAGGCGATCTCCACGTCTTACTCTTCCGCCATCTTCCCGCCCAGCTTGTAGCCTTTTTTAAAAGTTAACACACTTCGTGACAAACTATATGATGTCTATGCACAAAAGTTTTATGGACATATGAAAAACAAAAAATATTTTTTATTCTGAAACACATTTTCTCCCACATTTTTACCTCTCTGGAATTGAGGTGCAATTATGGCTGTCAACCCATAGAAATAGTGATGCAATTGTGTAAAACATTCAGTTCACACATTCTGCTAAGATCAAGAAGTCAAGAAAACACCAGCGTCAAAGTGTCTTAGAGTAAAGGAAAACCATCACATTCTCTCCTTGAGTGATATAAGGTTCTTTTTCTATGCCCTTCATCTCTTTCTGTCTACTATATCTGATTCTGGCAGAGGTATATTGAAATCTCATTATAATTGTATCTTAACAAATTTAGTGAATTACTAATAATTTTGTTTATATATTTAGATAGCTGCTATGTAGTTTGATATCTACATATTTATGAGTGTTTTTTTTGTAAAATTTTCCTATTATATCAATATTTTATATTTGCCCATCTTTTTATATTCTATCTTTCTTTACTGATTTAATCATGTCCCTATAGATAAGTTTTGTTTTCTAGCCTAGAGCATCAGTCTTTGTGCTTAATGGAAGGATAAGATAGTCCATTCACATTTTATATAATGCCTGTAACTTATTTTTGTTGTTACCTATTTTATTTCATTATTTCCTTTTTTAACTTTTCCTTTTCTTTTCTTTCTTTTTTTTTGTATAAATTCATCTCACTTGTTCTTTCAAAGGTTAGTTGTGTGTTTTCATCCCTTTCATTGCTCACATTATGCTCTCAAGGTCAGAAATATGTGAATGTGTATCTTTCTCCATACAGCTGCATTAGCCCAAATTTCTTCTTACATAAACTAGATGAGATCTCTGGAACACTTTTCTTTTCTTTCTTCTTCCTTCCTTTATTCTCTGTCCTTCTCTACTGATGAGGCTTTCGGGAATAATGTTACTTTGTTCTTTTGCAGATTTCCTCAATCCTTAAAGTCTCACAAAGTCATTATTTAAAACTTACATTCCAAAACGGTCTATATTTATTGAGAGTCAGGGAAGATTCAGCCTACCTCCTTAGTGCCTTCTTGACCTTTGGGGGATCTAAAGAGTCTAGAAAAATCACATGGAGCAAATATCAGTCTTCCTAAGCAAGTTCATTAGATCAGCGGTCCCCAACCTTTTTGGCACCAGGGACTGCTTTCGTGGAAGACAATTTTTCCACAGATGGAGGGGGGATGGTTTCAGGATGATTTAAGCACAGTATATTTATTGTGCATTTTATTTCTGTTACTATTACACTGTAATATATAATGAAATAATTATACAACTCACCATAATGCTGACAGGAGGCAGAGCTCGGGCAGTAATGTGAGCAGTGGGGAGTGGTTGTAAATACAGATGAAGCTTCACTAGCCCATCCGCCGCTCACCTCCTGCTGTGTGGACCCATAATGGTCAGTGGCCCAGGGGTTGGGGACCCCTGCATTAGATCACTGAACATCACACTTTTCCTTGGGTTTTATGGCTTTTGTTCCTTTGTCTCAAGGCACCAAATATCTTCTTCAATACCTTGCTCAAGACAGGGAATAAAGGTTTATAATATATCTAGCGAAAACCTCAAGCAATCACAAGTTCAGATAACAATTAACTGTTTGGAGCTTACAGTAGCCATTGGCTCAGATGAGGCAACTAGGTTGGAGTTGGGAAGGAAGAAGGAGAAAGCCCAGTGAAGGTCTCCAAATCCCCAGATTTTACAGTGGTTTGTTTTGAGAGACTTCATATTATGGAACCATCCTTGATGCCCCAGAATAATCCGTGTTTGATCATGATTGAGCTTTCTTTTAATACAGTGTAGAATTAAATATGCTAATTTCATCTGTATTTATACCATTTTGTACTTATATTAATAATAATATTTTGTACTTAAATAATAATTTCATCTGTACTTATACCATTTTGTACTTATATTAATAATGTTTATTCTATTTTAATAATGATTTTTATTCATAAGTAAAAGTACAATTGCAGGGATTTTTTTCATGCAATCTTAATGATGTGTTGGTTATCTTTTGTTAACTCTATAAAATAAAATGATAAGCTTTCCAAATTTATATGATTTGAAATATTTTGAATAATAGAATGAATATCTTAAAAAAACTCACTTAAAAAACGATCCAGTCTTGAAACTGGGGCCATTTGAAATTACAGATCTTTAACAATGTTTCTGATTAATTTTTTGTCATTTTTGAGGCATTCTGTCCTTTGGGGTCAATTTTAGTCATTTATACTTTACTGAAATGGTTTCCTAAAATTTCAAATTTGCATTTCCAAAGAGTTCATTTTTTAAGCTGATGTGTGTTGAGTGATAATATGTGTCAGGCTCCATCTATGCAATGGACATATAATGAAAAACAGTGCAATGATCCCATAAAGCTTATATTTTAGTGAGTCTGGGGCAGAAAGAAAGCAATCATGCCATTGTGTGATTGTGAAAGGGTGATATTTTTTCCATCACGTACAGTTATATGACAGTTCTTTCCACAAATATTTAATTATGTAAAATATATTGTATAGTTTCATTAATGACAAATATCAAGTTTTCTCTAATTGTGTTACACAAGGTAAAATATTACATTTTTACAAACTTACACTTGGATAACAGGAAAGGATAATGTATCTTTAGTAAATTATTAATTTTTATAAACCTTGATGATTGGTTTATGTTCTTAATCTACAAGCAGTAGACGTCAGTGAAAGGGTCACAGTGGTGACATTATTACAAGGATCTGAGGAATGCATATGTCGATGATGCATTATCTCCTAAATAATAAATAATTTCTAGTATTAACACTACTTTTGGGACTTCTGCACTCCCAGTGCAAGGGGCCAGAGTTCAATCCCTGCTCAGGGAACTAGATCCCACATGCATGCCACAACTAAGAGCTCACATGCCACAACTAAGGAGCCCGCCTGCTGCAATTAAGGAGCCCACATGCTGCAACTAAGGGAGCCAGTGGGCTGCAACTAAGATCCAGTGCAACCAAATAAATTAATAAATAAAAATTAATTAAAAAACATTACTTTTTACAACCATATGTACCTGTTAAGTTTATTAATAAAATTTAAATTTATTTAAAAGAGAAAAAATTATTTGATCACCAGGTAAAGTGGTATCAAGACTTCAGAAGCCTCACAATCCTCTACCAAATCCCCATTAAAACAGTGAAAAAAAAAAGGACAAGACCCTAAAAATTCTGTATTATCAGATGGGTGAGAATGAAGCATAGCTATAGATTGTCATACATAATGACAAGTATATGATGACTCCCCCTTCAAAATGAGAAAATAAAGCTTGGCTCAGATTTAAGGTAGAAATATACCCATACATAATGGATGGGTATAAATCTTTAAAATGTCTGTAAATGTATCATTAAAGTATTTTGCAATCCACAAAACTCTTATCTATGTCACATAGGTGTACATTTGTAATCTCACAAATCTTGAACTTAAATATAATTTTTGGAATGGAAACAGAATCAACTAACTTTATGCTCTTTGGAGAAGAACAGTGTATAGAAAAGGAAGACGATCTGCCTGGCCAAGATTAGAAGAAAATCAAAGATCTTGGAAATATTCACCCAAACACAGTAAAGAGCTCCATGACACAGAGATTATTCCTCCACATTCTGTGACAAATTTATCACCACTGTGAACTTTATATCTAATTCCACTTCCTTATTATGAAAATTAGTAATGGACATTGTGTTTTAGGAAAGCTTAATGAAGATAAACCACATACGGTGACATTATTTTCAAATTTGCAGAATAAAAAAATGATACTATAAACATCCAGGTAAATTAATTGGGTTATCCTCCAATAATCAAATTTCAAAACAAATTACACCTTTTCAACTCTAAACACAGTAAAATAATAGCATAACACTAATAGAGCTTTCAAGAAAATATGTGACTCTAAAGTTCAAAACACTCGTGAAAGCAACTGGATACAGGACAGATGCGATAACCATTTACCTCTTCTTTCTTTTGAGTAGAATTCTCTATTTTTGCATCAGTACAGAGCCACCTGCAATAGACAATGTATCTACCAAACTTGTGACTAAGTAGAAGTCAATTGCCCATAAGGAGAACTAGTATGTGTTAATTCCAGAACGTGACCTTAAAAGGAAGAGATGTGTATCTTTTCTGTCCTTTCTCAATTTCTTGTCTTTGCAATGCAGACATAATCTTTGGATTTTCACCAGCCATCTTGGATCATAAGTGGAAATTATGTTTGAGAATGACAGAGAAACAAGACAAAATAAACTGGGGTCTCTAAAGATTTTGGTACCAGGTTTGAGTTCAACCTGGAAGTCAGTTTGCTGGAAGTCAGTTTATCTAAGAAATACATGAATTCCCATCACACTTAAGCCCTTGTTATTTTTGTTCTATGTTACATGCAGCTGAACTAATACTGAGATTGTAATAAAATTTTATTCTTAGCTATAAAAGTGTTTAGCATGAACAAATTGCACTACCATTAAAACTACTAGTTGCATTTTATGATACAAAAGCTGAAGTCTTTCTTCTATCATCCTGGTTTTATGTCTCTCCCATCCTGTCTCTTTCTATTCTTCACAGTATTTGGTTACATAGTAACTAATCAATGATAGGTTTATTGAATGAAGGAATGAACAAAGGGCATCTTGTACATAATGAGCTCAGAGAGACACATGCCTCCATTATGAATAAGGATTTGGATCATACAATTGAAATTAAAAAACTAAAATAAAATTGTATACTGAAATTAATATTTTATTAAAAGGAGTGTTAACTTGCAAAAATAAATTCTTATATCCCTTTTTTCCCTCTCATGAGATATGTGGATCTTGTAAACAAAAAATGAAATTAGAGAAATGACATCAAAGCATTGACTCTTTTATTCACAATACAGAACACCTGGAATCAATAAACTATCATGGCCACAGGAAATCAGGTTCTTGCCCACCAGGAAAAATCTAGAATTACAAGCAAATGTAATGCCCACAATCCAACGTAGCAAATGAGTCAAGTGAACAACAACAATGGTGGGACCAACTTGCCTTGGGACAGATAATACTCCATGCTACAGACAACTTTATGAGGTAGAAATTGTTGTGCCCATTGTACAGGTGAGAAAACTCAGGCATGGTATGTTTAAGTAACTTGACAAAGTACTAGAAGCAGTCTTCAAACATAGACTGCAGTTCTAGAAAGTACTCAGATTAAAAAGCCAATCTCAAAATGTTACATGCTGTGTGACTCCATTATATAACATTCTTGAAATGAGAAAGTTGTAGAATGGAAAGTAAATTAGTGGTTGTCATGGGTCAGGGATGAGGGGGCAGGGAGGGGTAGCAGGAGGGAGATGGGTATGGTTGTAAAAGGGCAACAGGAGGGATCATTGCAGTGATGAAACTTGTACTGTATCTAGACTGCGGTGTTAAAGATGTGAACCTACACATATGATAAAGTTGCACAGAACTAAATAAATATGCAAACAAATCAGTACAAGTAAAACTGAAGAATCTGAATAAGATGTATTAGATTTTATGTTAATATCCTGGTTGTGATACTGTACAACAGTTCTGCAATATGTGACCATTGGAGGAAAATGGGTAAAGGGAACAGGGGATCTCTCTGGGTTATTTCTTCAAAAAACTTGTCAATCTACAATGATCTCAAAATAAAAACTTTAATTAAAAAAAATAGAGTAACATATCAAATTTAGTATTTATCTAAAAGGACATTGGGTATGCTGTAATGCAGTATGCAGAATTTGTTATTGTTTCAGTTTATCTAACAACTTTTATAAATTGTATTTTAAGGTGTTATACATGCTGTGAACTTCAACTAAAAAGTAAAAAAATAGTAAAAGTAAATGCATGTTAACTTTCCATAAAAAGAGTGTTCAGAAATTTAGAGAGAGAAACTCCTTCTTGCTGTTAGATCAAGGGAGGCTATCTTTTTTAAAAAATTTCAGATCACAAGTGTAACATATGCTAAAAAATGTAATGTTATAGGGAACAGCCAATGGAAGTCAACATTTAGACAGGAATTCACTATGGGTGAAATAAAAAACTATGATTAAAACACCAAAATAAGTATTTGGGGAAATTAATGAAGTATAAACATGCATTAATAACTAAACTAAAATAGGGCAGGTATGAAGCACAGACTGTTAGATATAAAACAACTAGAAAACTTGGAAATGAATAATGGAATCATTTCAAATTGCAATCTCAATTAATTGTATTACCTCTATAGTTGACACAGTTTAAGAGAGAATCAGTGGGTTGGAAGACCATACTTCATAACAAAGAAGAAGAAACAGATTAATATAAAATAGTTAAGACTTGTGGAACATTGGATTAGCCACATTTCAGTGCAGAAAACAGAAATTCCCTTGTTTCTTTAAAAAAAAAAAGAAAGCTGGGAAGGCTAGAAGTCAGAGAACCATTTTTGGACTATTGACTTCAAAGCCACATCATTGAAGTCATGATCTGGAGCTCAGGAAGCTACTGCTATACCACTATCTTTCACAACAGATTTTTATTCCCATGAAGTTTGTGACTAGACAAAGGAAAGTGGAAAATGGCCACCACAAACATTTACCTCTGTCCGCTCTTAGCTTTCTAGAAGTAGAAGCAGCAGGAATTTGGCCTATGCCTTCATTCTGACCTCCAAATACTGCTTTTACATGGTAGATGTCATTTGCCTCCAGACTCCCAGCTTCAGTGGAATCTGAGAAATACAGTTCTTAGTTTTCTGACCTGTTTTTAAAAATAACACTTTGAAAGAGGGTTAAGAGAGGAAATGTATGTTTCTAATATAGATTTAGGATCGGTTTCTTAAAATCCCTGCTGGAATTATAGATTGATGTGTGAAAAACTGACATCTTATAATTGTGTCTTCCAATTCATGAAAATGATATATCATTTGTTCAGACCTATAATTTCTCTCAGCAAAGTGTTATAGTGTTCTCTGTAGAGTTCTTTCATATGTTTTGTAAAATATATTTCTAAATATTTCATGTTTTGGATGCTAATGGAAATGGGTTATTTTTAAATTTTCTTTTTCTAATTGTTCATTACTTGTACATAAAATTATAATTGTTTGTATATTAACATTGTATCCTGTGACCTTACTAAATTCATTTATTACTTCTAGTATTTTCTATATACATAATCATGTCATTTGCCAATAAAGACAACTTTACTTCTACCTTTCCAATTCATTGACTTTCATTTCTTTTTCTTGCCTTATGGCACTGGTTAAAACCTCCAGTAAAATACTGAATAGAAGTAGTAGCATAGATATCCACTTTTTGTTCCTTTTCTTAGGTAGAAAACATTGAGTCTTTCACTGTTTAGTACAATGAAAGTTGTAAGTTTGTTAAAGATGCCCTTAATTAGATTAAGAAATTTCCCTTTTCTTCTTAGCTTGCTGAGAGATTTTATCATGAATTGGTGTTGCACTTTATCAAACCTCTCTTCTGCATCTATTGAAATGATCATATGTTTTTTTCTTTATTTTATTACTATGGTGAATTACACTGGTTGATTTTTGGATGCTAAATCAACCTCTTACTCCTGGGATAAACTCGATTTGATCATGATGCACCATATTCTTTTATATATTGTTGGGTTTGTTTTGCTAAAATTTTGTTAAGGATATTTGTGTCTATTTTCATGAGGGATATTGGTGCATAGTTCTCTTTTCTGATGTCTTTGGCCTCATAAAATGAGTTTGGGAGTATTCCCTTTTCCTCTATTTTCTGATGGAATTTGTGTAGAATTGGTATAATTTCTTCCTTAAATGTTAGAATTTACCAGTGAAGCCATCTGGGCATAGGATTTTCTTTTTGGAAAGATTTTAAATGAAAACCCAGTTTCCTGAATTAATATAGGGCTATTCAAGTTTTGTATTCTTATTGGGTCAGACTTTATAATTTGCATCTTTCAAGTAATTTGTACAGTTCATCCAATTTTTTGTTGAAGTTATTGGTATAAAGTTGAATTTATTGGTATTATTTTTCTTTTAATGACCAGGCTCTGTAGTGAGTGATGTATTCTATTACATTATGATACTGGTAATTTTTGTCTCCTTTTACTCTTTATCAGTCAAAATGGAATTTTATCAGTTATATTGATTTTTTTAAAGACCTAACTTTTGATTTCATTGTTTTTTTCTATTATTTTTCTGCTTTCTATCTCAAAGATTTTTGCACTTATATTTATCATCTCCTTTTTTTTTTGGACTTGATTTTCATGACCTTAACACTTTGGAAGTATACAGGCTAGCTATTTTGTAGAATGTCCCTCAAACTGTTTTTTTCTGATGCTTCCTTATAACTTGATCTAGAGTATATATTTTTAGCAGGAATACCACACCCAAATGACTCTGAGCTCTTCTCAAGGTGTTCTATCAGGATCAACTTCATGTTATTTGTCCCATTATTGGTAATGTTACTTTTGATCAGTTGATTAACGTAGTGTCAGTAAGGTTCAATCTAGGCATTTACCCACAACCACTGTACTGAAAGAATTTTGGACAAGGCCACCAATAGCCTCCATATTATAAACCTGAATATTCATCATCTTTCTTTCTTGGGTTCCCTGACACATGTTCTCCTATTGACGACTCCCAAGTATATCAAGCCTGGACACCTTCTCTGAGCTCCAGATTTGTATTTTTGACTATTTGTACATGTCCACTTTGATGTCTGAAAGGTATCTCAAACTTACCATGTCTAAAAACAAAAAACAAACTCCTGATCTTTCGTTTACAAAGTCTTCCCCTGCTCTGTAAGTGGTAACCTCTTCCTTCTTGTTGCTCAGGCTAAAAATCTTGGTGTCATCCTTGACTCCTTTCTTTTTAACTGCACACCTAATGCTTTAGCAAATCCTGCTAAACTTAACTTCAAAATATGCAACTTCAAAAGATGCATTCCCATCACTCATCTCTGGGTCCTTACCTCTCCACCCCAGAAACCCTCAGGATGCTTGGCTTGGAGACTTTGAGATTGTGAGCAACATCTGTCTTCTTTGTTGTTTACTGGAATCTTCTCTCTTCCTGGTTCTGCTTCTACCTCCCTCCCCACAGATTAGTCTATGATGAAAGCTAGGATTTCAGAGAGAAAACAAAAAACAAGGAAGAGAGCTGTCTTTAAGCTTCTTTAAGTTTTCTGCTTCCATTTTGTCATGAGGTTCCCATGGCAAGGAAGACCAAAATTTGGCTAGCTGCTTGGAATTGGGAGAGGAAAAACTACAGGGAAAATATTTTAACATTTTAGTAAATTAATTACCCTACCAGAGTAAAAGAACAATTGCTCTTTTTAAAGAATGTATAGGAGACTTGAGATGGAAGTAGTGACAAGGGGAAGCAAGGAAAACACCACCACCACCTCTCAACACTGAAGCATCTGAAGCCTGAAAATGAACCAGCCACCACTGGAATGGGCTGCAAAGGAAGAATCGACTTTAGGGAAGATGCTGTTTTTAATTTAGGCAAGGGGGTGGAGGGAACACTCAAGGTGGGCGAGTGGAAAATGAGGCATTTCCACTTTGGGCATTAACCAAAAAACAGTCTCAGGGTGTGATAAGACAAAAACTACTAATGTTCAAGTGTTCCAAGAAATTTGATAGTAATTGTGGGTTAACTATTATAAAATACAAATTTCTGTGGTGAGCAAGTATAATTTCTTACAACAAATAATTATCAGTCTCGAGAGTAAAGGCAATACAATCTTGGCAATTAAAGTATAATATTTAGGGGACTTCCCTGGTGATTAAGACTCCATGCTCCCAGTGTGGGGGGCCTAGTTTCAATCCCTGGTCAGGGAACCAGATCCCGAATGCTGCAACTAAGATCCTGCATGCCACAACTAAAGATCCCACGCACGGCAATGAAGATCCTGCGTGTTACAACTAAGACCCAGAACAGCCAAATAAATATATTTTTTAAAATAAAGTATAATATTATAGGAGAGCTTACCTTGAGAAAATATAAAACTATTCAACTTCATGATAACAGGATACAAATAATAAGTCCTACAAGAAAATCCCACTACCCCTAACATACCTGTTCCTATTATTATTTTCTTCAAGGTAACTGGTTGTTAGATATTTTTTCAGCTTTTACCCTTATCTAAGTAATAAGATACAAGGCTAACTCAATGTATTTTATTGTCAAAGTTCAATGTTTTCCAATATCTAAAATTCTTGCTACCATAAACTTGTGAACATTGATTCCAACTTTTAATGTAATCACAGCAGAATAAACTATTTGGAATTTATAATTTTACTTTTACATTAAACACATGACATACCATAGTCCTCTCTCCAAGCCTTTCCTACTTTGAGCTTGCTGCACTATTTTCAGTCCCCAATCCTGCCATGTGAATCTCATCTACTTGTCCTTTCTCAATTTTCATCCTGTCCTGAATGGCTCTCAGCCCACCACTCATCCACTTAGCAAAGACAACTTAGGCACTCCGTATATTCTGTACAAGTGTAACACTTATAACTCTACATTCTTTCTCTCAATAGGTGTTATCGTTTTAGTCTTATAAGCAACGTGTGGGTAGATACTGTGTGGTAGTCATTTGGTAGCTTCACCACCTAGCACTATAACCTGCACATAGTGGGCTCTCATGTGTTTTTTTTTGCGGTACGCGGGCCTCTCACTGTTGTGGCCTCTCGCGTTGTGGAGCACAGGCTCCGGACGCACAGGCTCAGCGACCATGGCTCACGGGCCCAGCCCCTCCGTGGCATGTGGGATCTTGCGGGACCGGGGCACGAACCCGTGTCCCCTGCATCGGCAGGCGGACTCTCAACCACTGCGCCACCAGGGAAGCCCATCATGTATTTTTATGAGTAACTGAATCAGTGTTATCCTTGCTACTACCCCAGGAAGCAGCAGATTGTCACAGAGTAAGCAGAGTAGGTCTTCCTATTTAACAAACGAATGAATTAATAGATAGATGTGAGCCTATTTGCAGAACTCTTAAGGAAGTTAAAAGAATTTCCTAAAATTAGAAACCACTAGGAAATTACCATTAATCTTGTTAGTTGTGATGATAGTGGTTAGGTAGGAAAAAAAAGTCTTTATTGTTAGAAATGCATATTTAAGTATTTATAGTGAAATGCCATGATGCTAATGGAATTTATTTTAAAATACTTTAACAACAAAGAAGATGAAGCAATATGACAAAATAAATATTGTTAAATTTTGTTATGTATATATTCTAGTCTATTCCAACACTTAACATGTAATTGACAAGATGACAAGAACATATTAAGAATCTGGAAATTGATGTGATTGCCAGTTAGGTAAATCAATAACAAGTGATACATAAAAGTAACTGAAAATGATTCACCCTAGGATAACCAAAGGGCGGCATTCTAAACTACTTATGAAAGGGACTCTCTTATTTATAAGTAAATTATTTACATTTAAGAAAATAAATGTCAAATACCACCTGAGACAAAAGTGTGATCAATTATTTCTATTTAGGGAAAACAAATTTTTCTTTACGTATCTTCTTGAACTTTTTTGGTATACATGTAAAATATAAATAAATATAAATTAAGCTTAATATTACAAAAGAATAAGATTTACAATTTGAATACGAACATCTCACTTTAGAAATACAGAATCTTTTCTTATATTAATATTATAATATCTCTGGAGACCTTTAAAGACATTAAGTCAATAAAGACACCTTGCACCCTTTCCCAGGGCTGGTTTTTTTTTTTTTTACATTATCTTAAGAACAAAATTATAGCTGATCTATCTGACAAATAAGGAGCTAATTCACTATCTGTACTTGTATGACAAAGGAAGAATTATTCCTTCATTCTGTATTCCTCCTTTGTCACCAAATAACCCAAGAAACTCAACACTCTTGGGTCATTGGCATGTTTTTCCTTTAAAAAATTTTGCCAACTGATTCAGACTCATTTAAATGGAATAAGAAAAGATGAAAATGCCTTTTAGCCAGGAAGGATTATTTTACAATGTTTCATCAGTCTTTGGCAATTTTTCTTAGAAGAGAGTGGTTTATTTGGTTTCAATATCCAATTAATGTTTTTAATTTGTTGTGTCCTTTGTAAGTAAAAATAACATTACATATTTGTTGAAAAAAATTTCACTTTTTTTCCTTTTCTTCTTGCTCACATTCTAAGTATCAACAAATCTCTCCACTTTCCCACACTTTTATGAAAGTAATCACTCTCAATCTTGTGAGTTCTTCTATTTTCAAGAGTCTTAAGAGTGCTGAGAATGTGATTCCAGGACAGATTCATTTTTCCTTGCTTCGTGGACATTCTTATGCATCTTAAAGACAAGATAACACGCAAAACGAAGAACACTACCACATATACTGTGTTCACTCCACCAGAAAGTTCTACAAAATTAGAAATATTCTGTGTACTCATGTGCACTTTCTTCTCAACTCTTCTTTGGCTCAGTTAGCCAATAGTTACTAGCATCATAAGCAAAACTGTCAATGTCGTACATATATGTCCTGAAAGTTAAAAAAAAGTTTAAATCAAAATAATTTTATTTACTGGTGATAAACATTATTTTTTTAGTTACTATGTGATAAACCATGAAAAAGAATTAGTTGGTTAATTTGGGGTGCAAAACAAATGCAAAATTCGTAAGTTATAGTATGGACAACCTCAACCAGCATAGTTTAGAGTTCGGTAGCTATAGCAATACCAACTAAAACGTGACACTTGAGTTTTTAGTTTCTTGAGATTAAGTGGCCAAGCTGGATTCAACTAAGATTCTTTCAGATTAAAAGTCAGTGAAAACCCTGGACCAGAAGAAAGTTTAATCAAAAGAAGACACCTAGAAGGTTTCACAGGTACATACATATTAAGTTAGTTTTGTGTGATAATGTTGCCTAACAACATAAAACAGATAAGATCTGTAAACTTGACTTAGAAAAGACATGTTAAAATAGATTTAATATTTCTTAAACACTGGAAACTAAAAGTCACCAAGCAAGACGGAGGAGCAAATACAATATGGGCCAATCATCTCATGATGCAAGTAGTCACAATGAAGGCATTCCTATTTGTAAGCCCTAATGTACCAACCTTTTGTTTTTTCCAGATATTTGTAGCATTGTGAGCATCTAATCATTTCAATAAACTGAGTATAAAGCACAGAATGAGATACTGAGTATACTGCTGAAGAGTGGAAGACTGAAGACACGTCATATTAATGAAAGATTCAATGTGTTAGTCACTCGTTCAACAAAGAAGAACAATTCTGTCAATAACAGAGGTTTAAGCCTCTATTGTCCTTTAATAGTCACAGATAGATATCAAGTTAATTGTGTTAATGGACATTTTCCAAGATACAGAAGTTGATTTTATTGAACCATATACCTATTGTAAATTAATAGAAGGTCTTACTTTCGTAGCATCACCAGTCACAAATTATGAAACTTAAGTGCTTTGTTGTTCTCATGTGTGTAGTAAGAGCTGAATAGTAGAGAAGGAAAATACTGATTGAATTATAAAAGTTTAAGTTCACTCAAAAAGCAGTATCAGCATTTGCTTACAATCACATTCTTTTCAAAAACTAAAATTTATCATATATATCCAACACTTCTAAAAGATGTAAATAAATCCTTTGATAGGCAAACACAACACCAGGTGAAGGTACATTACACCATCACATGCATTACCTCTTTCTCCTGTCTCATTAAGATCAAATTTTAATTAAATCAGTATGAAATTGAGAGAATAACCAGGAATGTATAAAGTTAGCTCTTACCCTCAACATCTTATACTTCCAAAATAAGGCAAGTGGAGTGTTTTTAAGTGCACATTAAAAAAGGCAAATTCTCTCTTAGAGGTTTGCATGAATTTCCTCTGATTCAGAAATAGAAGAATTAGGTTTACTGCAAAATCCCAATAAAATATAAAACAAATATTCCTTCCTTCTACATTTCAGCACTTTTCATTCTATTAAAAATATGATGGTCTATTATTTTACCAAAGTATCTAAAAAAGTAATGATAGCCAAGAGACAGCCAAGAGGGAGACAACTCATCACATTCCACCCCCCTCATCTACCAAGCCCCAGAGCAATGGTTTTAGAAGTAAATTAATAATGCTCCAATTCAAAAGGAGAACTGGACCAAATGTAAGGAAGTAGAGAAGATTGGTGGTTTATTCTTTCTTCCAGAGCAGTTTTGCTGAGACTTCTGTACCAACTTAATACCTCACATCATCCAAAGAATTGAAATAGGCAATTTAGTAACAGCATTAAAATATAGTTGTTCTTAATTAAGTAATGAAAAAATAGGTATTAGGGCACTTCAGAAAGAATTCAAGTTTATATGAACTCCACAATTAGTTTTCTGAACAACAAAATCTACAAAACAGAAGACAGTCAATTTAAATAATACTCTGTCTACAGGATACATCAGAGCCAACCATGACTTTATACTTAACACATGTAAATTCAATGCAGGTCAGATGTTTCAAATACTGATCTTTTTTTCTGTGTGTTGTTGTTTTATCACCTGAGTGCTTACCATGTGACAAGTAAGGTTCTAACCTCTTTACAGATGGCAATTTATTTGATCCCATGAAATAGATACTACAATCCCATGAAGTAGGTACTACATTTCCCCCATTTTTACAAACAAGAAAATTGAGGCATAGAGAGGTTAAGCTGCTCACAGCCACATGGCATTTAAATAGTAGACCCGGAATTGGAACCAAGCAGTCAGGTTCCAGAGCCTGCCCTCTTAACCACTGGGCTGATTTTGGCTAGACTGGCATCTGTTAATAAATGCAATTTATTAATAGGCCTAGTCACAGGCAATTTAACAATACGTTAGAGTTTCTCTTTCTAAATTTTTTTGCTTCTGTACACACACAGATACTCTCATAAATTGTACTGAGTAGAGAAAAAGGTAAGTTGATTAATAGATTGCAATGAGACTTCGGCTTTCAAATCACTTAATGTCCTCGTATATACTGAGAAATCTAAAAATGTTTTAAGACACAGAGTCTGTTCATCCAGGATAGTAATCATAGACAAAAGGAATAAAGAGACAGCATATCAAAAAATGCAATTAAGCTAAGAAAGTTATCTACTGGCATAGTGTCAAGTTTTACTGGAAAGAAGCTAAGAAAAATTTTAAAAAATCATCAGAATTTCTGTTCACCCTGATTTTCCACTGCCCCAGAAAATTTTAACTAGAATTATGGTACCAATTATTAGAGTACCAGCAACACATCCTTGAGGGGGAAAGAATTTGATAAGACAGTTAATATAGAAACATGAACAATGATATATACAGTAGTTCACAGTAACAAACATTAATTATGAGGCAAGTTAAAAAATAGGAGACATGAATTATATTTTGCTTGCTTGCTTATGTCACAACTCTGACAGTAAATGCTGCATGTTATTTATCCTGTTTTCTTTCAAGGAAAGATGAAATATTTAGAATGAATTATCACAATGCTCAAATAAAATTTGACAGGTTTGAGAGGATTCTAAAGTGTTTCAACCCCACCATGCTTAATTTTAAATGATTTGATCACTGATTTAAATATGATGACTGTATTATATAATTTCAGCACTAGAAGGCATCTTAGAGTTCACGCTCATTTTGTAGATAATTAAATTGAGTCTCAGAAAGGTGACGCGTCTATATGTGGATAATGGGAAGGCCATTTACTTAGTTCATAAAGGTAACAGAGATGTAGGTATTTTCCCATCATAGGAAAGGTATCGTCATCTCAGCACCGAGAGTAAAACATACCTTGCCTATAGAAACGCTTTTCAGTGTTTAGTCTGTTGCAGATAAAATTTCTTTTAGGAAAACTAATATTTACTTTCAAGATTCAATGCACTATTTTGAGTTGAGCAACAGAAAATAATTGGTTAAATAAGTTGAATAACAGCAAAAAACTTTTATACCTTGACTTTTACACATAAACTTTCTTCTTAAAACCACCCATTGCCCTTCCCCCTCACCACTTTGGGTCTCCCTTTACCTCCCCACTCCACCCTCCAAATCCTTGAACTCTACTCTTTTGATCTGTACTACAAAGAAAATTATAGATGACACTAGAAAAGTAACTGAAGGTAATATGACTAACAAGTGTATCTGGTTCCAAATCAGCAAAATACTACAGATGTTGCACGACTGAACAGCCATGTCGATACATAATTTTAAAAATAGCTGTTTCCACCACAGGTTTTATACTATTTTACCCAATCAATTTCTTTAATTGATCCCTTAGCACCATAGCATTAGTTTGAAAAGACTGTACTCATAAAATAAATCATGGCTCCTCAAAAATGTGGGATTTCTTTTCCTTTCACCACTTCCCATTAATCCTACCATTTTCAAATGATGCAGAAAGATCCCATTTTCAGTTTGAATGATAAATGAAAATAGAAAATTTTAAAGCAATCCAGAATGTCTGGATGACATAACTTAGGAATATTCTTAGAACACTGATCAGCACATATAAGTGATTCAGGAAGAAAGTGTGTGGAGGTTGATGTTTTAACAGAAAACCAGTGCAAAATACAGAAATTGAGAAATATAATTCTAAATAAATGATTCCTCAATAATTAATAATTAATGAGAGTATTATTTTGCAAATTAGAAACAAAGGAAACTTTAAAGTATAAAGGCAATGATCTTAATATTCACCCAAAGGGGAATCAGTGTTAATTTAAGATTGACACAACTTGAGCTACATGAAACTATAAAATTATAAATGAAACTATGATTACAATTCCAATGTTCTTAATTATTCATTGAAGAGATCATAGGTAGGAAATCTACATAATTTTAGAAAATGTAAAAGGAGTAGTTTAGTAATGTTCCCCATTATGTAGAATTATATTTACCTAGTACTTAAAACACTGCAAGGCAATTTGTCACCTATTATCTCGTTATCTCCAATAATTGGCATTGTACTTGTAAATAGTAAAGAGTGTTCAGTAAATATTTATTAAATTGCATTACATGATATTCTTTTCACAGATGAGAACACTGAGACTGCAAATGAATAAGACACACAGTTTATCACCAGAGAAAAACTATTTCTAACCCCTGGTTCAGGGCATGATTTTAACTGTTCACAATATTCTCAATAAAAATACCTGAGATTACTCAAACAAAATTTGTATTAGATGGGTATTACATTAATATATAGAGTATCACCTCCATTCCCAAACAACCCAAGTCAGAACCTAACTACAAGATCTGGTATTATCAAATGAGGCTTGTCTCCTTTTCTGAAGAAATGTGGATTCATCCAGTCATTTCGAAAGGTCTCACTTATACATCTCATAAAGTGGAAATGCAGTCTATATACTATGAAAAACTAAGAAAGCTATGAATAGGCTTTGCTCTTCCTTATAATCCTATTTAACATAAATATATAAGTCAATAAGTATGTGATATTTAAAAGAAAAAGTATTTTAGATATTTCACTGAGCATTCTCTAATTCTTTCTTTAATATTCCTCCAATTGACCTATTAATTCCCACAAGGGATTTATGAATGTCACAATATAGAATTTCAGCAATGGAGGGAAAAAAAGCAATACTTGTAAAGAATCAGGACTATCTTAATTGTCAAATTTGAGCTCTGCAGCTCTAGGAGAAGAATTTTTCTATCCTTTCAAGTATTAGTGCTGAAGAAGCTAGTCATCTGCGTCTATTTAAGAGCCTAATAGCTGTGTGACCTTGAGCAAGTTAAGAATCTTGCAAAGCCACAGTTCTCTCGGCTAAAAAGTGGAACATAGCTACATTATAGGATTGTCGTGAGAAGTAAATGAAATAATACATAGGCATATTTCAGTACAGTCCTCGTCACACACCAAACACAAATATTGCTCTAATAAAGGACTGTTCTTATTCTTTGGTGTGGCCAGAGAGAATGATAAAATTATCAGAAATCCATCTTAGGAAAATAGTGATAAAATAAAAATGAATTCTTAAAGCTAGGATTTATTCAATTTTTAGCACTATGCTAGTAGTTTTCACATCCGTTATCTCATTAAGCTTCCAAGACTTTAAATAGGAATCATTATCACCATCTCATAAATGAGAAAATTGGGAGTCAGAGAGATTAAGTAAATCACTTGGGTTGAATTATTACTAAATGGAAAAAAAAAATCCAAAAGAGGATTGAAACCAAGGTCTGACTGACTCCAAAGCACAAGTCTTCCTTCTATATGACACTGTTGACAAAAACAAAAACAAAAACCCCACAAATATATAGAGCATGTATTCTCAATGGGGTTGGTATCATCCCTAGAGGGGAAAAAAAAAATCTCACTTTTTTATGTATAAAGTACAAATGTGCATACAGTACATAAATAGATTTATATTACATCTGTAGTATTACTATTTCATAGGAATGATTAAGAAAAAATGTCTTAAAAGCTCCTTGAGGGGGAAAGGGTAATAATGAAAAAAAATTTTTTTGAAAAACACTGATACAGAGCCAGCAGAGAATAGCTTTAAAAATCAAAATGCAGGCTTCACTTACATAGCAGATTAGAAAGTTCTGGGAATAGTCGTCAGTCTCTACTTCTTAGCAGAATTAAATAGGAAAAATATTAAATACTTGCAAAGTTCTAATATCATTTGTATCATTCATGTGCACTGCAGTGTAATCAATAAAAGCAATTTCCTTGCTATAGAGTTTATCTTTAAAATGAGAAAAGCGACCTCATTCACAGAATACATTTAAGAAGTAAAAATATCAATAATTTTCAGGTTTATGTTTTACAAGTATAGGATTCTAAAGAAAACTATTGTCATATGTCTGATAGAAGAGGGAAGGAGTTCCTCTTTATTTTTGAGCACATGTTGGAATTAAAACTAACCCTAAGGGAAGGTTTCTGGGAAAATACACAGTATACACTTAAAGAATTTCAGAGAAAATAATAAGCACCTCAAACCTTCATTGAATGCCACTGAGCTGTAAGAAAAAGCTCACCTATTAAATTTTTAAGCTCATCTATTAAAAATGTCATCAAATCATTAAATCATGAGATTTTCATTTAGAATACATTTATTTTTATTTAAAATATAGAATGAACAAAGTGAATTCTAACTGTTGGAATCTTTCAACATAAATCTTTTAGCTTAAAAGAGGTTCATTTAAAATATAAAAACTATAATAAATAACAATGAAAATAATAAAACAAGTACCTGCTTTCAGTTTTATAGTCCCTTGGCTAATTCATGCATGCATAAGATAGGAGACTTCAGCTTATTAACACATAAATCAAAAAATTCATTTTTTAATGTTTTCCATTAGACATTACTTATCAATATATGCCTATTTAGCTGTATTGCTTCTTAACAAACATTTATTTTACCATCTTCTTTAGGAGTTTATTAATCTTCTTGTTAATGCATAACATCAAATAATTTATTTACGAACAAGAAAAGGACTAGACCAAATGCTAGAAGAAACTGCAACACAGGTATGTTTTTGGCCTCATGCCTATAGAAACAGAATACTTTTGTTTTTTTTTGCGGTACGCGGGCCTCTCACTGTTGTGGCCTCTCCCGTCGCGGAGCACAGGCTCCGGACGCGCAGGCTCAGCGGCCATGGCTCACGGGCCCAGCCGCTCCGCGGCACGTGGGATCCTCCCGGACCGGGGCACGAACCCGTGTTTCCCGCATCTGCAGGCGGACTCTCAACCACTGAGCCACCAGGGAAGCCCGAAACAGAATACTTTTTAAAGATAACTTTAAACCATTGACAGGGAAGGGAAAATGAAGAGGATATAACCAAAGGTAAGACTCTTCGTTTTACTTGGGATAAGACAGACATCCAGAAATGGTCAAGGAGTAGTTTATGATTAATTATAAAATACTTGAGGATAGAAACTGTATTGATAACTCTCTCCTCTTGTGGTTCTTTAGCCACTAGAAGGAGATGTATTGAGACAACAGGCACACAATAATACTTGATCAATTGGCCAAATGATTTGAAGTTGTCCTAAAATTACCTTGGAACAAGAACATGGTGGGGAATACTTAGGAACCTACCAAGCACCTGATGGTAGTACAAAACACATCGATAAAATGCATTTACCTGTTTTCTCTTTGGCATCCATAAACACTGTATTTTAATAGTATTCCTAAGACACTTAAAAGACAATATAATTTTCCAGGAACATAGATTACACATCCGAAAGCGAGGACAAATTCTGTTAACTGCCAGAGAGCCACACTTACCCGATGCAATAATGCTAGCAACTAAAGAAAAAAAAAAGAAAAGAATTACAAAACTAAAAATATTTTAAAGTCATTGATTTGCTAGCAATTTAACAAATATATAAATTTATCAACAACAGTACGTGAAAGTTCAAAAGTAACTCAGATTTTCATAACTAAAAGAAATAATTGTAAATAAATTGATGAAAACAATTATACAGTATTAACTTAATCAAGTAACATATATAGCAGTGCTATCTCTATTAAACAGAGTCAACACTATAAACATAAAATACGATAATGAGTTATTGAATACTGAAACAAACACCATGTAAATTTGGTTGTATGACTTGATGGCAAGTCAAGGTTATTGTAAGGATTAATACTAACAAATGGAAGGTGCATGGTACATGACACTATGGAACACACTCAGTAAGTAGTAGCTACTATTATTTTTTCAATAAGAGCAAAAATAGTAAATAATATTTAAAGGGTAAATTAATTATATATGAGAGAAATTTGATCCCAAATATTTGTTTGCATTTTTATCATAATAATTGACTCAGGTTTAGGTTAAATTTGTTAAATTATCTTGTATTCTTGCAGAAAAAAATATTTCAACAAATTTAGCTCTATAACAAATTTATATAAGGTGGAACTTGTTTCTCTTTGCCTTGCCCTATTAAAAATTGGATGTATTCAACTTAAAACTTTTAGGCCCAGAGATGCCATAAAATTTTAAGAAGTCAGTAACCACATATGTGTTAAAATTAATGAACTGAATCTAAATATATCAATATAAGCCACAAAAGCAAGGTTGAGCACAAAAAGTCAAGTTAGGTAATGAAATATATGGCATACTGTTTAAATTATAAAAAATATACAAAACAATAATATGTACTACTTATGGTGACGTACATGTAGCATAAGAACAAAAACAGAGAGGAAGCTTGCACAATGAGGTATTACCTCACACCAGTCAGAATGGCCATCATCAAAAATTCTACAAACGATAAATGCTGGAGAGGGTGTGGAGAAAAGGGAACCCTTCTACACTGTTGGTGGGAATGTAAATTGGTACAGCCACTATGGAGAACAGTATGGAGGTTCCTTAAAAAACTAAAACAGAGTTACCATATGATCCAGCAATTCTGGGTATAGATCCAGAAAAGATGAAAACTCTAATGCGAAAAGATACATGCACCCCAGTGTTCACTGCAGCACTATTTGCAGCCAAGACATGCAAGCAACCTAAATGTCCATCAAAAGATGGATGGATAAAGAAGATGTGGTGCATATATATAATGGAATATTACTCAGCCATAAAAAAGAATGAAATAATGCCATTTGCAGCAATACGGATGGACCTAGAGATTGTCATACTGAGTGAAGTAAATCAGACAGAGAAAGAGAACTATTGCGTGATACCACTTGTATGTGGAATCTAAAAAAATGATACAAATGAACTTATTTACAAAACAGAAACAAACTCACAGACTTAGAACATAAAATTTATGGTTACCGAAGGGGAAAGTTTGGGGGGAGGGATAAATTAGGAAATTGGGATTAACATATACACACTACTGTATGTAAAATAGATAATCAACAAGGACCTACTGTATAGCACAGGGAACTCTACTCAGTACTCTATAATAACCTATATGGGAAAAGAGTCTGAAAAAGAATAGATTTATGTATATATATAACTGAATCACTTTGCTGTACACCTGAAACTAACACAACACTGTAAATCAACTATACTCCAATATAAAATAAATTTTTTTAAAAACCAATAATATATACTACTTATGGTGACATACATGTAGCATAAGAATAAAAACACAGAGAGGAAGCTTGCAGTGATTGCCTTAGAGCAAGAGAAATGGGAGCAGGGAAATGTGCAAGGAAACTTTAACAGTAAGATCTGTAATGTTTAAGTTCCTAAAAATATTCAGGTAATGGCAAAATAGGCCTCAAGATAACCATTATTAAATGTATGAAATCATTATGAAAGTATGGTCATAATGTATAAAACACTATTCTAAAAAACACAACTATCTGATGCCACTGAAGAGTGATCAAAAGCGGGCAGGTTCTGTGACAAACCATAATGGAAAAGAATATGAGAAAACATACATATGTATATATATATATATATATATATATATATATATAAAACTGAGTCACTTTGCTGTACAGAAGAAATTAACACAACATTGTATATCAACTATACTTCAATAAAATTTTTTTTAAGAAGGCAGGAATTGAAGTTCCCCTTTTAAAAAGGGGAACTAAATGGAGTGAGAGTTTGTGTATTTGTGGGTATTTGGCCTTTTACCTAAAGGAATAAAGAAACATACAAAGGAAATTTCAACAATAATACCTGTAATGTTTTAAGTTCTTAAAGATTCTGGGTAATGGCCAAATGAACTTGATCATGGCAATTACGAAATCTGGACAAAATATTTTAAAAACAACAACAACAATGATTTGAAGGCATGGAAGAGCAAACTAACTCAGACAGAAACTAATCAAAGCTGAAGAGCTCAGGCAGGCATTAAGCTGCAGGGAGTGAGATTTGCATGGATGCTGCAGGGGGAAATCCCTAGGCCACTTGGTGCAGGGAGCAGAAAACCACAGTCTCACTGGTTGGAGAAGTCAGAGAATAGAGTTCAGAATCAACAGGGCATCTGGAAAGTAAGGGGCTGCTGATGCTCTATTTCTTGAAATATGTGGTGGTTATACCAATATTTGCTTTAGAAAAGTTATTAAGCCTTATATGTATATTTCACACAGTTTTCTGTGTGTTGACGTCAATGAAAAATGAAAATAATTTTTAAAATTATCTCTTGGCTCAGTCCTATTGAGATTTTCCAAAAAACTAAACAAACAAAAAACACATATCTCTATTAGAGAACAAGAATGTCTATTAATATAGCTATACATTAAGCAAGTTGTAAAACAAGAAGACATCTGGGTGCTCTGAAACAGCATTAATTAGTAAGAGGGGTTTCATTCACTCAACAGGTTTTTCTGAAATCTACAGCATATTTTACTCTGCTTTCATAAAAACTGTCATTTAAAGAGTTAATATGAACTATTTCAAAGAACTCTGTTTTTAATTACTTAGAAGATACTATTAAGGTGCTTTACCAAATTAGCAACTCTAGGGAATCTGGAGAGTTCCATTAGCATGCTTGAAGGATGGGTCTCTGTCAATGAATCAGACCCAAAAATAAACCTTAAGGATTATACATATTTGAATCTTTGAGGGGTAGTGAGGAATTCAGTGACTCCCTAAAGCTAACATCAAAAACAGAATTTCTTCACTGACCTTAATTTAGCATTGCTTTTATGGAGCCACAACATTTTTCTATATTACTGCAAAATGTTTCTTTCTTAAAGGTGTGCCCTAGCACAATCCAAGTCTGCCTCTGAAGAAAGTCAGAACATCAGTATGAAGAAACTCTGCTACAATAAACCAGAGACTATTTAATTTTATAATCCCAATCAATTTGAAATTTCCACCATAGCACATAAAATACATACTTGGAAACCTGAACAGAGTAGTCAACTGACCTGAAGCAGAGCTTCCTCCTCCTTTAGGTGTGCTTGTTGCATGAAAACGTGTGGCTGCCCCGTGAACAGCTGGACTCCTTGTTGCTGTAACATGAGCAGAGGTCAATCTTTGTGTTGCATGGAGACTCTTGATCACTGGGGTATGTACAGCAGTGGACTTTTGTGTTGCTCTAAGATTCTGTGTAAGTGAAGATTTTGCCGTGGTGAATCTTTGGGTTGTTGGTGTGGCCTGTGATGCAGAAGCATTTGCCATGATGGGATTCTGAGCTGCTGTAGAGACAGTGTTTGATATGGGGGAATTTTGGGCTGTTGTGGCTGAATCATTTGCTGTGGAAGGTTTCTGAGAAGCTGATGAGACTTCTGTAGCTGGAACATTTACAGTGGTGGGTCTCTGAGAAACTAGTGGGAACTTTGTAGCTGAGGAATTTATTTTGATGAGTTTCTGAGGAGGTGGTGGGGCTTCTGTAGCTGAAACTTTTACAGTGGTGGGTTTCTGAGGAGTTGGTGGGGTTTCTGTAGCTGATACTTTTACAGTCGTGGGTTTCTGAGGAGTTGGTGGGGCTTCTATAGCTGAAACCATTACAGTCATGGGTTTCTGAGGAGTTGGTGGGGCTTCTGTACCTGAAACATTTACAGTGGTGGATTTCTGAAGAGTTGGTGGGACCTTTGTAGCTGGAGCATTCACTGTGGTGGATTTCTGAGGAAATGATGGGGCTTTGGTAGCTGGAACATGTACTCTGGTGGGTTTCTGAACTGCTGGTGTGACTTTGTAAATTTGAAAGGTTTCTGTGGAGGAAAAATGTTATTTAAAAAATTAGCTAAATAATGCTGTCCAAGTTAAAATTTAGGAACCAATTGTTTGCTCTATGACTCTTCTCTTTCCTCACAAACAACTAAATATGACTTTTAGGAAACCAAGTATTCTCATGTATTTCCCAAAGAACTAAAATGTTATATTGTCTTTGCTTTGAAATAAATTATACCTTTAGGCAACTAAAGTGAATTTACACCCAAGTAGTGTTGAGGTTCTTAAAACTGTTTTCTATGTGAAAAAGGAAACCAAAGTCAGAGTTGGCAGTGATCTCATTCAGTGACACACCCCAAATAAAGATAGTTTTTCTCATAAATTGTCTTCTTTACCTCATGCCAAGACCAAAGAACAGCAGGATGCAACCTTGAACCAACAAAGATAATCACAACATAGTTACTTTTTCCAAAGCTCTCAGGACATGTTAGTGACCTTGGGAACTTGTTTTGTTTCACTTCTTTTTTAAAGCAATAAATTCAATTAGAGTAAAATAACTCCCTTTTTCTCCTCTTGTGTTGGTTACCAACTTTACATAGGTTAGTTTAGTTCCTCTTTGGATTTTAGGTGAGATAATAAATATCTCAAGTGCAAATTATGTGAAGGTCCTATTCTGAGAGTCACAAATCTAACATTAAAATTTTAGGCCTTCAATGCCTGTTTGATTTTGGGTTGCTTATGCAGTCTCCATCATAAGGCAGTACTGAGCAGTGCCTAAGCCTGTTTGACCACATACTAGAGACTGTTGTCAACTTCTCTAAGCTTCTTTTCTCATTTGTAAAATGAGAATTGAAAACAATGTCTCTTAGTGCTTTTATCATTGCTTTAAGTTGCCAAAGTTTTGCAATGAGGTGCCTGGAAGTGGTTTTGGTTTTATTCTGCTTAGAGTCTTGAGAGCTTTTGGAATCTGTTGGTTGATGTATTTCATCAGTTTGGGAAAATTCTCAGTCATTATCTCTTAGAGTATTTCTTCTGCTTCCCTCGCTCTCTCTCTCTCTCCCCTCTTTTTTATCATATGCTAGAAGAGTTTAACATGTCTCAAATGTCTCTTAAATTTGATCTATATTTTACATTCATTTTTCTCTTTGTTCTTCAGTTTTAATTAACCTTTCTTCCAGTTCCCAATACTGTCTCCTGCTACATCCAAATCACTGTTAAACCTATCTATTGTGCTCTTAACTTTAGATATTATATTTTCCCATTGCAGAATGTTTATTTTACACCATTTTTATAGATTCCAATTCTCTGTTGAAGTTCTCTATTTATCTTTTCCGTTAGTATCTTAAATATATTAAACACTTATTTTAAAGTCCTTGTCTGCTGACTCAATTATCCAGATCTTTTTAATTTGATTTTCATTTCTCCTAATTTGGTTATAATTTCTTGCTTCTTTCTATATCTAATTTTTTTTATTATATGCCATACAATTCAGATGATATGATCCACCAAAGGGAGGGTCTCCTTTTCTGATAGGCAGATTGGTTTGAAGTGATCACATCCTCAGCCTATGAGGGACTCAGCCTATGAGGGACTGATTTTGTAAGACTCAGTCTACTTCTGCTCTTGTCTCTGCTCCTTGGAAGTGGACCTTCTGGGTTTTTGATTTGACAGACTGGTGGAACTTTGTTTCCTCAGCCCTGAGAGACTGCAGGAGAGCCAGGTCTGTCCTTCAGCAGTGTTCCAGTCCAGCAACATAGCCTCCTTCCCCACACAGCTTCAAAATGAGCTTAAATGTCGTAAGGAGGACACTGGCTCTATGCTTGATACAAGCCTCTTCCTGTGATGAGTTTGTTGTCCAAATACCATAAGGTTCAGGGAGATCTCATTTTGTACTTTGGAAGCTTGAGGTCTAGCTCCCCAGTCTCACCTGTACTCCCAGAAATCAGCAAATGGCTCTTGGGAAAAACTGGGTCAGCATTTGAGGACTTCCAGTTTCCAGTTCATTATCCTAGCTCACCGCAACTATTGAAAGCTTTGCTAGAATCTCTCTTTCCTGGCAATGGTCTTTTATGTGTGTCAGGATGGATCCTCAGCCCAGATGGGCCTCAGAATGGTTTGTCTTCACTCCCTACCCCCAGGAATTTTAGTTCATTCAGCTCTAGTTGTTCCCCTGAGGGAACAACCTATGCTTTTAAAATATGATTAAAAAAAAAAAATCTACCCAGGTTTTGCAGTCATTGTCATGGGAGCACTGGCCTGCCATGACTTCCTTGGGCATTGCCATAGAGTTGTAAGCTCTAAATAACTGATGATTTAATAAAACAGGGGAAAGTAAATATGAAGTGGATCAAATGGCTAAATTTTAAAATATCAAAATTTACTCACAATTAAATGAATTCAACGATTAAGTAAAATTTTCACCACTTATACTATCACATCTCCATATCTTAATAACCATTTTCATTAATGGTGCAGAGAACAAAAATACAATATTGGTGGGACAGTAAATTGGTACAGATTCTTTGGAAGCAATATTGTTAATGTTTCAAAAGTTTAGATGCATATACCTTTGACACAGTAATTATACTGCAAGGAATTTATTGTAAAAAATGTATTTGCACGCATGTACAATGAACAGATATACAATAACACTTACTGTAGCACCTTTTGTAAAATAATTTCTTAAAAAACTAGAACAAAAATTAAATTCCCTTCAATAGGAGACTGGTTAAATAAATAATATATCCATACAATGAATATGATTTAAAAAAAGAAATATGTGTATGTATATTTATTTTCTAGAATAAAACACAAAAATTTGTAAACAGTGGCTACTTCTGAGAGTAAGATTGGAGGAGACTTTTACTTCTCATTTTATACAATCATTGACATGGTTTTAATATTACTTCACTATATTTATGTATACCACTTATATGAAAAAACTATTATTAACAAGCAATAGTATTTAAAAATTCATGCTAATAGAATTCAAGTATAATTATAAAAGTAGTATTTGCTTGAATGATATTGGCATTCAAATATGACACTGCTTAAATAAATGCCACCTCCTGGTCCTGTGCAATGTTATAATCCAGCTTCATTGATCTTCTAAGTATCTCTTCAAAAATATACTTAAAAAGCAGTTCTAAAGATTCTGAGAGTACAGCCTAAGTATCAAAAAGCACTGAGGGAAGAAGAGGTCTAGAAAGATGAAGAAGAGAGCATTCTCAATAAGAGAGAAATTCTGGAGGCAGAAAACAAATATAATATAATTCAATGAAGTCAACAGGTAGGCAAGAGTTTCTCTTCATTGTCACAACATATATAATCATTATCTAGATCCCTTAGTTCAATCTAAGATTCTCTCCCAATTAAATAAAATAAACCACTTTATACACTCTTTGTATAAACAAAGAGATATCTATATTGACTTACTGAAAGTAACATGGTAAGAAACAGCAAATTTAAGCTAATTCACTAAAAACATGAGACATATCATGTGTATGTGTACGTGTATGTGTGTGTGTATTCATAAAGGTCATGTGTGTATTTATTTATTTATATGTTACCATATGTTCTCCACATCAGTGGTTCGTCCTTTTTGGAAGTCATAAACCCCTTGTAGATTCTGATGAAAAACTGTATCACCCAGAAAGATGCAAATACGCATATGTATAACATTTTACATTCATTTCTCAGGGATTTCATAGATTCTCAGATGCCCATATATAGACCTAAAGGCAAGAATAAATCAGAAATATAACTCTGCAAACTGATTACCTTTGCATTCAGGTGGGGGGCCACTCCACTCTCCTTGATCATCTCTTACAGTACAATTGATAGAGCTCTCTCCATGCAGGGCGAAGCCTTTCATACATTTATATGTTACAAATTGTCTATATGCGTAACTGTTTTGTTTCTTTTCAATCATTCCATGGTCAATTTCTGGTGGTTCTGGACATAAAATTTCTTTAAAAAAATTCCAACATATTTTAAATTAATTAAACTGGCAAAGTATTTTTATAAATAAGTAAGACTAAAATTTGTTAAAGATTTTATTTACAGAAAAAAACTTATTCTTCTAAATTAAGCATTTCATCTCAGAAGTGAGATGAAGCAGGGCAGAAATTTCCATTTAGGGAGTAAATGGACTTGAGTTTAAACCTAAGATGTACCCTTCTTCTTAGAGCAGAGAAGAGGGCTCTGCTTTTCATTCCAAGGAGAAAACATGCCAAATGAAAGGAGTTGGGAATGTTAAGTGGCAAGTTTGGGAAACAGGAATTTTGGATAGAGCAAAATATTTTAAATGTCAGGATTAGACTTTGACTTTCAGGGTAAAAATTTTTTAAGCATGTGTTAACTCTTGGCCTTTTATTTAAAGTAAATCTTACTGAGCAGCTGAATTTGTAAGACAAATACAAGCAGAGTATTGCTTGTTATATTATAAAAAGAAGCCTCTCCCTCCCAGTTGCCCTGATAAAAAATTCAATGGTTCCACATTCTCTGGAGCCATTAAG
Organism: Phocoena phocoena; assembly: GCF_963924675.1. Taxonomy (NCBI): domain Eukaryota; kingdom Metazoa; phylum Chordata; class Mammalia; order Artiodactyla; family Phocoenidae; genus Phocoena; species Phocoena phocoena. The sequence goes on from NC_089219.1 coordinate 150,389,071, forward strand.
TTGTTTTTCTTTCTTTCTTTCTCTCTCTCTTTTTTTTTTTTTTAAGCAGGAAAGCAATGTGATCACATGTGAACATCAAATTATATTACACAAATACTCTTAAGTACCCAGAGAATACTAGTAATTTATGAATTACTTTTAGGCCATTGATCAAAGCAAGGAACAAGAACAAGTTAATCTGATTTACACTGGGCTGGGTGGGCGATGACAACACATATTACCATCAGTTCAGTTCCAACATTTTCTGAGCACCTAATACATACCAGGCATTGTTCTATAAATAGAAGCAAAAAACCGAATAAGATACAGTTCCTCTGTCTTAAAATACAGTGGAAAAAGACATTCAAAGAGATCATTTCAATACAAAATGGTGAGGATTATCACAAAAGCATGCACAGTGGTGTGCAAAGAGAGAAGAGGGACAGTTAACCAGCCTGGGAGGTCAGGGAAAGCTTCTAGGAGAACTACAAGAGCAGACCCTTAAGAGAAAAAAAAAAAAACTAAGCAAAAAAGGGGCTGAAGGGCATTCCAGGAAGAGGCAGTGTCACAAGGAATGATGGGAGGGCATGAAGAAGTCTGAGGTATCTGGACAACTACAGAAGTTTGCAAAGGATGAGGGCAAGACATAAGCATGGAGAAGCAGGTAGACCATGTCTAGCCTTGAACACTGTATGGAGGAGTTTAGACTTTTACACAATGAGGAGACACTAATAAGCTTTAAGAAGGAAAGAGACAAGTCACATTCGTGTTTTAGATGGATCACTAGGTAGAGTATAGATGAAACATTAATGGAGTGTATGAATGGAGGCTGGAGGCCACTGCAATCAGTATCACTTTTGAACTCGAGCAAATGGGACTCCTGCCTTAACTCCCACAGCTTAAAAGGCCAAGCTCTGGCCCTCCTCTGGCTGTGCCTCTCTCTACTAGATGGGGAATCTGCAGGGCTGAGGGGGTATGTTCAATGAGAGCTCCTCCCCCACCCCATTCTAAATCATGCTCCAGGAACTGGCAGCCAGAACTCCCTGTGCCAACACCCCTTTCAAGTCTTCGCCTGGTCCATATTCTTGAGGATGGTCTATACTGTGGATGTGTTCACCTTTAGGCCAAAGTTCAATGGAGTAGGGATAAGGGTTACAGGGGACGTGACTTGGGTGTGTAGGCCGAGCTATCCATTTACACGCATCAGAGACCCCTCACAGTGCAAGAAGGGGGCGCTGACTTGAGAAAGTCTGTGTCTTAGGCCAAGCGACTTCCATTTATACCCTTGTCCTGGATCCTGAAAATGTTAGGCGTGGCCCTTACTGCAATAGTCCAGACAAGGGATAATAAACTATATTAAAAGTGTTATAGGTGGAAGATAAAAGACAAGTTTGAGGACTTCCCTGGTGGCGCAGTGGTTGAGAGTCTGCCTGCCGATGCAGGGGACATGGGTTCATGCCCCGGTCCAGGAAGATCCCACATGCTGTGGAGCGGCTGGGCCCGTGAGCCATGGCCGCTGAGCCTGCGCGTCCAGAGGCCTGTGCTCCACAATGGGAGAGGCCACAACAGTGAGAGGTCCGCGTACCGCAAAAAAAAAAAAGAAAAAGACAGGTTTGAGAAATAGATTAAGGAGTAAAGGAAAATGATTTAGTGATTAGAAGTGAGAAGATAAAGAGGGGGGCCTGGGACGACAGATATTATATAGCAGGGATTGATTCCAGGCTAGCATGTACTAGCAGTCTACTAAAATTATTTTTGAAAAAGAAAATATTGGCAGAGAGAGAGGAAAACAGATCTTTCTGATACTGAGGCTTTGTTCAGAGGTGAACAACTATCACTCTTGATTGATTTATAACCAAGGATAATTTCTGAATATGCCCATTGTTCATTCGTTCTGTATATCCACACCTGCATATCCACATCCACACATGGACATCAATGCTGTCTCATGTGTTGATAGAGGCCAGGGCTGCATACTTGAGGTAAAACAGCTCATTGCTAAAGAATTTGTACTTTCCACTTGATGTTTTTGGTACTGTCAAAACAGGAAAGTTATGTGGAAAATCAACCCTAGGAGAAGTAGGGCTTTAATAGGGATAATTGAAGACACTGGGGTTGCTGAGGAAAAAGGGCTCTTTCCTGCAGGATTCAGATGTCAGTGCCTGCTGAGTTGCAGAGACAGATAAAAGAATCAAAGAGGAAAATATGAACTTCAGGATGTTCACCACAGAGTTGAAGACACCAGACAGAGAGCAGGACCTGTCCTAGCCACGGGCAAGCATGAAAAGAGAGTGGGTTTGCAGTGCAAAAGCTCTACTATGCTGGAATACGTGCTTGGTGTCCACATTTGTGACACTCGCGACAGCAATTGCTTGTAAAGATATTGGCCTCAACTGGGAAACCACTTGTTCAGGCTTTGTGACAAGCTGTTGCCTGTGTTAGAAAAAGATATGGTCCAGCCCCTGCTTGCTTTCCATATTTGGTTCAGTATCATTTACAGCATCCCTTACTGGATGGTGGAAATAGGAAAGGTGATGGTGGGTAGTAATGATGGATATGTGAAAATAATAATGAGAAAAAGGGAGAAATAGTAGCTATGGGAGGGCAGGGCGCCAGATGGGTGTGGCTGGAGTAAACTCCTGGTTGGCAAGGCTTCATTTTATTTGTCTTCATATCAGTTGACACCACACATTCCCTACCATAGAGTGTCAGTCAATAAATGCTTGATAAATTACACTGCATCTACTCTAGTCTCCTGCTCCTAAAAACCCCCAAAACTTGCACTTAGCAATAATTTTAATGACAATGAGAGAAATAAAGCCTATTTTTTAGAATATTACATATATTTATTCCTCTCAATTTTCAGGAGACATATGTCTCTAATTCACATACATTTAACTTGATATATCCATTTAGGAAATTATCTCTGTGTCCTATTCCCCCCTTGAGAAGACAAGATTTTCAAGTGCAGAAACCATACTTCTTCTTTATTATGTAAGGTTATTTCTCTAATGATAAAACAATATACCACACTTTAAAACACTTCTACATAACTACCTCAGTTAATAATCCTTAAAGGAACACATAGGTAACACTAGGCGTTAGAAGACTTATGGGTTTGAAATCAAGAAATCTGGGTTAAATGCTTTCTTTTGCCACTTATTTTGACATACAGGATCAAGTCATACAGACCCTCTGATCAAAAGCATTTTAATCCATAAAATTAAAAATTATGGGGGAAAAAAACCCATATCTATTTTACTTGACTCTTAGAAGGAATGGTAAGATGACCAAGAACAATATAAACCTTAGTTTGTTTTTAATCCTTTATCTGCACAGTTAATAAATTAAGAAGCATTACTACTAGAGATCTTTAAATTACATAAAAAACACACACATTGGAAGGTGAGGGTACTACAGATACATACTGTGGGTTATTCTTAAAGAGCAGAAAGCAATTTATTATTAATTATTCAGTCCCACACCTGAGTGCTTAGAATTTTTCAGTCTTACCTTGGCATTCTGGAAACGGATCACTCCACTCAACAGTATTTCCCGCAAGAGAACAGTAACTAGAAGTTGCACCAACTAATTTGTACCTAAAGCAATGAGGGAAGAAAAAAAGTTAAGTTCCATTCACACATACTCGACTTCCCTTAAATTCTCCAGAATATCATCTTAAAATATTTATGACACCAGTAGATAGAGATAAAGCAATAGTTGATAAAAGTCCATGTGGCAGTTTAAAGGAAAAGAAAAAAATTATATCTGAAAGGGTGACCTTAAAGAATAAAAAAGGGCGGCTTTGGAGGCGGCTGCGACGCTAGGATGAACGCCCCTCCCACCTTCGAGTCCTTCTCGCTCTTTGAGGGCAAAAAGAATATCACCATTAACAAGGACACCAAGGTACCCAATGCCTGTTTGTTCACCATCAACAAGGAAGACCACTCTAGGAAACATCATTAAATCGCAGCTGCTGATGGACCCACAGGGGCTGTTTGCTGGCTACAAAGCGCACCCCTCCCCCCACCTTGGAACACAAGATCATCATCTGCATGCAGAGGGACTACAGCCCCCAGGAGGCCTTCACCAATGCCATCACAGACCTCATTAGTGAGCTCTCCCTGCCGGAAGAGCGATTCTGGGTGGCCATCAATGACAAGCAAGAAGGAATTGAGTACTGAGCCGCACCCGGCCCTTTTCCAGGCACCAGGTGGACAAGAGAACTTCTTCCAGCCGTGGGCCTCCTTGTAGAAACTCCAGTGAGCCCCTCACCCCCGACACTGATGTGTCCTGTACATAGTTTTATCTTCCTAATAAAATGTGGCAGGAAAAGACCCAGCTGTGACTTCAAAGCAAATGGGCCATCAGTTCAGTGGAGGTTGCGGACCTGTTCCAAAGCCACTCAGGGACCTCCTTTCAGGACTGGTCCAGAGACCCAGATTTCTGTCTGAGGAGGTGGCAGGAACAAACTCATTCTGGACAAAACCTGGGAACCTGGGGCTGCCAGGCAGCGTCTCAAGCAGAAGGAAACTGAAAACCCATGTGCTTCCAGGAGTCTCTGCTCTAGAAGCCTCAGCTGCCAGGCCTGCCTCCCAGCAGCTCTCCCCAGGCTTCTCTTACATAGTAGAGTTTAATAAAAATATTCACCGAAAAAAAGAAAAAAAAAGTATAGGACGGGCAAAATATTTTTGATTTGGGTAGGGCACATGTTAGAAAATAGTAAAGTGTTTTAAAACATTTTTAAAAGATACAGATGCTTAAATATTTTATATTTCTGAGTTCTAAAAGATCACTACAGACACCATAGAATAATAGAATGTACTTCTATTTAAAGGGTTCAAAGTACCCCCAGATTTAATATTAATGATATTAGTGATCCAAACATCTATGTTTAGTACAGGAGACTAGTGATAATGATAGTTTTATAAAGAACAGGGATAAACACACACAATAAAATATCATAATTCAATTTGCAGATATTAACTGAGAGAATGAGTATAAAGGTTTTAGCAGCACCTGAGACACTGACAATACTCAGTGAGTAAGTTCCTTTTCCCTGCATAGAGAACTTATAAAAGATCTTAGGTCAGAATGATATTTTCACACTAGGAATAATTGTTTTTAACCCATGATATTTTATAACAGATTGTTCGTATATAGAAAAAACAAATGCAAATTCATTATTTAGGTAAAGAATGGTTTCATATTTAACACTGAAAGGATTTAATTTCTCCAAGGATCATCAACTTATCACAAGTATTTTCCTATACATATCACACTTAAAATTTTATAATGAATCACATATGTACTGAAATCTAACCATTGAGAGAATTTTGGTGGTATTATAAGAAATCTTCCTTTCTTGCCCCATTTTACTAAATTTAACTGTGATGAGTTCATGATAAAGGGTCTTTGAATAGAGGGGTGGTTTTATTGCTACTAGCTTGTAAACACTGGCTACAAATCTAAAAGCTTCCATCTTAAATCCTAATTTGTTTTTCCATTTGTTAAATATAGTGTTTCATATACCCAAACTTACCCTGTATTACATGAAAAATGGATGGGCGATCCAAATAATAGGTCATGTGTTATACTGACATAACCATTTTTTATTTCTCTAGGGTTAGCACATGATTTTTCTAGAAGAGAATACAAATTGATTTTTTAAATTAAATTATCAGGTACATCTATGCAAATTCATCATCTGAACCATTGATATTACTTATCCTTAGACTATTTAAATCGTACCTTCATTTTATCAGTTTCAAGAAAACAACATATTTAGACTATACACTATTTGATTTTAGGTAACCTTAAACTAATTAAATGAGAAATCAGTGAGTAAAGTAATATTTCTAGCTCACAGGTATTTAGTTTCCCTAATTTAAAATAAAATGGTTCCAATGGTTCATTTAAGAATCATTCTAAATAATAACATGTACACATAGACTTCCACTATGAGTGAAGGAAGAAACACTATTTTCCCCAAACACCATATGGTTAAGAATACTCTTTAAAAATTATACTCACTTTTACAAAATTCATCAGGTTTGGACCACGTAAAATTCTGAAGGCAAGTTAGTTTTCCTGAGAGAGAATGGTCCCTTATGTAGCCCAAACGGCAATCATATTCTACAGTGGAACCTTCTGGGAAATAATTCTGTTTGGTATAAGACTTTTTGAGAGATGCAAAAAGTAGCCTGGTTGGAACATCACAGCTACCTAAAAGTATTAACAAAAGCAACAACAAAAAAATTAATATCACTTTATTTTATAACCTATGTTTAATTATCTGGTCCTATATCACTCCTTTTTCTATACTTCTTTGTACATATTTGGTATTTATATTAATATCACTATGGCACTGACAGTGTATCAAGCATATTCACATATAAATTTTCATTTCCCAGTTACTAGAGGCCTGTGAAGTAGATTTGGCACATAGAAGTCACTATGCCCACAATTTAGAAAATATAACTCATTTAAGTTGCCTGGCATAGTTCTGGAACTGACTCAATGCCAGCTCCCTTATCCTGCCCCATGTAGCACAGGGGTAGATGATAACTGGTATTTCCAGATCCCTGGGCTAGTGTCCTGGACAACGATAATAGTTAATAATAGTTAATATTTATTGAGTGCTCCTAAATGTTTTACACATATAAACTCATTTAATCCTCAGAACAACCTATGGGGACAAGGATCAGATGAGCCAATGGTGGACCTAAAAGTATTTACAAACTGTAAACATCCAGGCAAATGTGAATTTATAGTGGCCTGGTATAGTGGAAGGGGCACTGGATTTATAGTCAAAAGACTCAAGTTTCCACCCTGGCTCTCCTGCATAAGGGAGCTCCTGATCTCAAGGAAATTGTTTAACTGGGGGCTGCTTTCTCAACTGTAAAATGTGGATAAGTCCCTAACTAACCTCAGGGAGTTGTTGGAAGGATTAGATGAAGTACTATATGCAGAAGAGTTATAAACTCTAAAACATGATACATGTGCAAAGACTTATGTACTTCAACCTCCTGCCTTGTATCATGGATAGATAAAAAGTTAAAGCTGATCTCACACCTGATTTCAGAAAATACTTGTGGCAGTTTCTATCTTTACTGTAGCTTCCATTGCTCCAAGTTGTTCAAAGGCAGGAATCAAGTCTTACCTTTATCTTTACTTGTATACGTCAAAGCTAATCTAGGGCTATGCCTATAATGGCAGATTTTGAGATAAAAATTGAGAATTTTTAAAAATATCACTACAGAGTTGTATTGGGTAAGTCCTACTTTACAAAATGAAATTTAAGAAAACAGAGGATTTCTGTTATGTGTCTCAAGGTAATTGCCAAATGTAGTTATATATAATTTACTCCCTAGACAGTACCTATTGTTTATTTTTGCTATTACTCAGTTCAAGAGTTACAGTGTTAAGGGGGGGAAAAAAAACCGTTAACGAAGGGCAGGACCTATTCCAGAAAGCAATGCCGTCAATTAGCTAGATTGTGAAGTGCCAACAGGTATACCCTGGCGATTAATAATGCTAGAAAACTATCTATTACCAGTCACTCCAAACAGGGATAAAATTAAACTTAAGAAACATTCCATTCCCATAACTTTTCTAAGATGAAATGAAAAACTTACGATTACAAAATTCTGCAACCTCTGACCATTTATTATTCAGACAGACCACTGAGTCTGCCTTGCCAGGAACTTTTACAAAGCCTTCGTTGCATTTGTATGTTACTGTGCTTTGTATGGGAAAACTTGTAAGAGCTCCCAAAGCTGGTTGGGCATTAGGTACATCTGGGGGAAGGCTGCAGTCACCTAGGGAGGAAAAAACAGAACTGAAGGAAATACAACTTTTCAATTCATTGCAGCATTCCTTTCCCAAGACGAATAAGGGAAGCAGCAATGGCTTTCTATGCCCACATAACATTCCCATCCAATGCTCAGCTGACATACCGAGAACGTGCTAGGCTTCCTGTGTCAGTTAATTCAAAACTAAAATAGTCGAAAATAAATTCCTGCCCTTCGTTATCTAATATATACATACATATATATATATATATATACACACACACACACACACACATATATATATACACATATGTACATATATAATATATATATAGTGCTTTAGACTTTCACATACATACTGTTGCTAGGCACACAATAAAGACAGACGCCCCCTTGGAACGTTACACCTGGAGGAGATGACGCGCAAACTTGTAGCGCCACGTCTGTACACGACTGGACCCTGTTGAGAGGTGAGAGTGGTCAACTATTTGGCCTTCCACCCTTAAGGAGATGCTGAGGATTCACTCTATTCGAGCCCTACCTTTTGGCTTCCGGGTGTTTGCTCCCTGTACCCTCCACGCCTCACTCCTAAAACCCTGCCAGCTGGGGTCCAGCACAGCAAGCTTCCTAACTGCCGGCTAGCAGCGGAGAGCCTCTTACCGTCCCCAGGGATCGTGCCAGTAGGAGCGCTGATAGAGGTAGAGGATTACGGGAACAATTAGGGATGCCGACATTCCTCAGCGACCCTGGTCCGCCGACTTTCCGGTTGTTGTAGAGACGGGCCCTGCCCCTCCCACACTGCCTAAAGGTTTAGCCTGAGGGGTGGGGGTGGGGGGTCCCTGGGGGGTCCCCGACCCCCCACTCACCCGACGCAGCCGGAGGACGCAGGAGCAGCAGCAGCAGCGGCGGGGCCAGCCCGCCCAGTAGGCGCAGCACAACTGTAGCGCTCCGCCGCGCGGAACTCATGGCGAGCGGGGACGGGGATCCGGCGTTGGGACTCCGCGGTCTCTGAGGTTAAGACCAAGCAGGCTCGAGCCAGGAGCTGGAAGTAGGAGCAGCGCCCGGTAGTTCTGCAATTCGAGTTAAATTAGTGCCTTGGGCGGGGCCAGGGCTCTGAATCTCCAAAAGAGATGGGTGGAGAAGGGCTTTGCTCACACCAGGTGCTGGGCTGGGTAAGGGCGGGGGCTCCATCGTCACTGGCCTCTGGGGACCCAAGCAGAGGAAAGAGGGATCCTGGGCAAGGAGAGGAGCTCTCCGGCGCTGGACGCTGGTGGGGCGGGCGGGGGGGCGGGGGGGGGGGCTGCAATGAGTCGCCAAGTGGAAATGTAAATATCTGCTTTCTTAAGTAAACAAAATAATGGGGGAACTGAAGAGAGAGCGGAATGGTTAAGTGGCGCAGGCTTTGCTCCCCGGGAATCTGAATTAGTTTAAGTGGAAATTAAGCGCACTTGAGTGCTACAAAGCTGAGCTGTATGTGCGTTGGATTTTGAGTTTGCTCCCGGAGCTGAGAAATAGGGCCCACCCAGGGACGTGGTGTCTTCAACTAGGAGGTCTGTCAAATGCCAACAAGAGGATGGGAGAATAAAAACCACAGTGTGTTGTCTCCTAGGAAACTCTGTAATATGAAAACAGCAAGTGGGAAACCACCCCAGAAAACAGGTCAAGAAACACAACAGGGAGTGAACATTGTTTTTACCGTGTTTGCATGAGAATCGCTTTCGTCTCCAGGGTTTTCCTTATATACCAAGGACACCTCTTGAATTCAACTTAGGGACTATTGTAGTGTGACTGCAGATAGAAAATCACCATCCTGTGGAGTATGCGTGTGTGTCGGGCCGGGAGAAAGATGACAAAACAAAAACTGAGCGCCAGAAAGCTAAATGGTAGTATGGTGGATTTTAAGAGGAAGGTTTGTTAGAAGACCTTAAGTATATGCCAGGGGTTTGCCAGGCTGGCCACACCTTAGAATCGCATGGGGTTTGTCGGGGGCGGGGGGTGTTTTTAAAATCCAGATGTTCAAGCTACACCTGACAAGTTAAATTACAATCTCTGGAGATAGGACCGGGCATCAGGATTATTTAAAGCGCTCCAGGTAATTCTACTTTGCAGCCAGGTTGAGAACCACAGAGCTATATGGTGCTGGTCAGAGTGAAGATCCACCCAGCGCAGGACTGTCTCTGTCAAAAACACTAAAGGACACTGATGAGAAGGCCACTTACTCATCTTCAAGGAGAGTAACTCAAAGTACATGTTTCCCTTAAGTAATTTACCTGATCTGGTTAGCAGAGTCCTAGCCTAGGTTTCTTATGCCCTCAAACACTTTACCTAATTAAATGGAATCCCTGACTTGGAATTATGCCTTGTTCCACAGACCAGCTGTGGAATCCATGCCCCCTATCCTTTCCAAAATGCTTTCTGATCACTCTTTATTGGTTTGTATGAGCTTTATAAGGAGGAAAACAACAGTTTTGACAACAGCATTTTCTCTAACTCATGCTTACTGTACTGAATGGAACCTTGTGTCACCCAGTGCGTTCCAGTCCTGTACAGATTCCAGGAAAGGAACTCCTATAGGCTTTCATGACCTATCAGTATTAAAACATTCTAGAGTTTAGAAGGGGGGTAGGGGAGGTGCTTTTAAAACCATCTAATATGATCCTCATATTTGATATTAAAACACCTTATATTTACTCCCATATTTGACATAAAAACACAAAGTATATCAGGGCCCAGCAGTGTTTTAGAAGTAATACCAGGTCTTCATTTATTCTTCCAAAGAGCCTCCCATGACCTTAACTACCACTCCCTTCTGCCACGTCATCATAGGCAAGTAATGTACATTCCTGCTTGAGCTCATAGAATTGGTGTGAAAGGCAAGGTGGCATCATAAAAAATAGTTGAAGGTCAAGTCCAGTTACGGAACTGTTAGAAGACTTCACTTTGAGGCTTAAGACTTAACTTAGAGCTCTCTAAGTTTTTATTAAGTGAATATAATAGCTTTTTATCCGAAGAAAACAATGAGGTCTGCAAAAAAAAAAAAAAAAAAAGTCTCTCACCCAGCTTAGCCACACTAAATGCTCTAAGCATTTACCTTCCAAACTACTTAGTTGATAATACATTATTTAAAGGAACTTTTATGAGAAATAACTGGGTGGACTCTTTAGTAACACTTTTGGTAATACCACTCCCAGGAAATTTCAACATTTCCTCAGAATGTTGCAAAAAGAAAAAAAAAAAGAAATCCAGTATCCATTTATTCAATTTAGAAAAAGGTTCTATGACAAAAATCTATACATGATTAAGAAAAATTAAATATGCAAACTCATAATTTACTGAAGATTGTTTTGGCCTCAATTTGTTGTGTTCCAGTCACTTCATATACATTATATACAATTTTTCCAATACAACTTCATGAAGTGGAGACAATTGTCCACATTTTATAGATGAGGAAACAAGCTGTGTAGGCAAGCAATTTACCCACATCTGTGTAGCTACTAAGTGACCAGGTCAGCATCTAAATCCAGTTTGTCTGATTCCCAAAAGTACACTTACCTATCTTACCCTACCACACTACATCGTTTTTGTTGGAATCAGTCAGCAAAGGTTTCTTCTGTGTGGAGGACACTGAATTAGGCAATTGGGGAAGGTGATCTGAGACCCAGCTGCATCTGGTGTCAGCAGTGGTGCTGAGCCTTCATACTTGATCTACCAAAAACCAGCTATGTATTCTCAGGGACTCATGTACCCATTGATTAAGAAAGAGTTTGGGACTAAAATAGTCTCTATAGAGCTCTCCAATTCCCAAACAGTGTTTATATAACTAAATTGAAAAACATTCAACAAAATAGAAAATAGATCTATGATTTTGTCAGAGGTTAGAAAACACGGCTCCCACCGCTGTCCCAGGAACCATCCAATGACTACATCAAAGGTTTTTAATAAATTGAGGGCCACTTAGTACTCAGAAGCACACTAAAAAGGTACCAATACTTGTGTTCCAGAATCTGTAACCTAGGAGAGAGGTTTTACATGATAAATACTGTGAGCATGCCACAATCAATGTAGTATGGGGGTTCAGAAAAGAGAAAAAGGAACATGGCAATTGGGGTGCAAGAGGCTAACGGCCTAGTGATTCAGCTAAATATGAAAAATGAATATCAATGCAATAGGGAAAATGTGAGAAAAGATAAGAATGGTATGAGCAAAGGTTTGGGGTCAGGAAAATCTCATTTGATTCCACAAATAGTAAGGAGTTTCCTTTAGGGAGAGCTTGGGGAACTGAATTGGACTAATGGAAAAAAAGGCTGAAAGATAGGCTGGCAACAGACTTGAGAGAGCCTTAAACAGAAGGCTTCCACATTTTATGCTATTCAGAAGCATTGGAGGCCAGTTGAAGATTTTAAGCAGGAAGTATGAGGTTAATTTGGCAGTTGTGTATAAGATGTTGCAGTGGGAATGACTGTGAGTAAAGACTCAACTTAGTTAACTATGCAATGGTCCAGTGACTTCAGATTGGAGGACAGAAACGTCTTTAATTTTAAATTAATAAATCTATATAAAGGAAACAATCTTGTTCCTCTTAAAATCCCCTGACACAATTATTATAGCCATTCGAGTTTCTATGTTTGTTCCGACCAAATACATTTCAATGGAAGAACTCAGAATTTGGTGACTGATAAGGAACAAGGGAAAAAAGCATTAAAGCCGGCTCAGTGGTTTGGTGTCTGTGAGACTAGAGGCCCTATTTGAAAGAATTTTCTATTCCAAAGTCAAGAGGTAATTTAGGGAAGAAATAAGAATTTGGCTGAGCACTTGTTGAATACAAAATGCCTGGGCAGGGTGTCCGTTTGAAGATGTACAGCATGAGATGAAAATGTAGGAGAGATTAGGCTGAAGCGTGGATGAGACCTGGCTTGAAGGCGAGGTAACCAAGGGAAGGAGTGTAAACAGAAACTCAAAGGCCAGAGGAGTGAGCCTTGCTACCCCCCCTCCCTGCCACCCCCCACATTAGAGTACAAATAATAAAGTGGAAGGAGACCATAGTGGAAAGGGAAGGGGAGAACGTAATTTCCTGAAAGCCTAGAGACACAAAACCATGAGCCAAATATTATCACCCTAGTTATAAGTGAGACAGTCGGTGTTTAGGGTAGTAACTAGCCTCAAATCACTTGGCTTATGAGGGGCGGAGCTGGGGCTTAGGACCTTAACTCCCGTTACACTGCTCAGCATCACCTCCTCTGGGAAACCTCCCTGACCATGACGTCAGACCTAGTACCAAAGTACCCCGGTCTTTCAATGTCTTTCAGTGCCTCAATTCTAGAAAATCAGTCTGTTTCATATTTGCCTTCATACCTCAGCCTAGAATTATCCCCAATCAGTCTTAAAATGGCCGAAAAACCTTTTTATTGAGGTATTTTGTCATGCAGCTGCAAACCAGAGCAGCTGTGCTGTACAGAATAAGTAAAGTGTATTCTTGAAGAGTAAGTGAGAACAAATGAGCAGACTCCCATTTCTTATAAAGGGAGTTTATTCTCCAGGAATTCACTAATCAAGGCATCAGTCTACTACATCAGACGTAGCTTTCTTTTTATCCACTGGGTGCAGGTTTAGCAATACCCAGTAAAAGTGACCGAATACCGTGAGACATTTTCACCTGGCACAATGGCATCCTGCCCTGCCTCTGGCTTCCTTGTGTGTGAGGAAGGGCTCAGCAGCCAAACGGAAGCGTGAAGCTTGACTCACGTAAGCAAATGTCTCTTTGCTGAGCCCTAATTTTGTGAGACAGCATGAATTTTTGCCAAAGTGGAGGTGGTGGCAGGAGCCAGAAACTTGTGTGTGGTGTGTGTGTGTGTTTGAGTATATGTCTATGTGCATGTATTTATGTGTATTAATGTGTGAGTGGCTGTGCATCTGAGAGGATGTGGATGTGGATGTGTGGTGTGTGTGTGTACATCCATGTGTAGGTATGTAAGTATGTTCATGTGTGTGTGAGTGTATGTGTATTAGCGTGTGTGTATGAGTGTGTGATGGGGGACAACATAGCACAAAGACTGAGTGGGCAGGCTTGGAAGTCATACTGACTTAGTCTCAAATACTGACTCTATTGCTCCCTTACTTTCTGTGTGGGCTGGTATCCAAACACTCTGTGACACAAATTGCTCATTTATAACTCAGGTGTGATAATGTTGCCTACCTCATAGGGTTTTTGTGATGGACAAGTGAGATGATGTATGTAAAGCATTTGGTATATTGTTTGACCCACAATAAATACTCAATAAATATTGGCAACAATTGACGGCAATGACAGGCATGACTGAACACTTCATGTACCAGGATGTGCCCACTTTTCATGTAATTTATAAAAAGAGCATGTCATGACAGAGAATTTGAAAAATCTATAAAAGAAATATAAAGGAGATGCTAATAGTGTTGAGATCATTCAGTTATTCTCCTTATTCTTTCCCCACCCAGTAGAATTTCTTCTTTGGCAAAGATGACATCATTTACAAAGATCCAGATTTGTTTAAACATTGTCCTCCTTCCCTTCCTCCCCTGTAGTCCCATCTGTGTTTTGTTTGCCTTAATTTATTATGCTCTTGCAAATTAAAAAGCAGAACTACAATCTGAGCTCATTGGAATTGCACAAGGGTGAGAAGAGAAGAAAGAAATTTGTATTTAAGGATCACATAACATGTGCTACTCTTCGTTTGAGGCTTAACCTAACTGCTTAACCATCACAGCAGTGCCATGAGTAAACTACTATTATGTCCATTTTCGCATGATAAAACTGAGGCTCAGAGGAGAAAATGATCAGACCAAAGGATACAGATGGCAAAGCCAAGATTTGAATCCAGGTCTAAGTAGCTTTAAAATTATAGTACTTCCGGGCATCCCTGGTGGCGCAGTGGTTGAGAGTCCGCCTGCCGATGCAGGGGACGTGGGTTTGTGCCCCGGTCCCGGAAGATCCCACATACGTGCCGCGGAGCAGCTGGGCCTGTGAGCCATGGCCGCTGAGCCTGCGCGTGCGGAGCCTGTGCCCCGCAACGGGAGAGGCCACAACAGTGAGAGGCCCGCGTACCGCAAAAAAAAAAAAAAAAAAAAATTATGGTACTTCCACTACACATTACTTTATATTTGTTGGTATATAATTAAAGCTAACTGTTCCTTGATATTTCTCAGAAGTATTCATTAGTGGGTAAATATTTTCCTACCACTTCTCTTTTAGTTGTCAAATAAAACCCAATTACCTAAAGGTGAGCATTTCCTTGGGACAAATTGTATTTTCTCATATAAAGCCAAATAGTTTGCTATAAAGAAGGCAATTTACCTCAAACAAGCATTAACTGCAATCACTGTTGAAAATGCTCTTTCCTCAAGGTCTCCATCTATTACCACCTCCTCTAAGACTTCCATGGTATCCTTTCTTCCCCTCTCCTACACATTAATCCTTGTGGTTCGAAGCACTTGGCCTCTCCCTGCTGGTACTTTCTTAGTCTGTTCTGCCACATATGGGCTAATTGTAGGACAAGTCTAAACTGCAAGGAGGTTTGAACTTACTGGTGGCAAGTATAAGATCTAATTTATCATTTTATCTTTTATTCCCTAGTGCAATTCCATGCACAGAGTAGGCACTGAATAAATTGTCGTTAAGTTGTATTTACCAGTCTATCTTCTTTATGACCCTGGAATTTATTGACTTGTTTAATAAGTACTGCAGATTTATTAAGTAAGATGAGGACTGAAAACATTATTCCAACCTTTGGCCGTTCCTCCCTCGTAATTCATAGTTTAGGTAAATCTTCCCTGACCTCTGTATCAGATTAGAACTTCACTAGGTCGAAAAGAGAGGAAAGAATTTTCCAGGATAAAAGAACTATAAAGAAGATTTTGAATTTATTTGAGAACTATATGGAAGTGAGCTCAGTTTTATATTCGATCAATCACCTCTCTTTCTACTTCAAACCTGCTTCATTCAAAGAATGGTATCTTTATCCACCCAGATTTAGGTGCCTCGCCATCTATTGCTTTCATCACTTGAAGACATTTTACAAAAAAAAAAAAAAAAAAGGTATTGGAATGGCCAAAACAAGCACAGGGGGAGGAAAAGCTCAACACCATTATTCATCAAGGAAATGAAAAGCAACAAGGCAATAAGCTACTACTAAACACCCATTAGAATGACTAAAGTTTAAAAAGACCTTTTATTGGTGAGGATAAGAACACCTGGCATTCTCATACACTGTTACTGAGTATGTAAAATAGTACAACCACTTTGGGAAACACTTTGGTCACTTCTTATAAAGTAAAACAGATACCTTATGACCCTGTAATTCCAATTCTAAGTATTGACCCAGGGAAAATAAAAACATGTCTACAGAAGACTTGCACATAAATGTTCTTAGCAGCTTTATTCCTAATTAGTCACAACTGGAAACAGTTCAAATGTCCATCAACAGCTGAATGGATAAACAAATTGTAGTGCCTGCATACACTGGTACTTCCATATCTACTCAATATTGAAAAGGAACAAATTAGTGATACAAACAACAACATGAATGAATCTGAAAAACACGGTGAGCCAAGAGAAGCTAGACACCTAAGAGTACATACTATATGACTCCATTTGTGTGAGGTTCTGGAACACACAAAATCAATTTACTGTGAAAGAAATCAAATTAGTGGCTGTCTAGAGTGGGCACTGCAAAGGGGTAGGAGGACTGGTAAAAGGGCAACAGGGAACTTCTGAGGGCAACAAAAATGCTCTGTATATCGATCAGGGTGGTGGTTATGCATGTATGCATTTGTCAAAACTCATCAAACTGAATACTTGAAATGTTTCCATTTGGCTTATGTAAACTACACCTCCATAAAGTTGATTAAGAACCATAAAATGAGACCAAAGTTTTCAGTTCTGGAGTTGGTGGGCTTTAGCAACAAGGACCAAGTAAATCATTATGTCGAGGACAGCACAATCAAACGTACCTCTTCCCTTTTTGCCCCCTAATTTAGTAGAACAGTTTTAATTAAGTAGTGTTAGCCTTGGTTGTGCAATAATCTTAGCCTATAAGGAACAACAGTAGTGGCCTTTGCTGACTTCCAAAAAACTGAGTTATTATATATGAGAAAATTGACAACATGACAAAAAATTATAAGCATGTTGGATCGATCTTCTGATTTGGGTAGTATAATCCTGGTTGTTTACTATATTCTGAGAGGCCCAGGGTCAAATCAGAGGGCTCACCATTACCAGAACATCCGTGGGAACTTCCAGCGTGACTTACCATCAAAGGGAAACCAGGAAGATTCCATTAACTGTATAGTTTTGACCCCTGCTTGTTCTCACTGTTCCATCTGAGGAGCTGTGAGAACAAGCCACTAATCTGATTTCTCAGAGCTAGTGAGGAGAGTTTCTGGCTCTCCTCCAATGACCTCTCCCATGTAGTGAATCCCCACTAAACCTTGTGCCAGCATAATGTGGGGGACAGATGTGATGACAGCAACAATTCAGATGCTTGGACGGTCTCGTTGCCCCTAGGGTGCCCTACACTGATATCTCAGTTAGTCCTCCATCCTCTCCTTGAGATAGGTGCTATGATCCTCCCCTAAGGGAGTTTCAAGAATTACCTAACTAGTCCAGAGTCATACATCTGGTAATGATCAGGGCGAAACTTGAACCCAAATCTTCTGACTACAGATTTTTCACTTGGTCCATCACACCACTCATACCTCACAATATATGTCCCGCAAAATGAAACGGCAGCTCCTGCAGGCACCACTCCAAGCACATGATTTTCACTCTAAGTGTCAGTGGATACTAACTGGATCAGATATCTCTTTCCCATAATCTTTACTGTTTCCATGGATTCAGGATTTTTAAACAACAGTAGGATGAATTAGGAGAATAATTGTACCCACACTTAAGAATGTACTATGTCCATTTTCCCAGTTATCTTAGAAAATACCTGTAAAGGTAAATGCAATATAAAAACACATAAATATAGATATAACTAGAGTGTGCTTCTGATGTCAATTATCAGACCATAGTTGTGCCTACTTGGATGTTTTCTATGAGCTATTTCCCATGTGTCATTATCAGTTGTCCTTCAGGGGCAGCAGTGTGGTTAAAACAAAGGGTCATTTTGTTGTCTCACTAAGGTTTTGCAGTTTAACTCTTTCACCTCCACCTAAATAGAAGTTATGTTTAAACTAGCTGCTCATTTCATACTCTCTTGTTTCTCCTAAAGATGTTTATCTGGAAAATTAGTCTAAGGACATAATTCACAATTCAGAAAAAACAACTTTAAGCAAAAAGATACTATACTTATATAAAAAAAAAAATTTTTTTTAAAGTACTTAAATATCCAATGATATTTGGTTACATACCTTTTGGTATGTATACCCACAATACTGAACGTTATGTAGTGATTGAGTTATATAGACAAATAAATTTGTAACAGAATATGAAATGTTTTATTACAATGTTATCAAGCAAGATAAAAATTATAAATTCTATACATATTATGATCATCAATCTATGTATCAACATAAAAACAAAGTTATATATAAAAGAGATTGAAAAAAAATTTGTAATGAGGTGGATAGACCTAGAATCTGTCATACAGAGTGAAGTAAGTCAGAAAGAGAGAGACAAATATCATATGCTAACACATATATATGGAATTTAAGGAAAAAAAAATGTCATGAAGAGCCTGGGGTAAGACAGGAATAAAGACACAGACCTACTAGAGAATGGACTTGAGGATATGGGGAGGGGGAAGGGTGAGCTGTGACAAAGCGAGAGAGAGGCATGGACATATATACACTACCAAACGTAAGGTAGATAGCTAGTGGGAAGCAGCCGCATAGCACAGGGAGATCAGCTTGGTGCTTTGTGACCGCCTGGCGCGGTGGGATAGGGAGAGTGGGAGGGAGGGAGACGCAAGAGGGAAGAGATATGGGAACATATGTATATATATAACTGATTCATTTTGTTGTAAAGCAGAAACTAACACACCATTGTAAAGCAATTATACTCCAATAAAGATGTTAAATAAATAAATAAATAAATAAACCCAAATGTCAACTAAGGATATATCTGTGGAGTATGCTTACTGATTTTTTTCTTCTTCCTATTTTAATTTATTTTCTCTATTGAGCATACATTACTATTAATTCTAGAAATCCTTACTCTCATTTTAAAAGAAATCCTATCTGCTGATTCAAGATCATAATTGCTCAGTATTTGATTGTGTTGGGTTATAACTTGTTTGAATCTAGTGATCTGAACTTCTTTATTTGAACTTCTTGCAATTTAATTCCATTTTGATCATATCAGTTCATCCTTTCTAGTTTGAAAAAAATTTCTCCTTGGTAGAGAAGACAAAATCCAACATTTTTTGGCAAGTCTTGATGGTTCTTCCCATCCAGAATCCAGCCCTCAGATTAGAACTTAACTCTCTTACACCCCTACTCTCCCCACATACTTCCCGTCTCTCTCCCTCATGCTCTCAATATAGTTATATAACAATCTTTACTTAAAGTAATATTCAGTATTTATATATTAGTACTATAAATATTAACAGATTAGTATGTAGTACATTATTATTAACTTTTCTTTTTGCATTAATTTTTAAAATATTTCTTTCCATTGATAATTGCCTCATTCTACTGTTTGCTCAGTTTTTCTATATACCTCTCACTAACTTTACACAGAACTATAAAACTCCCTAAAATATGGTCAGACATTAAATAAACTATGAGTTCCATTTTTTTCTTCCTCTTGGAGTACAAACTTTTGTAGTCTTTCATTATCTTATACCAATCTGTACCTCTGTCATCTTGGGACTTCCTTTTATCATGATTCTGAGAATTAACTTTGCCTCTTTTGTTATTATTGTTATTGGATTTCCTGCTTCCTGCACCTCTGACTTCTTGTCTTGAGTTTCTCCTTATTCTGATAGCTTCCTGAAAGGGGGAGGGGGAGCATTGGAGGTAATTTTCTCTTTCTAAATTTTTTGAATGTTTGAAAAAACTTGGTTTTACCCACAAACTTGACTGAAAGTTTGTCTAGGTTTTTTAAATCTAAGTTGAAATTTCTTTTCCTTAGAATTTTGAAGGCATTTCCCTACTGTCATGTATTTTCAGGATTACTAACTTCCAGAATTTAGATGTCATTCTGACTCCAAATTCTTTATGTTTGGCCCAGTTTGATTCTCTATAAAGCTAAACTTTCTTCTCTTTGAGCTTGGAACTCTGAAATTTTATCTCAATACGCCTTGTATTAGACTTTTTCTTTCGCTCTGCTGGACAAGTCAATTTAGAAATTCATATCCTCCAGTTTTGGGAAGTATTCTTATATTATTCTTTTGATAATTTTTTTCTGTATTCTCTTCCTTAAACTCCTATTAGTTAGACCATTAGTCCTAAGATTCCTATTAGTTCTCTAAACTTTGTATCTTTTTTTTTCTATCTTTTATCTCTTTGTCCTTTTGTTATATTTCCTTAAAGATGTCCTCAATTTTATCATTCAGTCCTTCTATTGAACTTTTATTACTGCTATGATCTTTTCAGTTACCATTAGCTCTTACTTAGTCTCTGAATATTCCTTTGCTTTTACCAGCATCCTTTTCTCATTTCATAGATATAATATCTTTTTTTATAGATGATGATATTAATTATGCAGGTTTGGTTTTGTTTTGGTGGTGGGTAACTCTTCCACTGTTTGCACTGTCTGCATGTGTGTTCTGAGTTCCTTTTTTTTTTTTTTTGTCTCTGTTTTTTTTAGTTTTGGCCTCTGTTTCTCATGCTGGAGGCTCTTCTCAGCTCTCTTATGATTTGTAATTTTCCTTTAATATTGAAGAGTAAGGCTCCAAAAAGTTGGTACAAATCTCTCTGTGTGTGTATGGTCCAGGTTGGTTTCCTCGTTGGCTTGACTGTAGAGTTATTGACAGTAGGAAGTAGCTCCATATGTTATTGTCTGAAAATACTTTCTCTTAGGTCTATCTGTTTCTCTAGAAAGAAATCCTCCAAAGCCTTGCCTGGGATGGAACAGAGAGGTATAAGCCTGGCTACTAACATCCTGAGATCTTAATATTTGTCTTTCCTACCCCTCTTCTTTCGCTTTCTGTTATCTTAGAGTCGAGAATTATTCTGCCTTGATTTTTCCACTTAATACCAGCTTCCTCCTGCCAAGGTAGTCACCTGGATGCTCTGGATATGAGAAGGATCCTTCGAGGTCTATATACTTCACGTATATCTTCAACCCATTCTCCTAATTTCAGTTCAAACCCTCTTTCCCCCATCTTCAGAGGTTTTGGTGCCTCCAGTTTCTCAGCTTTTCTGAGGTTCTTCAGCATAAACAGACCAGCTTCTCCCTCTGCAGGCAGTTAGGTTTTAACTTCCTACTCTCTGCTAAATTAGTTACCGTTAGGACACCCGTGTGCATATCCTCACCCATGGTCATTCTCTTGTGTTTTTCTGCCTTAAAAAAAATTCCTTTCTTGGACTTCCCTGGTGGTGCAGTGGTTAAGATTCCACCCGCCAATGCAGGCGACACGGGTTCAATCCGAGGTCTGGGAAGATCCCACATGCCGCGGAGCAACTAAGCCCGTGTGCCACAACTACTGAGCCTGTGCTCTAGAGCCCGTGAGCCACAATTACTGAGCCCGCGTGTTGCAACTACTGAAGCCCACGTGCCTAAAGCCCGTGCTCCACAACAAGAGAAGCCACCACAATGAGAAGCCCATGCACTGCAACGAAGAGTAGACCCTGCTCGCGGCAACTAGAGAAAGCCCGCTCGCAGCAGTGAAGACCCGATGCAGCCAAAAATAAATCATTCATAAATAAATAAATTTATTTTTTAAAATTCCTTTCCTATCACTTTAGTGGCATTTTGGGAAAGAGTATAATAAACATGAATGTTCATTTTTCATCATTTTAAACCAGAAGTCAGTGTGTGTGTGTGTGTGTGTGTGTGTGTGTGTGTATTTACCACTTAACTATTTCGTGTGATGCTATTATCACTTAAAGAACAGAAACATCTTTATCAGCCAATATTTATTTTAGCATCTGGGTAGGAACTTTGAGAAAACTAGATATATCAATTAAAAATAGAGAAAAGAGTCAAGAGTTTAAAAATCTTCATTGTCCTTAGGACAGAAACATTCAGCAAGTAAGGCAAACTGTGGATTAGTTGTTTCCTTTTAAATGGCTTAGAGAGTAAGCTCTTCTTATCCAAAATATTACCTCAAATGCAACAAAGTGCGTCAATACATGTCCTCCTAAGCCAATTGTGAGTTACTAAAGAAAATCTTCAGGTTCTAGTCATGTTTCTTAATAAAATCATTTGACAAAGTGCTATTCACCATGGATAAAGTAATGGGGCATGTTGACCCAAGGAGAGCCTTCCTTCTCTAAAGCAGCCAATACAGAAGGGCTGCCAAGGATCACAGGAGCTCAATCTGTGCACAGAGCACTAATATTTTTACTTCTAACTGAAGTACTATCTCAGAAATAAAGTTTTTATCATTTCAAATATGTGACAAGTCCAAGCTTCCAAGAGGAGGTCCCCAAACTAAGAATTTTTCTGTGATGATATCAACATGTACTTAAAAGGCAAATCAGATTCTTGGAGAGATGTCAGTGGTTTTAACCTAGGGGCTGAAATTATGCGGCTATCTGTTCCTGGTGAACTAAGACCAAAATATTAAAAAGAAATGTAAGTAGTTCTAGTATGGATGATGCAGTTTGAAATCACTTCAAGCTTTATTCCTTCATTTCGAACCCAAATTCAGCTATTTCCAGAGCACATGATTCCCTCAAAGTCCCACCAATTATGGGCAGAAGGT
The DNA here is from genome assembly GCF_963924675.1 of Phocoena phocoena. Lineage (NCBI taxonomy): Eukaryota > Metazoa > Chordata > Mammalia > Artiodactyla > Phocoenidae > Phocoena > Phocoena phocoena. The sequence continues at coordinate 150,411,689 of NC_089219.1, forward strand.
TTATCTTGGCAATGTTTACAATGAGGAAAATCTGAATGTTGGTGATGTTTCCAAAGAAAGCTTTTTCTGCTGTGAAGGACCCACAATGTCTAGTATATTTTCAGGATAAGCAGATATAATGTGCCGATGTTGCAAACTTGCGGCCTGCATGCTGGACCCAGGACTCAGTGTGTATTGTTGTCTAGGTTCCAAGCCTCCACTCAGGCCCTGGATCCCATCTTTACCTCTCCTACTCTAGGACATTCTTCCAGCAATTGTCTCCCCTCTCACCTGCATCATCAGTTTTTTCTCTCAATTGGATCTTTCCTGCAAACATACACACATACTCTTATTTCTCTGATTTTCAAAGAAACAGAAGTCCTCTCTGGACCCACTTCTCCCTTCAGCCACTGTCCCATTTTTTTTTTTTTTTTTTTTTTTTTTTTTTATCTATGGCTGCGTTAGGTCTTTGTGGCTGTGCGGGCTTTCTCTAGTTGCGTCGAGCAGGGGCTACTCTTCATTGCAGTGTGTGGGCTTCTCATTGCAGAGCACGGGCTGTAGGCGCGTGGGCTTCAGTAGTTGCAGCATGCGGGCTCAGTAGTTGCAGCATGCAGGCTCAGTAGTTGTGGCATACTTGGGCTTAGTTGCTCCACAGTATGTGGGATCTTCCCAGACCAGGGATAGAACCTGTGTCCCCCTGCATTGGCTGGTGGATTCTTAACCACTGTGCCACCAGGGAAGTCCCCCTGCCTCATTTTTTATTTCCCTTAGGACTCTTCAAAAGATCTGTAAATAATTTCTCGGTCTAATTTTTCTCCTCCTTGAACTTATTTCAATCAGGATTTTGCCCCTCCCCCCATGGCTTTACTAAAACTGCTTTTATCCAGGTCATTAATGATGCTCACACTTCTTAATGGTCATTTCTTGGGACTGGCAGCAGCACGTGGCACAGTTGACCACTTGTTTCTTCTTAATGCACTTTCTTCTCTGGGATATCACATTCTCTTGGTTTTTCCTCTATTTCTCTGGTTGTGTCTTCCCAGTTGGCTTTGCTGCCTCCTTTGAATTTCCCCCAGTCCTAAAGACAGTGCTTTAGTGATCAGTCCTTTGACCTGTTCCCTTCTCTATCAACACGTACTTCCTTGATGACATCTAGTCTAAATGGTTGGTATGATTCCTAAAATTATATGTCCAGTCTGAATCACTCCCATGAATTCTAAACATATCTACCCAATTGACAACTCTGCTTGGAGATCTGATGGGCATTTCAAACCTACCAGGTAAAAAACCGAGCTCCTATTTTTTACCCCACCTCCAACATCAGTTTTCCCCATCGTAGTTAACGAAAACCACATCCTTCCAGATCAGGCCAAAAATCCTGGGAGTCTTATTTGATGCTTCACTTTTTTGCACATCCTGCGTAGAATCTATCAGCAAATTTTGTTGTCTCTACATCCAAATACATCCCAAATCTGACTCCATCTCCCCACCTCCACCCTTTACAGTCTTGTCTGAGTAGGCTTCATTTCTAGATTGGATGACTGCTTCCGCTCAGGTCTCCTGGTCTGTCCTGACTCTGTAGAAGTATGTTCTCAGCATAGCAAGCACAGACCCTCTCAGCTCAGACGTACCAGCAGTTTCCTGTCTCTCCCAGGATAACAGCTCAGACCCTGACGATGGCCAGACAGACCTTGTAGGGTTCATGGATTCAACCATTCGCAGACTCAACCATCATGTAGTACTGTAGTATTTTTTTTCTTTTTTATTTATTTTTTAACATCTTTATTGGAGCGTAATTGCTTTATAATGGTGTGTTAGTTTCTGCTGTACAACAAACTGAATCAGCTATACATATACATACACCACCATATCTCCTCCCTCTTTCATCTCCCTCCCACCCTCTCTATCCCACCCCTCTAGGTGGTCACCAAGCTGATCTCCCTGTGCTATGTGGCTGCTTCCCACTAGCTATCTACTTTACATTTGGTAGTGTATATATGTCCATGTCACTCTCTCACTATGTCCCAGCTTACCCTTCCCCCTCCCCATGTCCTCAAGTCCATTCTCTATGTCTGCATCTTTATTCCTGTTCTGCCCCTAGGTTCTTCAGAAACACTTTTTTTTTTTTTTTTTTTTTTAGATTCCATATACATGCATTAGCATACGATATTTGTTTTTCTCTTTCTGACTTACTTCACTCTCTATGACAGATTCTAGGTCCATCCACCTCACTACAAATAACTCAATTTCGTTTCTTTTTATGATTAAGTAATATTCCATTGTATATATGTGCCACATCTTCTTTATCCATTCATCTGTTGATGGACACTTAGGTTGCTTCCATGTCCTGGCTATTGTAAATAGAGCTGCAATGAACATTGTGGTACATGACTCTTTTTGAACTATGGTTTTCTCAGGGTATATGACCAGTAGTGGGATTGCTGGGTCGTATGGTAGTTTTATTTTTAGTTTTCTAAGGAACCTCCATACTGTTCTACACAGTGGCTATATCAATTTTCATTCCCACTAACAGTGGAAGAGGGTTCCCTCTTCTCCACACCCTCTTCAGCATTTATTGTTTGTAGATTCTTTGATGATGGCCATTCTGACCAGTGTGAGGTGATACCTCATTGCACTTTTGATTTGCATTTCTCTAATGGTTAGTGATATTGAGCATCATTTCATGTGTTTGTTGACAATATGTATATCTTCTTTGGAGAAATGTCTATTTAGGTCTTCTGCTCATTTTTGGATTGGTTTCTTTGTTTTTTTGATATTGAGCTGCATGAGCTGCTTGTAAATTTTGGAAATTAATCCTTTCACAGTTGCTTCATTTGCAAACATTTTCTCCCATTCTGAGGGCTGTCTTCTCATCTTGTTTATGTTTTCCTTTGCTGTGCAAAAGCTTTTAAGTTTCATTAGGTCCCGTTTGTTTATTTTTCTTTTTATTTCCATTTCTGTAGAGGTGGGTCAAAAAGGATCTTGCTGTGATTTATGTCATAGAGTGTTCTGCCTATGTTTTGCTCTAAGAGTTTTATAGTGTCTGGCCTTACATTATGGTCTTTAATCCATTTTGAGTTTATTTTTGGGTATGGCATTAAGGAGTGTTCTAATTTCATTCTTTTACATGTAGCTGTCCAGTTTTCCCAGTACCACTTATTGATGAGGCTGTCTTTTCTCCGTTGTATATTCTTGCCTCTTTTATCAAAAATAAGGTGACCATATGTGCGTGGGTTTACCTCTAGACTTTCTATCCTGTTCCATTGATCTATATTTCTGTTTTTGTGCCAGTACCATACTGTCTTGATTACTGTAGTTTTGTAGTATAGTCTGAAGTCCAGGAGCCTAATTCCTCCAGCTCTGTTTTTCTTTCTCAAGATTGCTTTGGCTATTTGGAGTCTTTTGTTCTTCCATACAAATTGTGAAATATTTTGTTCTAGTTCTGTGAAAAATGTCATTGGTAGTTTGATAGGGATTGCATTGAATCTGTGGATTGCATTGTTTAGTATAGTCGTTTTACATGGTTGATTCTTCCAATACAAGAAAATGGTATATCTCTCCATCTGTTTGTATCATCTTTAATTTCTTCCATCAGTGTCTTATTGTTTTCTACATACAGGTCTTTTGTCTCCTTAGGTAGGTTTATTCCTGGGTATTTTATTCTTTTTGTTGCAATGGTAAATGGGAGTGTTTCTTTCATTTCTCTTTCAGATGTTTCATCATTAGTGTATAGGAATGCCAGAGATTTCTGTGCATTAATTTTGTATCCTGCTACGTTACCAAATTCATTGGTTAGCTCTAGTAATTTTCTAGTAGCATCTTTAGGATTCCCTATGTATAGCATCATGTCATCTGCAAACAGTGACAGCTTTACTTCTTCTTTTCTGATTTGGATTCCTTTTATTTCTTTTTCTTCTCTGATTGCTATGGCTAAAACTTCTGAAACTATGTTGAATAATAGTGGTGAGAGTGGACAACCTTGTCTTGTTCCTGATCTTAGTGGAAATGGTTTCAGTTTTTCACCATTGAGAAAAATGTTGGTTGTGGGTTTGTCATACATGGCCTTTATTATGTTGAGGTAAGTTCCCTCTTTGCCTACTTTCAGCAGAGTTTTTATCACAAATGGTGCTGAATTTTCTTGAAAGCTTTTTCTGCATCTATTGAGATGATCATATGGTTTTTCTCCTTTAATTTGTTAATATGGTGTATCACGTTGGTTGATTGATTTGCATATATTGAAGAATCCTTGCATTCCTGGGATAAACCCCACTTGATCATGGTGTATGATCCTTTTAATGTGCTGTTGGATTCTGTTTGCTGGTGTTTCTGTTTGTTGAGGATTTTTGCATCTATGTTCATCTGTGATATTGGCCTGTAGTGTTCTTTCTTTTTGACACCTTTGTTTGGATTTAGTATCAGGGTGATGGTGGCCTTGTAGAATGAGTTTGGGAGTGTTCCTCCCTCTGCTATATTTTGGAAGACTTTGAGAAGGATAGATGTTAGCTCTTCTCTAAATGTTTGATAGAATTCACCTGTGAAGCCAGCTGGCCCTGGGCTTTTGTTTGTTGGAAAATTTTCAACCACGGTCTCAATTTCAGTGCTTGGGATTTGTCTGTTTATATTATCTTTTTCTTCCTGGTTCAGTCTCAGAACATTGTGCTTTTCTAAGAATTTGTCCATTTCTTCCATGTTGTCCATTTCATTGGCATATAGTTGCTTGTAGCAATCTCTCATGATCCTTTGTATTTCTGCAGTGTCAGTTGTTACTTCTCCTTTTTCATATCTAATTCTATTGATTTGAGTCTTCTCTGTTTTTTTCTTGATAAGTCTGGCTAATGGTTTATCCATTTTGTTTATCTTCTCAAAGAACCAGCTTTTAGTTTCATTGATCTTTGCTATTGTTTCCTTCATTTCTTTTCCATTTATTTCGGCTCTGATCTTTATGATTTCTTTCCTTCTGCTAACTTTGGAAGTTTTTTGTTTTTCTTTCACTAATTGCTTCAGATGTAAGGTTAGGTTGTTTACTTAAGTTCTTTCTTGTTTCTTGAGGTCGGATTGTATAGCTATAAACTTCTCTCTTAGAACTGCTTTTGCTGTATCCCATAGGATTTGGGTCGTCATGTTTTCATTGTCATTTGTTTCTAGGTATTTTGATTTCCTCTTTGATTTCTTCAGTGATCTCTTGGTTATTTAGTAGTGTATTGTTTAGCCTCCATGTGTTTGTATTTTATACAGATTTTTTCCTGTAATTGATATCTAGTCTCACAGCATTGTGGTCAGAAAAGATACTTGATATGATTTCAATTTTCTTAAATTTACCAAGGCTTGATTTGTGACCAAAGGTATGATCTATCCTGGAGAATGTTCCATGAGCACTTGAGAAGAAAGTGTATTCTGTTGTTTTTGAATGGAATGTCCTATACATATCAATTAATTCTATTTGTTTAATATATCATTTAAAGCTTGTGTTTCCTTATTTATTTTCATTTTGGATGATCTGTCCATTGGTGAAAGTGGGGTGTTAAAGTCCCCTACTATTATTGTGTTACTGTCAATTTCTCCTTTTATGACTGTTAGCATTTGCCTTATGTATTGAGGTGCTCCTATGTTGGGTGCATAAATATTTACAATTGTTATATCTTCTTCTTGGATTGATGCCTTGATCATTATTTGGTGTCCTTCTTTGTCTTTTGTAATAGTCTAAATTTAAAGTCTATTTTGTCTGATATGAGAATTGCTACTCCAGCTTTCTTTTGATTTCCATTTGCATGGAATTTCCTTTTCCATCCCCTCACTTTCAGTCTCTATGTGTCCCTAGGTCTGAAATGGGTATCTTGTAGACTGCATATAAACAGGTCTTGTTTTTGTATCCATCAGCCAGTCTATGTCTTTTGGTTGGAGCATTTAATCCATTTACATTTAAGGTGATTATCAATATGTATGTTCCTATTACCATTTTGTTAATTGTTTTGGGTTTGTTATTGTAGGTCTTTTCCTTCTCTTGTGTTTCCTGCCTAGAGAGGTTCTTTTAGCATTTGTTGTAAAGCTGGTTTGGTGGTGCTGAATTCGCTTAGCTTTTTCTTGCCTGTAAAATTTTTAATTTCTCCTTCAAATCTGAATCAGATCCTTCTTGGGTAGAGTAATCTTGGTTGTAGGTTTCTCCATTTCATCACTTTAAACCACTCCCTTCTGGCTTGCAGAGTTTCTGCTGAAAGATCAGCTGTTAACCTTATGGGGATTCCCTTGTATGTTATTTGTTGCTTTTCCGTTGCTGCTTCTAATATTTTTTCTTTTATTTAATTTTTGATAGTTTGATTAATATGTGTCTTGGCATGCTTCTCCTTGGATTTATCCTGTATGGGACTCTCTGTGCTTCCTGGACTTGATTGACTATTTCCTTTCCCATATTAGGGAAGTTTTCAACTATAATCTCTTCAAATATTTTCTCAATCCCTTTCTTTTTCTCTTCCTCTTCTGGGACCCCTATAATTCGAATGTTGGTGCATTTAATATTGTCCCAGAGGTCTCTGAGATTGTCCTCAATTCTTTTCATTCTTTTTTCTTTATTCTGCTCTATGGTAGTTATTTCTACTCTTTTATCTTCTGGGTCACTTATCCATTGTTCTGCCTCAGTTATTCTGCTATTGATTCCTTCTAGAGAATTTTTAATCTCATTTATTGTGCTGTTCATCATTTTTTGTTTGCACTTTAGTTCTTCTAGGTCCTTGTTAAACATTTCATGTATTTTCTTCATTCTATTTCCAAGATTTTGGATCACCTTTACTATCATACTCTGAATTCTTTTTCAGGTAGACTGCCTATTTCCTCTTCATTTGTTTGGTCTGGAGGGTTTTTACCTTGCTCGTTCATCTGCTGTGTGTTTCTCTGTCTCCTCATTTTTCTTAACTTACTGTGTTTGGGGTCTCTTTTTCGCAGGCTGCAGATTCATAGTTCCCATTCTTTTTGGTGTCTGCCCCGAGTGGCTAAGGTTGGTTCAGTGGGTTGTGTAGGTTTCCTGGTGGAGGGGACTGGTGACTGTGTTCTGGTTGATGAGGCTGGATCTTGTCTTGCTGGTGGGCAGGACAGCATCCGGAGGTGTGTTTTGGGGTGTCTGTGAACTTATGATTTTAGGCAGCCTCTCTGCTAATGGGTGGGGTTGTGTCCCTGTCTTGCTAGTTGTTTGGCATAGGGTGTCCAGCACTGTTAGCTTGATGATCATTTAATAGAGCTGGGTCTTAGCATTGAGAGGGAGCTCTCTGGGAGAACTTTTGTCATTTGATATTACATGGAGCCAGGAGGTCTCTGAGGGACCAATGTCCTGAACTTGGCTCTCCCACCTCAGAGGCTCAGGCCTGACACCTGGGCCGAGCACCAAAACCCTGTCAGCCACACAGCTCAAAAGAAAAAGTAGAAAGAAAGAAAAGAAAAGAAAGTTATTAAAATAATTTTTTTAATTATTAAAAATAAAAAATTAATTAAAAAAAGAAAGAAAAAAGAGAGCAACCAAACCAAAAAACAAATCCATTAATGATAACAAGCGCTAAAAACTATACTTAAAGAAAATATGGACAGACAGAACCCTAGAACAAATGGTCAAAACAAAGCTATACAGACAAAATCACAGAAAGAAACATACACATACAAATACACAAAAAGAGAAAAAGGAAAAAAATACATATATATACATATATATTTTTTTAAGAAAGGAAGAGAGCAACCAAATCAATAAACAGATCTACCACTGATAATAAATTCTAAATACTAAACTAAGATAAACATAAAACCAGAAGCAAATTAGACGCAGAAAGCAAACCCCTAGTCTACAGTTGTTCCCAAAGTCCACCGCCTCGATTTGGGATGATTCGTTGTCTACTCAGGTATTCCATAGATGCAGGGTGCATCAAGTTGGTTGTGGAGATTTAATCCGATGCTCCTGAGGCTACTGGGAGAGATTTCCCTTTCTCTTTTTTGTTCGCACAGCTCCTGGGGTTCAGCTTTGGATGTGGCCCCGCCTCTGCATGTAGGTCACCTGAAGGAGTCTGTCCTTCACTCAGACAATACGGGATTAAAGTAGAAGCTGATTTGGAGGCTCTGGCTCACTCAGGCTGGGGGAGAGAGGGGTACGGAATATGGAGCAAGCCTGGGGCAGCAGAGGCCAGCATGACATTAGAACAGCCTGAGGCACGCCATGTGTTCTCCCGGGAAAGTTGTCCCTGGATCACGGGACCCTGGCAGCGGCGGGCTGCACAGGCTCCCGGGAGGGGAGGTGTGGATAGTGACCTGTGCTTGCACACAGGCTTCCTGGTGGCTGCAGCAGCCGCCTTAGCATTTCATGCCTGTCTCTGTTGTCTGCACTGGTAACTGCAGCTCACGCCCGTCTCCATAATTCGCTCTGAATCCCCTCTCCTCGCACACCCCAAAACAATGGTCTCTTGCCTCTTAAGCAGTTCCAGACTTTTTCCCAGACTCCCCCGTGGCTAGCTGTGGTGCACTAGCCCCCTTCAGGCTGTGTTCGCGCAGCCAACCCCTATCCTCTCCCTGGAATCTGACCTCCGAAGCTGGAACCTCAGCTCCCAGCCCCCACCAGTCCCAGCGGGTGAGCAGAGAAGCTTCTCAGGCTGGTGAGTGCTGGTCAGCAATGATCCTCTGTGCGGGAATCTCTCCGTTTTGCCCTCTGCACCCCTGTTGCTGCACTCTCCTCGGTGGCTCCAAAGCTTTCCCCCCGCCTACCCCCGTCTCCTCCAGTGAAGGGGCTTCCTAGTGTGTGGAAACTTTTCCTCCTTCACAGCTCCCTTCCAGAGGTGCAGACCCCATCCCCATTCTTTTGTCTCTGTTTTTTCTTTTGCCCTACCCAGGTACGTGGGGAGTTTCTTGCCTTTTGGGAAGTCTGACGTCATCTGCCAGCATTCAGTAGGTGTTCCGTAGGAGTTGTTGCACATGTAGATGTATTTCTGATGTTTTTGTGGGGAGGAAGGTGTTCTCTACATCTTATTCCTCCACCATCTTGAAGGTATCCTACCAGTACTGTAGCATTTATTGAAAAAATCCACATATAATTGGACCCACAAGGTTCAAACCCGTGCTGTTATATGGTCAACTATATTTGCTGATGCCACCAAACCATGGTCTCTCAAAAATAAAGATTAGGAACTAAACACCTTTATGTTTCTAGCAACTAACTTTATGTTTGTCTAGCAGTGTATGACGTAGAAGATACATTCAATAGACATGTGAATAAATGGATAAATTAGTGAAGTTGCCAAGGACAGAGATTTGATTCAATTCTCTTTCCTTTCATTAACTCTCTTTGTCAAGGGCTGTGCACATAGTAGCCGCCATCTCATGGACTTATAATAATAAAGTATCAGATCACTTAGCTGCAAATGAGTGATTAAATATCTCTCAATCTTTCCTAGGAATTGTGAGTCACAGGGATCTGGGTGTGGTACATGATTCACTCTGTCATAATATACTACAGGGCTGTTTACTTTGCAAACAAGTCAACTCTTCTACCAGACACAGAGCAGAACAGATCTGTTTTAAGAGAGCCTAAAAGTAGGATAAACTCAAGAGGCAGAAAACATGACACAGAAAATATACAAGCAAGAGAACAAAATACATGCCATCTACAAGATGCTAATTCATTTTCTATTTTAAATTTTCTAAAAGAAAAAGTTAAAAATACCAACTCAGCCTTGCCAATTCTGTGATTTCTATTAGTAAATAATATTTTTGTTCCACACTGTCAATTTCAGATTCTTTCTCTTCCACCACCTCTTTAAAAAATATCCAGCCTCTATGGAAACAGTTCCATTGAGCAATACTATTCCATGCCTTCTTCTTGCTGTCAGCTCCTGACCTCTCTTTACCACTGCTCTTGATTTATTGAAGCCTTTGGCATCCTCACCAGGCTTCCTCTCCATCCAGAATCCACCCATTTTTCAGGCTGTCATCATATCCATGTTTAACATCCTAGAAACTTATTTCCTTAGTTTCAATGACTTCCCCTATTTCAGCCACCCATTTCCATAAACACGCCCTGGAACTTTTCACCTAGAATTGTTCTGGCTCCAAAAATATTTTGTTAGACACTAGACTCTGAACGTAATCTTTAATCAATTACTCCCAATCTACCATTCTTTGTCCTCAGTGAGACCTCCAATACATAGATTCCTCTACTTTCTATCCCTCTCTGAACTCCTGTTTTCATTTCTTCCTTTCTGATTGAGATTCTCTGACCCATCGCTTCATTTTTCTTTTCAATGTTCTTAACTTTCTTACCCTGTTCTCCCATTGTACCTGCCTGATCAAATACCAAAGGGATGAACCCCCGTGCAGCCCACTTCGAAATCTTCAGGCAATCTACTAGAGAAAATGAAGACAACCCAATGGCCACTAAATCAACTGGACTGTGTTTCTCCACCAAATCTCTCTGCCATCCTCTATCTCACCTATTTCACACTTTTTCCACTTTTCTCAGATATCTACCCTCTCCCCAACATATCTCTCTCTAAATCTCATTGGAGGAGTTTCCCTAATTAGCGAAACACACTTTAAGGTTCACTTCACCAGTGTTTCAGGAGAAGGCAGGCTTTGTCTCTTGAGCCCTTGGAAGCTGCTTCACTCCACTGTCTGCTTCTCCTCAACTCTCCTAAACCCACCAGGAGAAAACCTTTCTTTGCTGCCAATCACCACTTGGAACCCATGGACACAGCCTCTTCAAAGTCATGTTGGAATTCAGCAGAGGGGTAAATATAGGACAGGCCACACTTTTAAAAAAAATTCTCCATCCATTTATTCTTTGCAACATTATCATGTAAAGTTATCCTGATACATCAAATTTTCTGACAAGTTGGTGGTAGGTAAAGAGATCCTACTGTGTAAGGGGAAATTAAAAAGATAAGCAAATCAAAACAATAACAACCAAAACTCTTAGCTAAACATAACTGTAACCATAGTCCAAGAGAAAACAAGGAAAAAGCTCAAAATATTAGCAAGAAGTGCTCTCATGGACAGACTCCATTTAATGGCTTTGGCCCCTTGTCCTATACGGCTGCAGGTCAGTCTTCTCCCTAATTTTGGTCTTTGGTCTGGCCATAGGATCCAGTCCCCAGCTTCCAGGCAATACATAGGTGGAAATGATGAGTAGGAGCAACTGTCAGGTCCAGGAAGGAAGGGGCCATGTCTGTCTTGCTTGCTCTTGAAATCTAAGACCTAGCACAGAGCTTGAGAGAGAATAAGATTTCAATAAATATTTGAGGTAACAGAGGAGAGAAAAGAAGAAGATGTAAACAAAGACCATCTTGATATTGACTTTGCCTAAGTTGTGTACTGGCTATTTTTGTATTTTCTTCTGACAAACCCAGGCAATCTTTGACTTCATCACCTTTTCCTTAGTCTCTCATAATCCCTTTGGAGTTCTAGTGGACCTTCTGTAATGTCCATTTATTCTTAGACTTGAAGTTCTTGGTCTACTTATGACTAGCAGAATAAGTGTGGATTATGTCATGTATCTAGCATCTTGATAGATATGTCATATAGCTCTTAACATTTATGTGGATCACACATTATGTAGCATCCCTTCTGTACCAATTTCTATTCTAGGTCCTTGATGAGGGCAGTAAGAACAAGTTCCACATATCAAGATGCTTATCATCTAATAGGTATAATAAAGTAATGAATTTTGTAAAAGATGACACCCAAAAGCAATTTTTACCTTTAATGCAAATGTAACTTATCCATTTAAAAAAGTTAGTCATGTATATTTTCCTTTATCCACATAATAGGGAGGCACTACATACATCCCTGTTGACAGACCCATTGAAGAAAAGCAGTCAGAAACAAATTATAGAGATGCTGTAATTATTTCAAATCCAGTACCTGCTAAACATTGCCAGGAATACATTGGTCTCTGTGGAAGTCTCTGTAACCAGGCAAACATGATATTGCCATGGTATTGTCTCTTGGAACAAAATAAAGCCCCAAGGTCTTTGGGGAGTTGAGGCCACTTTGGACTTTAGATCAAATTGGAGTCTAAAGAAGTCAGCCATAAAGTACACCAGAAGCATAGTACATGTTCATATATACACTGATGTACCCACAAATATAAATCCTGGGTTCCCACTGTTAGTACTCTAAACATGTGGTTGGTTCTTCTACTAGGATGTCTATTTTGTCTTTTGACAGAAGAATAGAACTTCAACTTAAATATTTATTTTTGGAAAGCAAGATTGACTTATTTTAATAGAGTAAACAACTAAAAAGAAAGGAAGTAAGACCAAGAGGTGGAAAACTTTGTTTCTTTTGGTACGGGGAGTGTGGAGGAGTTTCAAAGAGAACTGAACAAACATGATTGTATAGGAAGAAGGTGTAATTACAACAGAGTGAACGTTCTTTGATGTCCGAAGATGGAAATTGTTATTCAGGCATGAGCACACTTAAACACACATTGCCAGAGCCACTGTATTGAGATTTTAAGCCTATATGAAAATGATGTCAGTAGAAAAGGAAAAAGGACATTTCTGCACAGCTGGAAATTTAATTTTCCTTTGAAGCAAGATTCTCCTACTTCCCAAGCACTTCTGGTTTAGGCACCAAGTCCTGGGCTTAGAATCAAGAAATGTGAGTGCCAGTATCAAGTCTCCTAGTAACGAGCAGTCTTACTTAAGGAAAGACAAAGAGTAATAGAAATACAGCCATGGAAGAAATTTCAGAATTTTCTTAATCCATCACAAATGCAGCCGGGACTTGCCTGTGCTTCAGTTTTCCATTCTGTCAAACACATCCATCACTTCCCTGCCTCCCTAACAGAACTGTACTGAGGGTCAAATGAAATGGGAGGTTTGAGAGTGGCTCATCCCTATCATCACTTTTTTCCTTGGATCCCCATGTTATTTACTGTTATTCAATCACTTTTTTAAATTGCCTAGGCTGGTTTGTTGCACTGCATTTTTCTACCTTGATTTTGAAAGCAAGGACCTATATGTTAAGTATATAGCATATATTAAGTAAATAAAGAGCCAGAAATATGTTATTTTATTGAGCAGATACTAACAACTGAAATTCACTATGTGGTTACTAGGGCACCAGGCACTGGACTACTGTATAGTCCTTAGAAGTGGGTAGTATTGATCCTCCTTTTCCATCCAAGGAGACTGAGAATCAGAGAGGTTAAGCAACTTCCCAAGAGCACACAATTAGGAAGTAGTGGAGGAGGACCAGACTCAAATTTTTCCAGCTCCAAGGCCTTTATTCTTTCCATGCAAACAGGATTGATTAAGTTAAAAGTGGTTTGGAAGTGTTAGACATAATTATGACACACATTGAATTTGCCTCAGGGACCTAGGAGATAAGTGCAGGAAAAATCAGGAGGAAGTAAAGGAGGAAAGATCCTTTTGATATTATTGAAACCAAAAGTGAGAGAAGTAGGAAACTATCGTGCATCTTATACCTCCAAGGATACTCCACAGGAAATTTCATTCAGCCTTATCTCCTACCCCTTTCGTCAGCCTAGCTACTGCTCTGCCATATGTTCTACTGTTCTTCTCTTCATATCCAAACGAGGCATAAATCTTTTTAACAATTAGATTCCTTAAATTTAATAACTGTCCAAATGTCTTCCATTTTCTACTTTTCAGACCCTCTTACCTCTTCTTTCTCTCTGGTGGGTCGGTGCAGTGGGCTCAGCTTGGGCACTGGCTTTCAACGTTTGATTCCATAATGAGTGGAAAACTACAAGCCATGCCCTCAGGAGCGCTTGAACCCTGCTTTCTGCAGCTTCTAAGCTTTCACAAGTCACTGGCCACCAAGGATACCTGGCAATAAAAACAATTGCAGCTTTAAAGGGCAAATCCTCCAGGAAAAGACTCTTTAAACCTTTCTCAGATTTTTCTACAATTTTAACTCCTTTTTATCTGCTGCTTTTTAAATTACAGGCAAACTTCACCTGAAGAAAACTCTAAAGAACAGATAGTCTGAATAGGTGAAATATGAACCTCCTACACTTTTAATTAATTCAATACTTGTTGATTGTCTACTATGTGCAAAGCTTTGTGCAGTGAACTTTGAATTGATGGGAATTCAGATTTCCAAATAGATTGCCAGAGCTACAACATCACATGCACAACAACACCTGGACTTTCCCAAACTTCTCTTTCTCCCACTTGCTATCTTCTTTTTCTTCTGCTCTACATCTTACACAAATACTGACCACTTTTTTTTAATCTGCTGAGCAGAAAACAATCAAAGTTTTGTTATAAAAAGATATGAAGATGCATACGAAACATAATCTATGAGTGTTTGGCTTTCTAGAAGTTCGACAATTGTCTTGTTAGTCAGAATTACCTCTAAAAAAGAGGAAATAACTAGTGTCAAATCACATATTACATACTAATATAGATTTCATATTATTGACATTGAGTAAAATATAAATTAAAGACAAAAAAACTTGTAACTGAACGAGCAGAAGTCACCACTCAGTATCTTGGTGTACTCCCTCCTGACTTTTTTCTCTCATATTATTTTTACTTACTATTATATTGTGAACATTCTTATATGAATAAAAACTTTTAAAATATAGTCCATTTCTAAGTTGTCAGTAACTTATTAATCATTCTCCTATTGTTGAATGCTTAGGTTGTTTCCAGTTTTTCACTATTGTAAATAAGGCAAAGATAAAACATCCTTTATGTACATTTTCCCAGTATTTTTATTATTTTGTTGGTGGACAATTTATCTTATAGCATACACAAAAATCTATTCAAAATTGGTTAAAGACTTAAACGTAACACCTGAAACCATAAAGCTCCTAGAAGAAAATATAGGTAGAAGCTTCTTGACATTGGTCTTGGCAAAGTTTTTGGATATGGCACCAAAAACAAAGGTAACAAAAGCAAAAATAGACATGCGGTATTGCATCAAACTAAAAAGCTTCTGCACAGCAAAGGAAACCATCAATAAAATGAAAGGGCCTCTATGAAATGGGAGAAAATATTTGCAAACCATATATCTGATAAGGGGTTAATATCCCAAATAAATAAGGAACCCCCTCAAGTCAATAGCAAAAAATCAAATAACTCAATTAAAAAATGGACAAAGGAATAGAAATTTATTTAAAGAAAACATACAAACGGCCAACAGGTGTATGAAAAGGTGTTCAATACCGCTAATTATCAAAGAAATGCAAATCAAAACCATGATGAGATATTACCTCATACCTCCTAGAATGACTGTTATCAACAGAATGAAAAATAACGTGTTGGTGAGGAAGGTGAGAAAAGGGAGCCTTTGTACACTCTTGTTGGGAATGTAAATTTGTGCAGCCACTACGGAAAACAGTATGAATTTTCCTCAGAAATTATAAAATAGAGTTACTGTGTGATCCAGCAATCCTGCATCTAGGTATATATCCAAAGGAAATGAAATCATTATCTTGAAGAGATATCTGTTCTCCATGTTCATCGAAGCATATATACGATATCCAAGACATGGAAGCAATCTATATGTCTGTACATGCAATGGAATATTATTCAGCTTTTAAAAAGAAGGAAATACTGCCATTTGCTATGGATGAACCTTGAGGACGTTATGCTAAGGGAAATAAGCGAGACACAGAAGAACAATTACTACATGATACCACTTCCATGAGGGATCTAAAATAGTCAGATTCTTAAAAGCAGAGAGTAGAATGGTAGTTGCCAGGGGCTACGGGGGAGGGGAAAACAGGAAGGTAGTAGTCAAAGGTACAAAGTTTCAGTTACACAAGATGAATAAGTTCTAGAGATGCAGTGTATAGCATAGTGCCTATTGTAAACGATACTGTATTATATACTTAAAACTTTGTTAAGGGGGTAGATCTTATGTTAGGTGATCTTATCACACTCACAAAATAATAACGAGGATGGGAGAAAAGTGTTGGAGGTGATGGATGTATTTATGGCATAGATTGTGTTGGTGATTTTCATGGGTGTATACCATTCTACCTCCAAACTCGTCAAGTTGTATACATTAAATATGTATGCTTTTTGTATGTCAAACACACCTCAATAAAGTGGCTTTAAAATGATTTATTTTGGGAATGAGTCTCAAATACAAAATTATTACATCAAAGTCTTCTAATAGAAACTTCATGTTGTTTTCCAAAAGAATTACCAACTTGTAATACTAAGAGAAAAAAATCTATTTACCACACTCTCAAATTTATATTCAACTATGATATCCGCTTTAATAACTGAGAGGCACTCTGAGTTCCCATGACTCTCTGACAATAAGCTTACTGGCAAAGTTAAGATTTTGCCTTATCCCATTTCATGTTCCAGAAACAATTTTTACAGAATCTGATTTATCTACACAAAACATTTCTAAATGAACTAACAAACGTTTCCTGAGTGCCTACTCTGTGTGAAGAACTGTGCCTGGTGCTATGGAAAATACAGTCCTTGCCCTCAAAGCACGAATACAAAACAGAAAGTAATAAGAAACATAGAAGAGATACAAATAATTTAAGGAGAAGATAGAACAGGGAAACACATTTGGTGAGCTGGGCAGATCTAATATCAATTGCTTTGAGTTTGTCCTTTTGGAATTAAGAAGAATAAAATACTAGAGACAGAGCTTTGGGTCTAAGATCCTTTTATAGAAGGATCTGGCAGAAATAGGACTTTATTTAGAAATTTTGGATTTCCTTAAAGTATTTTATGTGATGGAATGAAGAAGTCCTGTGATTATGTTCATCATTATTTCCACTAGTATAAATATCTTCCATAGTGTTTCAAGTAGAATGGATATACAAAACAATGCTCTGCATTGCAAATACTCTTGATTTCTATGTATTTTGAGGTCTTTGCTTTACCTATATATAGTAGAGATGAAATTGATTCTTACAGTAGAGTCACATAAAAGGAAAGGCTGAGACCTTGGCCTACTGGGATCCAGGCTATGTGTACTGGACCAAAAAAAAAAAAAAGGAAAGAAAGGAAGATGTTCTGGTTTTATCTTAATACTTATCACCTCGTAAATTCCCAGTGATCTAGAGATGCATTATGCAATATGGTAGTGGCTGGCTACATGCAGTTGTTTAAATTTACCTTTAAATTAATTTAATAATTAAATAAAATTTAAAGTTTAGTTTCGCAGTCATACTAGTCACATTTCAACTCCTCAATAGATAATCCATGTGGCTAGTGGCTACTATACTGGACTGTGCACCTATAGAACATTCCATCATTACAGAAAGTTCTGTTGGACAATATTGTTCTAGAGTGTTAGGTAGTTCAATAGGCTCAATGTCTGGGAAAAAACTTGCTGTTTTCCTCTACTCATACTCATAACACTTCTGACACAAATAGGTGGGTTTTCCACACCAAGAAATTCTGACACTGCCTGGAGTTAATGAAGAATCCACAGGTCAAGGGCTCAGTTACAAAAGACTGTCCCTACCCCTTCAGATGCCAATATCAAGTAGTGGTTACCCACAACTTCTGACTTAGCTAAAAATCTGAGGTTCCCATGACCCTCTCTGTGAGTTCAGTAATTTGCTAGAGTGGCTCAAAGAATCCAGGAAAAGAGTCTACTTACTATTACTGATTTATCAGAAAAGATATTTTAAGGGATACAAATGAACAGACAGAAGAAGAGATACGTTAAGGCAAGGTTTGGAAGGGCCCAAGCACAGGAATTTCTGTCCCTGTGGAGTTGTGGTGGCCCACATGCCTGATACATAGATGTGTTCACCAACCTGGAAGCTCCCTGAACTCCATACTTTAAGGATTTTTATGGAGACTTCATCAGGTAGGCATGATTGATTATTAACTCAATTTCCAGTCCCCTCCTCTCTCTGGAGAATGGTGGGTGGAGCTAAAAGTTCCAAGTTTCTAATCATGGCTTGGTCTTTTTGGCTCCATTCAGGAGCCCACCAAGAGTCACCTAATTAGAACAAAAGATGCTCCTATCACTCAGGCAATCCAAGGGTGTCAGGACCTCTGTGTCAGATGCTCTTATCACTCAGGAAATTACAAGACTTTTACAAGCTCTATGTCAGAAACTGGAGTCAAAGACCAAATGTCAGCAGGAACCAGTAGGAGAAACCAATATGTGTATTGCTTATTATTTCATACTCATGAAAATTCTTAAAAGTTTGAGTGGCCAATATTTAGAGATTTTATAATTAGGGATGAGAGATCCAATTTGCTAGGCATGAGGAAAGAGGACATTTTCTAGGTTATAGTTAACATTCTTTGAACGTCAACTATTTTCAGAGCATCTTCTGTAAAATGTGACCTAGAATAGGGTAAAGAAAAGAAAAATGCTGAACACTGAGATATCTAAATCTATGAATTTTTTGGTTATAGATAGAATAATTATATGTCCCAACTTACCTGGGCAGTCCCAGTTTGCACCTGTTTTCTTGGTGCGTGGTTATCGATATTATGAGTTCTCTATTTTACTCTCAAAGTGCTGCAGTTGGAATGTTAAATTATATGGTCACCTTACTGATGACAAATTGAAATTATAACGGAGTAATCACACTTCGGGCATACAAAAATGGACCAATGGTCTGAAGGACCATTGGAGACCTGGTCTCAGACACATCTCTGCACCTTGAGAACTTGAACTTTCTTTGAACTGTACCAGACCCAAGGACACCACCAGCCGTATTCAGAACAACATCTGCCAGCTGCAACCTTAAGATCTCAAAGTCTTCCCTTGGAACCACGTTGGATGCCAACCAATACTTACTTAACAAGCACCCTTAATGCTTGCCAGCTCCATTTATAATTCTTGATAAGCAAACCATATAACTAACTGTAACCTTGCAGATTTTTGCCTTTTATAAGCCTCCCCCACTTTGTAGTCTGGCGGAACACAATTCAAGTGTGTCTTGAATCTGAGTCTCCCAGCCTGCAGTCCTAACACACCCCAAACCAACACCTTTTTATTTCAATCAAGTCTAAATTTCTCAAATTTTGGTTAACACTACCTATAGTCTCATTTCCTCCTTCTCAACTGAAATTTTGTAGATAGGCAAAACAAAAACCTTCTAAATGCAGATTTCCTGAAGTCAGCTTCGCCCAGGTTCCACTCAGGTCTATGTGCTCAAAGACTATAAAATTGTTCCCCACAGTTTTACTTACTTGCCAACTTACTCGTGGCAAAGTTCCACATGTGATCTTGGACTTAAGTAATTCTCTTAAGGATGAACAGTCAAGAGAGAACACTGTTTAACTAGAATGCAGAAATATATGAATGACTTAAGGTGATATAAACTACACCAAGTTCTTGCATATGTTTGTCTTCCGATCAACAGGTTTCCATGAGTGTGATAAGGAAAAAGAGGCTTGACATTGAAAGAAATGCAGAAATAGAAATATTTAGAGGAAAGAGAACTGATCTGGGAGTCAGATTATGTGAGTTTTTGCTAGTTTAACCATATGTATGAACCTGGGTTCCCACTTTTTATGTCTTGTCCCTATAGATTTCAGTTATCTAGAGGGAAAAATTATGATGTAAATTTAAAGCATTCTTCATTTGAGCCAATCTGAACATCTGAACATCCTTCGTCTCCTTAAATATATCAGTCTCTCTCTCACTTTCTGACCTTTGCACATGCAATTTCTTTATTCTTGAATTCTCAGCGGATCACTTCCTCATGGAAATCTTCTCAAATTCCCTGAATCAGGTCAAGTGATCTCATGGTTTTTAAACCTCATCAAAGCACTGAGGTTTAATTTCCTATTAAATTGTCAAAATTTTTCCTTTGAGACCTTAAGCTCTATGAGAATAAAAGCCATGTCTATTTAATTTTCTTTATACCCCCAGGCCTAGAACAGAATACACATAATTGATGCTCAGTTATATTTGCCAAATGAGTGAATAAATGAATGAGCAAGGCTGTGTGCAAGTCTTCGTATCCAAGGATACAGAGCCAAGGAAAACATGGTTCCTACCCCGAAGGAGCACACAGTTAAAGCCAAACTGGAATGACTTTAATACAAAGCAAAATAAGTTTCATAGAAGAGGTACAAGAAAGATTCTATAGGAGGTCAGAGGGAAAGGACAGCACATCAGAGTTAAGAAAAGGCTTCTTGAAAGAGGGAGTATTAGTGATAGGCCTTAAAGGAAGGCTAGAAATTCAATAGGCAGATATAATTATATGAAGTTAACATGCAATTTGCTGTAAACTTATTATGTACAGGAAGATAGTTTTGGGCACTAAGTTAGTAAGAAGACAAATAGGACAAAGGTCCTGCCTGCAAGAAGCCAGTGATCTAATTGGAAAACATATAGATGTACTAAAAGCTATGGCACAAGGCAAAAATGTATTCAGTGCTAAAATAAACAGTGAAAACAGAGAGCTGTGGGAGCTCAGAGGAGAGGGTGGAGCTGGCAGAGAGAGAGAAAAGGGATCGGTTCTGACTGGGTCTGTCCCTTCCACTAGGGTGGAGAACAGCAGAGCAAAGCCCTGCAGCTGTGGATTTTAATGAACTTGGAACTTGCCTTTGTTTCTCTTGTTGCTTGGCAACGCTCCTTCTGGCTCAGGAGACAGTCACCAGTGGGAACAATTTCTTAAAGTCTAAACTTTAAATCCCCCATTTACCAACAGACCACACTCGTAAAACTTTCCTCCAGATAACTGCCTATTTGGGCAATGACCTTGGCTGTGTTAAGAGCATTTCACCCAAATTTTACCTTCCCTTCATGTTTGCCACACCCTCATGGGGTAATCACTGGACTCTTTTTACTTTTTTTACTTCAGTAACTCCCAGGTACATTTTGAACTTGTTTCTTCCAAAGGGAGTTCTGACTGGTTGGAACGTACTTCAGGTGAGATCTGTTTATTTCCCCTTTCCCTCTTGGACTCTCACTTTGGGAGTTACAGGCAGTGCTGCTCTGCAGAGTCCCCGTGGTGCATGTACCAAATGGTATGCCTTACCCAGCTGGCTGCCTCAGCTCTTGGGATGCTCCAAGGTTGCTCAGCAGTAGCCTGAGCTGGGGAGAAGAAGTTTTTTGTCTTCGGTTAAGCTGAGGTTGATACATGGATTCTAATTCCTGCCATGGACACAAACGCACCGTATCTGTGTAAGTGTCCAGGGGGATTGAAGCATCAATGTCAATACAACTGCTGACCTCACAAATTTGAGGATCCCGGCATTTAGCTGATGATCAGAGACCTCTACTCCAGACCACTGAAGATATAAGGCCGGTATTAACTAACAGTTTCTAAAAAGTCCTTGGGTATATCATAGCCTATACACTGTTCTGTGGTTTATAGAATCCTCCCTCACCCTAGATTTCTGGAAACATGGGAAAGTTGGCAGGGAACTTATTTTTTTCTTGGAAGGGGATGTCTTCTAGGGAGAAGGAATATAGCAATTACTCTGGGACCACAGGATGGTATAATGTGACGATGAGATCATCTTGTAGTGCCCAAATCTATCTAGTCCTTACCAAAGAGAGAAATGCAATTTATACGAACACCAGGTGACAGCACCAATGCTATCATCCATACTATTGGCGCTAAATGACTTTGGAACCTCTCCCCATTCCACACAAAACATGTCTGCCTTGCAGATGAAATTTTTTGCAAAATCTGGAGGTGTTATTTGTTTAGATCAGGAAAAAAGTTATAAACGCTAAAGACACTAAAACATTCATTTTCCTGTTAATTTAAGCATAGCTGATGCAGAGTCAAAATACAACATATTTCAGAGCAGAAATAGCATCCTCTTCCTGTCTCTGGCATCCCTGAATGTGACCAGCCCACCCAAAGGCAACAATTATGCTGAGCAAGTCCTCTGTCATTTGTAAACCAGATGAAAATCTGTGGGGAAAAAAATCCTTCCCATCAAAAAAAAAAAAAAATCTGTGAATTTTATGCTTAATTCATGGGGAGGGTTTGATTTTTCATTTATAGTTCTTTAAAATAGATACACCAGTATTCATGGTGGAAACATTTCCCTCTACCCTTCCTGGTTCTTCTGGCTGGTATAATGATTAAAACAGATCATCAGGAAAAAATCAAATTTAATCTTGTACAGAAGGGGCTCCTTAAGAATATGAGGCCCCAAAGGACAGTGAGGCAATTGAGGCTTATGTGCTATTCTGAGCTAAGGAGATGTGGGTAGGGATCTGGGACGTCAAAGGGGAGGAAGACAGTTCACTGGGAGATGGGAAGAGCATGCAGTTTGGTAAACAAATATTTGCCATGCCACTTGGAGAAGTCTTTCTTATGTACGACAAAGTTATCTTTGGTGATGGCTCTCTTCTGGTTCAGGCTCCTCACCTAAATTCTTTTAGGCAGTTAAGGGGGAGGTAAAACAGACAAACAACTTGCTGAGTCTTCTGTTTCTTAAAAATAATCAGCCTAAAATAATCATCATGCCAAAGAGACACATTTTGGGGTGGCAAATTTTGCTCCCCTATATCCAAAAGAGGATGAGTAAGGAAAAATAAGCACTCTGTAGGAGGGAATTTAAAGAAAGAGATGCACACCCATGTTGTGTGTGTATTAAATGTTTTATGAAGTTGTATTTTGGAATCAGCAGTCTTACTGCCAGAAAGCTGAAAACTGCTCACTATTGACTCTGAGCCGCAAAAACACTACTGACCAAGGGCCACATCCTTCCATTTCACTGATTCAGTTAATGTTTTTTCTCTCAACTGGAAACATCTTACTGTGTGTCTGGGAAATCCCTTACCACAATATTTACAATGCAAAGCTCTAGGGAGGGCAGATTCTGGCTAGAATCTGTAAACCACGCATCTCATAGTGGCTCAGTTGATGCTAAAGCTGGTGAGTTCTGGGCACACACATGCCTCTGGGGCATGCCAGTAACATTACGGGAAAGAAATATGAGTTGCTGGTGAAGGTGGAGAGGGAGATTCCCGCTGCTTATGGGAAAATGATTATAAAATGTACCATGCTGGGTACATATCACACCCATCTGAATAACTCAAACATTTATGTGGTTTCTTTATTAAAGCTAAGAGAAAGTTAAAGGGGAAGATAAAAGACACGTACACAGATAAGAACCAAGACACACCTGACAGCCTTACCTGCAATCATTGTCCTAGGAGATAAATCACTGTCCTAGGAGATATGTCCTAAGAGATAATTCACAGGCATTCCCCACTGGACTAGTCATCATTCTAGTTTTTCAAATTCCTTTCACGCTCTACATCCTTATAATTTCCATTCCCTGTGCCCACTACATTTTGAAATTTTGTGTGGTAGAAATGTTCCTTTTCTGCATATTTCTTTCCAACATCTGAAGAGTTTGACTTTTGTTCTTGTTAGCAGGCTTGATCCTGTCGCAGCTTCACATGAGGCAGGATCCCGAAAAGAACGGAGATAAATGTCTGGACTCAGTTCCCAACTATGGTACTAGACACTTGTGAGTGTCTTCACATGCCTTTGGCTGAGCTCCAGGCATGGCTGGATAAAGCAGAGATGGAAAAGCTTCACCTGTATTATATTCCCAAAGTCACAAAGACAGGTTTTTGCTTTGTTCTGAATCCCTCTCAGAAGAAAAATACGTTTTTCTCCTGAGGTTGAACCTCAACAGAACTCAATAAACGTAAAACACTCACGTTGGTTCTGGTTAATTCTCTTCTCCCAATCCTGACCTGTGGGAGTACCATGTGGCTTCTGTTCCATCCTGAACTTGGCTAATATGTGTCTTGAAAAATTACAACATTCAAAATGCTTAGGCAAGCTCAATGGACAGAGGCAATTACTAAGGGTAAATTTCATGGCTAAAATACCACGTCCTCCGCAAAGCCTTCCAGTTAAAATGGTCTCTCTCTCTGTCTTGGCCCTGAATTCCTTTACGTGTCACTGACATTTAACCAAAACAACTCTGATCTTCCACTTAGTTATTCTGCTACTGAGGTCTTATGTCTCCAGGTGGAGTTTGGATTGTTAAAGGGAGGAGGCGTTGTTTTAACTTTCCCTTTATTTCCCAGTAACACATGCTCCAATAACCCTGTATTAAGCACTCATTAAATATTTACTTGATGAATAAAGGATTCTTCCTCCCTTCTCCTCTTCCAGCAGCCCCGTTAGCCTAAATTGATTCCCTCAACATTTTACACTCTAGAGTCTGTTAAAAAGAAAAACTACAGGCCCAAAATGGTGTCAATGGTGCTAAAATCCATGATACCAAATATAGAATTAATACCTGACTCAGTTGCAGTTTCAACCTTCCCCAGAAATATAATCATGATCAGCCATTCTGGAATTTTCTGGTCCACCAGTGGGGTAATCTGTTGCCTAGGCCCTCTTCATTCCCATCCCCCCACCCTCCAATCCCCCACTCCCCCATCCCCCCCACCCTGCCCAGTAAGAAGCAATCTACATGATAAAACCCCTCCCATCTCTTCACCCCAAAAACATGTCCTGGAATAAAAATAATTGTTTTCTTTTGCTAATAGCTCCATTGCCCCACCTTTTTACCTATAAAAATCTCCTGTTTTGTACAACCCGTCAGAGCACCCTTCCAGTTGCTGGATAGGGATGCTGCCTGATTCATGAATCACCTAATAAAGTCAATTAGATCTTCAAGTTTACTCAGTTGAACTTTGTTTTTTTAACAAGTACAGCACTAGTAAACTGTTTTTATGGCTCTGGCTATCAGTCTTCATGAGACTCACTGCAGTAAAATCAAACAGTCATCGTCTGGGAAGGGCTGGCCAGTAATATTCTTAACATGAAACACTCAGTTTGCTCTCGCCACTCTCATCCTTCAACCTGGCAACAACCCTCAGAGGAAGGAGGGCACAGAACATATTTTCCAGCTACAGTGTCATTGAAAACAAAGTAAAACAGATAATACTGTGAAGTTACATAAATTATGATGAAAATTGGGATTAAAAGTTTGTTAGATGATACTCATCCTATGACTTTTTGATTACAATCCTAAAGGTCAGGCCCATTTACAAATTGAAAGGAAATCTGGCCAGAAAAAACAACTATGACCAATTCTAAGCAGAAAAGACAGGTCATTTGTCCTAAGTGTTCCTCCTCTGCTCATGTTTCCGTATCTCCCCCTCTCCTCGCCTCCTGCCCTGATTGATTCCATTGCATTCTCCACCACAAATTGGCCAGTTGTTTACTGTTATTCCTGACTTCAAAAAACATGTTACAAACAAATGGAGTGTAATAACTTTTCTCAGTGAGAAAAAATCCTTTTAAGAAGATGCAGAAAAACAGTGATGATTAACACAAATGCATTGTTAATGACAGAAATTCCAGCATTAGCCCAGTCCAGGTGAAAAATAAAATGTATTTTTAAATTTAAGGTAAGCAACTACTGACCCTAAGTATTCATGAGACCAGCTCTAACTGTCATAAATGTCTCCTGCAGATCTAAGAGGTCAAATATTTCTGCACAAATCACTTAGGGTTGTTTTATTTTTGAAGGGAGAGATCATCTCACCCAGCTGTTTGGTGATCTCGTATCCTGGAATGAAAACAGCTAAAGGTCAGTAATAAATCTTGCCTAAGGCTGTGATGATATTTTCACTTTAGAGTTCTGGGTTTGCCTAGAAAGGAACTGCCATATCCATTAGTAAAAGGAAATTCAGTACTTCTAACCTTTCCTTTTATAAGAGAATTTTCAAATGAGTCCAACAGTTAGGAAAGTGCCTCTGCTCCTCCCAATCTACCTTCTGCTCTAGACGCTCAGCTTTTCGTTGTTTCTACCACCCTACACTGACCCCTACTTGAACTCCATTTCATTTTGTGCCAAAGTGTGGACACAAACTCATTTCTCTGTTTCCCCCTTAGCACAGCTAAGACAGATTGGAACTTTCACAAAAGCTTTTCTAAATGCCAATTAAAACCAAAACAGTAAAGGAACCTAAAATACATTAAAACTCTGTGGCACATAGACTACAATTTTCTAATTTTATATGTGCCGGTGTGCATCCAGGAATTATAGAACTTGTCCTATTTTACACCCTATCTGAGACAGCTGTACTTAACCCTAAATGGCTGACAAATTTATAGCCTTCTACCTGTGTTCTGACTTAGAAAGTTCTGGCTCAGCTTCCTATGGAGGAAATCATTTGAACATGCTGATAACCTTCTAGATATCTTGACTACATTGTGGTCAAGATCAAGAGAGATGGGTTTTCACTCTGTCCCCAGGGCTTCTGCCTCCCCTCTCTACCAGAACCAGCAGGGCCTCCTTCTATGTTCTGATCCTTGTAGGCAGCAAAATTTGCCACCCCAAAATGTTCTCTATGGCATGAGGATTACTTTAGTAGACTGATTATTTTTAAGAAATAGAAGATTCAGGAAGTTTTTCTTGTTCCCTCTTCCCCTTTAACTGCCTAAAAGAATTTAGATAAAGGAACTGCTCTTGGAATAGAGCTATTACCAGAGATATCTGCAAAGAATATGGGCTAGGTGTGGTGGGAGAGATCACAGTCCACTCTGTGTCTCATTGTCCCTGCAAAGCCCAGCAAACATTTGTTTATCAAATGTTTGCTTTTCCGTCTCCATATAAATTGCCTTTGTCCCCTTTGAAGTCCCAAACCACTACCTCCAACATTCTCTTTTGTCTTTAGCTGAAGATGGTATGTAAATTGAGGGCTTAGGCCCTTTTGATGAGTTACTCAGTTTTCCTATGTCTCTTCCATGTATACATGTTATTAAACGTTTGTTTGATTTTTTTCTTATTGATCTGTCTCATGTCAATTTAATTTGGAGACCAGCCAGAAAAACCTAGAAGGGTAGAGGAAAATCTTTCCACCCCTACACCAGAAAAACACTATTTTAGTCAAATGATTGATGGCCATGAAGGACTCCGTTCCTTAAGTGAGAGACTCCTATTCCCACACACCAGAAGATGCCTTCATCCTGTAGAGGTCCAATAATATAAGATACCATAAATGATTAATTAATATAGCATTCCCCTGTCCATACAATGAGAGTGGGTGAGGAGATAGAGGCAGTTCAAGAGCTGTACTTCCCCCATAAAAATCAAATAAGTTATCCCCCACCCCTGAATTAACATTGAAAACTACCAAGTTTTTTCTGTCCCAGTAGCTTGTCATTGGGTTCATGTCATTAGAGTGTTTATTGAAGCAAAGAGGCTTGATGACGTTTCCAACACTATACTGTTTATATGAAATGACAACTACTGATTTATCTGCATAAGATTTCCATCAATAAAATTTTTCCTTTGCGCTGGTCTCATGTGATCAGCTTGCCCAAACCTATACAGACCCTGAATATATTTGATAAGGTTGCATGAGTCTTTGCAAGGACAAGATATGTGGTGATAGTTGGGAGAAACTGGGCTTGCCATGGACAAGCTCAAGTTAGAGGATTAGATATTTGGTCATTAATGTTTGTCATTCTAACCTCATGACGAATGTCAGGAAGCTAATGAATAGGAAAAGGAACCTGCTGACTTATGGCCAGAACTTCCTCTTCTTTAAAAAGAATGGTGAATGAGCTGAAACAAAAGGCTCCATTTCTGTCGTTTGGCCTCTGAAGCCCGAGAAAAGCAGGAAATGGACTTCTGACCTATTGATTCCACCGAGTTCATAAACATGAATTCAGACAAAAACAAAATGTTTTCTATTTATTGGAAAAGGAAACAGGTCTAGAAAACAATTTTTGCTCAGCTCTTGAATGTCTAATTAAATTCAGGATTGTTCATTTGGAATAAACTATGCCTACATGAATAAAGTTATCAATTTGGAAACTTCCTGCCACCCACCTCAACCCCCTTTACCAATAAGATGTGCTCTAGCTTGTTCCTCCCTGCCCTTGTGCCTAATTTTGTTCCCGGCCTACTACTTAAGCCTTCAATTTCCTTCATCCTTGCTATTTACTTCTACTACCCAACCTAAAACAAACAAACAAACCAAAACCATCACCCCTGCTTTCCCGTCAAAATAATCCAACTCTGCTCTCCATCGTCAGACTTTCCTACTAGGCCTATACCCACAGCTGACCTTGTTAGACAGGCTCACCTTGATTGCCTCTTATCTTAACAGAAACGTAGCTATCTTGATATTACTTCATGCCCAGCTTGCCTTTCCTTGTGAAATCCCCATCTTCCACTCTCACTTGTTTTTTGATGGAAGAGAAATTTCTATCTTATTGTGCCTTTCAACCCATTAATCTATTTTTATTAGAAGTCTTTCCAACCCTTGATCGTTATACTTACTAACTTCCAGAATATTAACCCACTGCCTACAGGGTTTGGTTTTGGTTTGGTTTGGTTTTGGTTTGGTTTGGTTTGGTTTTGGTTTTGGAACCCACTGCACAGCATGTGGGATGAAGGATCTTAGTTTCCTAACCAGGGATTGAACCCATGCCCCCTGCAGTGGAAGCACAGAGTCCTAACCACTAGACCACCGGGGAATTCCCCCACATGGCTTTAATTGATGATATTTGCTCTCTCATTTTTATTTTCCATCCAAATTCCTGCTACTATCATTCATTTTGTGAGCTACACTTTTAAAAACATTTATGTGTCAGGTCTATTTGTATCTACTGCTTTGGCCTCTTTGATACCTTTATGCCCCAATTCCTGTTTCTCCAGCTCTGTACAGAAATGTACTTTGGAAGTAGACTCAACAGAATATGGGACTAGGTTAAATTGAGAATCTGAAAGCAGGGAAGAAATCAAGGGTGGCTCCTAAGATTCTTACTTGGGCCCTGGGCAAGTGATAATATTATATACGAACATAGTCATGATGGGAAGGGGAGAGATTCGGTAGTGTTAACAAAATTCAACTGAGTAAATTTGTAGATCTAATTGACTTTATTCAACAATTCATGAATAGGGCAGCATCCCATCTAGTAAATAGAAAGATGCTCTGAGGAGCCGTACGAAATGGAAGTCTTTTATAGTCAAAAGGGGCATGAGACAAGGACATCATAAGGAAAAAAAGGACTATTTAAGACAAGGTCACCTTCCTTTGGGAGAAGGCAGATTACCTCACTAGTACTGACCAGGAAATTCAAGACTAACTGGTTAAAAGTCACATTCCTGGCAGGGGCTGAAAATGCAGCTAGGTTAAGTATTAAGACTTGGTTTACTGACACAGAGCTTAGCACAGCTGACTCCATTTGGGTCCTGTTGTTTCTTTTTAACAATATCTACGGGTCAGGCATGGCAGACAGAGGAGGTAAAGAACTCCTCTTGGTACACATTAAATTTGAGATGCCTATGAGATTTCCAAGTGTAGGTGTCAAGTAGGCAGTCCTGCCCACCCTCTGCCATAACTACCCTGCCATTTTCTAACTCTGGAACACTTTTAGTATCATCTATGTATTTTGCACTTGGGCCCAGGCTACAGTACTCCTGAGGAAAGATCCAGAACCATGAAAATCTGACTCACTGGAAGTGTGGCAGAGAAGGCTCACTGCCCACCAAAGATCTGTAATCCTCTTTCTTAGAAACCAGTTTTAGCTATGAAGCAGCTGCTCAGACAGCTTTAAAGACAAGGGAATATGAGTATAGGTGAGGTATAATTCTTTCGGGAAGAGGTGGTTAAGACGTGAGCCTACTTTCTTTATATTCTCTCTTTTCCTTCCTGACAGTTTGATGCAGCTAAATAGAGCGACTCTGGAAACCACCTGTTGAAAATGATGGAGACACAAGAGCAAGAGCCCAAGTCCCCAAATCACTGCCTGGAGGAAAGCTGACCAGGAATGACCTTTTTGGAGTTTACAAAATGAAGAAAGAAGCTTCAACTTATTAAACCACTGAAATTTAAGAGCTTATTTGTCACAGCCATTAGCATACCTTAACATACTTAATTAACATCCATTTCCCATTGGACTTTGATTGTTGCTTAAATATCTTTTGTATCAGGAGTTATAGTGGGACCTGATTTATATATTTTTGTAGGAACTCTGGGACATCTAGACAAACCATTTAGTCCTTTTATGGTCAATGCCATAAGAATTGATGGAAACTGAGAGTAAGGTTCCTGGATGCCTAGGTTTACTGTCTACATTAAAAAATGATTAACACTGCCAAGAATTTGGTCAAAGACAGAAGGGGCTAGATGTTTTTAGAAAGCTAGGCTCCCTTTCAGGGATCAAATGAAATATGATTGCTTAGAGGTTGGATTATCTAAATTGGACTACAAGATGTGACACTTCCTGTGGAAATGTTCATTCACTTGGAGTGAAGAGAACTGCAGATCTCAGTGGTGGGGTTGTTGATGAGAAACTGGATGCAGCAGGAGCCTCTAGCAGGATGGAAACTGAGAGCTGTGACCAGAGCAGTACTGTAGTAGAATCAACATAGTGGTGACCATCCAGGAAGGAAATCGGAGCTAGCACTGGTGGGGAGTGGTCAGTGTGTAACAATGGGAAAGTAAGGCCAAGAAAAACAGCAACACAAGGAAGGTCAACCAGAACCCCCAGGGTGTATTCTCCCCTGTGTCCTGACTGCCATCTCATAGTTCCTTATCAGAGATGGTCGGAGCCAATGGAAGAGGGAAAGAGAAGGGTTAGAAGGAAAACCACTTTTATGGAGCAAAAAACTAAAAATATGTGGCCATGTTTTTTCTAGAATTGTAATATAAATCCTCTGGGTTTTTTTTCTGTTTTCATCTTTTCCCCCCTTTTACAGACAGAGGTTATGCATTTTCTAGAGTCATCTGCTCGGTTTCTAAGGTAGTGTTCACAGCAGCCATCTCATGACTTCTTGTTGTAGAATGTAGAGATGGCATAGCTCTACACCTGTCACTTGACCCACCCTTGGATAACCTCCCATCCCACTTGACCTAGGTGGAAGGCATTCTGTGTAACCCCAACGTATTTCTCCTCAGATTGTTTCTGTCTATAACCATATTCTCATATGGCACTCTTAGCTCTTGTGGACATACTTCTCTTATTTCCCTTCTCTGTCTTCCTCTTGGACTTCGTCCCTCCATTATACCCTGTCACTAACTACCTTTTCTTAACTTTAAAACGCTTGATGACCCGAAATCAGTTTTGCTTGACTCTGGTGCCCACTCATCTATCGTCTTATTTTTCTTCCTATTTACTTTCTTATTGTGCTTATTCTCTATTTTTTCTTTCCAGAATATAAATTCCACAAGGCAGCAACCTTTGTCTGCTTTTTTCACCTCATTGTAAAAGTGCAGAATACGTGGTCTATAAATATTTGTTTCTTTAGTAGCCACAACTCTACAAGGTAAATAAGTTTTAAATCCTCATTTTATGAATAAGGAAATTGAGACACAAAAATGTTAGGACACACAGCAGGTAGATGGAGGACCCATCATTTGAATTGGCAGTGGATTCCAGATTCTGTATTCTTAACATTACATTGAATGTGGCACAGAAATTTATTTGAAATTACAGTATTGTTTATTTAAAAATTATCATCAGTCATACTTACAAAGGTCAATTTTGTGGGTATAGTCATCAACTATTGTTTGAAATATTTTTAGGAGTCTTTATTATTCCAGGATCTGTTCATACATTTTGTCTGGCGCTGTTTAGTGAACAAAGATGTGGAGAACCCTGAAGAGAGCTTTTAAAATGAATTTTGATGTAGATTTTGAGCAGTGGGAGCTAAAGTTATACAAATGGCAAGGTGTCCCCTGGAATCAGAATGAACTATGCCTGGAAAACCTGGAATTTTGGTTTTAAGTTAGAAGTGTACCACTTTGTAAAGTGCATCTCTAAGGATACATCAAACGTACATTTTGCGCTAATGCCAAATGGCCAAGTATTAAAGTATAATATTTGAACAAATGGAGACAAACACTTACTATCAGTATCATGGAATGCATTTGGATGCTGCAGGAAAAAGTTAGATTTTAACCCAAATCAGTTTAATAATTATTTCAAATACATTATGAATATTTAATAGTCAAATTTTTTAAGCTTGATATTCTCATGTAGGAACAAGAATTTATCAGCACTGCCAGCTGCTCGATTGCTCCTATGCTTACTGAATCACTTCTTTGTGATACTTCGTAAGTCTTCACTTTCAATTGACCTCAGAAGAAGAGCAAGATATTTGGGGGCTATTTCATTTTTCCTTAACAACTTCTTCTCCCCTTCATATGTCTTATAATAAGTGATTATATTCACATGGATGACAATATATCATGAATGTTACATGTGATTTAGAATTTTTCTTTTTTTGTCACATTTGAAGTGGCCAGCTTTGACATTCTCCTCTATTTGTTTTGGTGAGTTCCTTATAGAACTTGCTCTTTAAAATGTAGTGGCCTAAATGAAATAAAATAATTCAATTCAGCTATCAAAGGTCATTTTGTTTAACACAATGAGTGCCACTGTATCAAGCAATTTTATAAAAATGATCGCTTTGATACAATCTAATCTATTATTCTGCCTTATATTCTGCCCATATACTAATTACTTAATTTATGAGATGTTTCTTGGATGAAAAATTATGTTTTCCATAAAGTCATCTGTATAATGTACTCTCAATATTTATATTGACTATCAAACTATTTCTCTACTTATTAAAATGTTTAAAAAATTTTTAATATACAATCAATAGCTTTAACAGTCATCAATAATCACAGGGTGTATTTGTGATAATACCTGTATGAGATATATATATATATATATATATATATATATATATATATATGTATATATATATATATATTCTTCAACTGACTGATAGGATCTTAGTATAAAGCACACAAGCAGACTTTTCACCCTGAGTTACATCTAGAATGCCTACCTTATACTTAAGAGAGAATGTTCGGTAGTGCCTATAAATCTGAATGACATTCTTTTTAGACATTACCACCACTGTTACTCTGATTATCTGTGATTAGATATGGCCTTCAGGAATGCCAGGAATTACACTGCAAGAGACATTCAGCTATCTGGCCTTCCACATGACAAAGCTGAATACCAAATTATGGTCAAGTACTGAGGCTACTGGGTGCATCTCTGGTAGCTGCACCACTAAAGTGGTATTGTAGGCTGGAGGGGTAGTTGTTCTATTGTGAAATCTAATGTGATGGTTTTCTGGGACACGTGGGTAAGGGTAGGCAAATGCATTCCTGGCCTGGGTGCACGTGTCACATGTTAATGTGAATTGAAGGATGTCAGTTGTAAGTACGTCACCAGAGACCCACTGGGTTCTGCTCAGCGTTTTCGAAGTGCACCCTAATTGCTTGGATTATCCCTAAATGGGTTCTGGGCAAGCAGTCATCAAATATGGCTTACCATGATCCTCTTTACTTTGGGAGAAAAAAGCAATAATAGCATTAGCGAAGACGCCTTGGTTAGACATGCTCCCAAATAGTATTCAGAACCATTCTGTGATCTTTAGCAGCAGGAATGTTAGGTTCCACGCGGATAACCACTAATTTCTTCCACCTTCCCCACCAGGCTGGACACTAAAAATACCGTCTCTTCTAATCATCCCAAGAACCCATATTACTCACAAAAGATAGAAATTGCATAGCAAGCTTTACAATGATTTTAGATTACACTCTCATACAAATTCTGAAGTTTGGAATAGGGGCAGACCTGAGAGGGTTGAGAGGGCTGTGAAAAGCAGAACCCGTGAGAGAGGGAAAACATCTCCAGCAGAACCTCTGCTAATCGGTCCTCAAGTGTTACTACCTCCTGGAGGGAGTAGGCTTGATCCTCTCTTGGTACCCCATTGTGAATACACTATGGCCACGAACTAGACCTAGTAAATGGCATGATAAAGGAACAGAGTTATAGCAAAATATCTGAGCCCTCGCCTTTGGACGACCTGGAGCAGTGATCAATCAGGCCAGTGATGGAATTTCAGGTCCCGGGAGATAGGAGCTAAGGCAAAGAACACTGATCTCCAGGGGACCAGTGATCTCATTATTAGAGACCACACAGGGATTGAGTGGCAATAAATAGCAGTATGTCCAGGGGACTCAGGAATACCTGAATTATGCTTTGCCAAATATGCCTCACCTTCCTTCCCTGCCATCACTCTATCTCCACCTCTGCTCCCTGGCCCTGGCTCCCAAATTGGGAGATATAAGGTCAGGAAATGACCTGAGCGAGGGCCTGGCCTCTCAGTTCCTCAAGCTCTGTATCTGCAGTGACATGCTCCTCACTCAGTGACATTCAGCACCCTCTCCAATGGCCATCCTAGACTTTGTCATTACCCAGAACTGTTTCACCTAAAGAATAAAGAATTCAAATATGTCATTTTGTGACCACATCCTTTTGTCTTTCCAGTTTGTTCACTCTGAATAGTCTCCTGATACTGAGATCTTTTAGCAACATCATCAACCCCTCTTCAGATAGAGAGTCAGTGGTGCACATTTCAATCTTTTATCAGTATCTTAAACTGTTTGCCCCTTTGTCCTTTCATCACATGCATCTAACAAAATCCCACGCTTAAATGAATCAGGGTTCAGTTTTTCTATGCCAACAGAGTTCTGGGGAAAAACAAAAACATAAAATTAAGCAGAATGGTACCACTATAAATTTATAACACCAACTTCACCCGGGCCTTCAACTCTGACCCTCTGGAAATTCCCTCTTCAATAAGGTTGCTCTTACATTTTCTACAACATTTTTAATCCTTCTCTACCCTTCTTGAAATGCAGACCTCCCTACTTCTTCCCTCTCTTTGAGGAGGCGCGCTTACTTTTTGCTTCAGTGGGAAAACAGAAGCTGTAATAAAGGATGTTTCGTATACAACCAAGCAGCATCCCCATCCATTCTTTCCTTTTTCCTCCCATTAAAGGGAGATGTCCATCCTCCTACCTGAGGTTACTTTCTCTGCCTGAGCTCTGAATCTCTTCCTCTATGGCTTTATCACAGAGAAACTTGGGCTACTCTCCCATCCCAGTCTCCTCTATGCCACATCTGTCTATCAGCAATTTATCCCTTAACCTGACGTCCTGCTTCAGCTACTGCCTTCTCTTTGTCTTTACTTTCTTTAGCAGTCAAATGTAATTTTTGTTGGTCTTTGGAATTATCCTGTTTTCTATTACTATTACTTTATAAGTTTATATAAAAATTATGATCATTGTTATATATTACATATACAAACATGCTCACATTACCTAAATACAGAATGTTAAATAAATGCTTTCTCTTCCTAACCATCTCCCAAATACATACCCCAGAGATAATCACTATACGATTGTTTGTGTGTATGTGTATGCAAATATATATAGATGTATAAGAATTTCTTACACAAATGGAATCCTATGATGCATGCTGTCCTGCAACATGCTTTTTTCATTTTATACATTTTAGATATCTTTCCACATCAGTGCATATAAGTACACCTCACTCTTTTTAATAGCTGCATTTAACTTTAATGGCTTTTTTTTTTTTTTTTTTTTTTTGTGGTACGCGGGCCTCTCACTGTTGTGGCCTCTCCTGTTGCGGAGCACAGGCTCCGGACGCGCAGGCTCGGAGGCCATGGGTCATGGGCGCAGCCGCTCCGCGGCATGTGGGATCCTCCCGGACCGGGGCACGAACCCGCGTCCCCTGCATCGGCAGGCGGACTCTCAACCACTGCGCCACCAGGGAAGCCCTTTAATGGCTTTTTAATATTCGCTGCTCTATCTTCAGTGCGTAGGACAGTGTCTGGCACACAGTTGGCACTGTATATGAATATTCGGTGAATAAGTGAATGAACAAAGTGCACTGCTTATAAGTGCACTAGAGTTGAAATGAGTCCTCTATTGATAAACATTTGAGTTATCTTCAGTTTATTGCTTTTACAGATACACTTGGCCTAAACGGCAGTTCATACCCTTCCTGTTGAATCTTCTTGTCCGTACATCCTCCTGACTCCCCTTGACTGTGCTTCTCCATCTATTTTTGTTAAAATAGTCTCTGCTTCATGTGTGACCAGCTAAGAAATTGCCCTTGATTGGCATGCACAAGAAACCCAAAAAGAATGAGCATATGTGATATACAGAATTTGCTGGAAATTTCTGTAGTCCTACCAAGGTAGTCATTAGTGTGGTTCACCAATGATTCTGATTCTTCTCCTTCCAGACACAGACTAGGATAGTTCTTTATTCCCTTTAAAGATCCCTTAAAGTGTCTTGCTTCTGCCAGTAAAATATGCAGTCTTAACGAGCCAGCGTGATTGTCCTGTTCCTTCCCCCTACAGCAGAAGTTTCTTCTGCCTAGGTCCCGAAGCAGAGCTCCCCCTGCCAACCCAAGATGGGTATGCAGTGATAGCAAGAAATAAATCTTGTTTGTAAAGCCCCTGAAATTTGGGGATTATTTGCTATGAAAGCCAACCTAACTCCTCCCAACTTCCCTGTGGTCCAAGGAAGGACCACATCAAGTTCTTGCAACTGCTTCTATTTTTATAAAGGATTTTTAAAATTGAGTTATAATTGGCATACAATATTATATTAGTTTCATGTGTGCAACATAGTGATTTAATGCTTTTATAAATTATGAAATGATCAATAAGACCAGTTATGATCCGTCATCATACAAAGTTATTACCCTTCTACTCTGTCATCTTGAGCTAATCTCTCTATAATTGTTATTTTGAGACATAGCCTTATCTCCCTCATTGTCCTCACCCTGAACCACTGCTCTCCCAGGGTATTGCATGTAGCATCTATGAAACCCTTCTTGTTTCCTACTTCCTTGCTTGGCCTGATTTGTTAGGACCATGGAGAAGTCTGCACTCTCACTGTGGCATTTCTCTCACACCCTTACAGAGAGAAGCTCTTGGTATCAGAGGGTATGTAGCAGCATTAGGAGAACGAGCCTTCTATCACCCTTCCTTTCCATCCCCACTCAAGTCCTGAGTTGGGGTTTACTCCCATGTGTTGGAAAGAATGCATCGGGTGAGTACTTCAGCCTCTTCCTCCAAGGTCTCTGTCATTTTTCTTTGAGTAGTCTATCACAAAGGCCAGACCAAGGGCCACCTCATCAAAACAACAAAAAGTGAATTACTTCATGTGTCAAAGGCTACGTCAGTCCTTTGTAAGCTGAATCTGTCCCACATATAATAAGCCCTGCAACATGTCTGGGGTTGACAAATTGACATAACTGCCAAGTTGATAACTTTAATCCTTTCTGTGGCTTAGCTTAACAAACTGCAAGCACATTAGAAGAGTATTTTGATTGGCTTTTTCCGCAAAACAATCCCAAAATGTAGTTGCCTAAAACAACTATATATAAGCAAGGATTCTTCTGGGCAGTTTTTCTGGTATGGCCAAAGCTCAGCTGATTTCAGTTAGACTAGTTCCCATGTGCCTGTGGTCAGTTGGTGAGTTGGCTGGAGACTGACTAGTTGCCATGGCCTCACATGTCTTCTATCAGCTGAGACAAAGAAGAAGCTTATATCTTACATCAGCCAGCAAGTTAGCCTGGATTTATTCACCCAGTGGTGGACATAGGGTTCCAAGAACAGCAACAGGGGGATCCTAATGCACAAAGTGATTTGCAAGCCTCTGCTTATATCATATTTGTTATTTTTTGTCCCATTGGCCAAAGCAAATGACAAAGCAGCCCAAACTCAAGGGATGAAGAAAGCCTCTACCTCCAATGGGAGGAATTATTAAAGATATAGATACAAGGACAGAAAACACCTGTGGCCATTTTTTGCCATCTGCCACAAGAGGCTTCCTCTAAATAGCTGTCTGATCAGAGGTGGTGTACTCACTCAATCTACTCATCCCACTCCTACCAGGACCCTTCAGAAGCCTGAGTCATGTCCTGCAACATCTCTAGTTCCCCAAATCTGCACTGGTGTCTATAGCACAAAACAGCTGTTCTGTATGGCTTGGGATAAAAGTCTGTCACTTTTGTACAAAATTATAGAAATGGTTTCCGAATCAGGAACTCAATATTTAAAATCTGGGTAACACACCATTACTGTGTGAATTTTCAAGAGCTGGAGGAATTAGAGCATTGAGTTATTTTAATCTCGATTACTCCTTAACTTCAAGTATTAGCATTCCTGTAATATTCCATAACTTACTCACAGGTAAACATACTCCTCTCTTGTACCTGGCATTGTATTCTTGCAATGTTCTTCTTTATGGCTTCCAGATTCTAAGGTATACTTTAAAAAGGTCAAATACAATCACTAGAATTATGAAAACACGAACACATATTTTATTTTAATATTTATTAACATCCACATTGTGGAAAATCTGGAATTGCTTTGTATAATATGACAGTTATTAGCTATATATATATATATATATATATATATATATGTATATATACTGCATTTTGAAGATATGGTATGAAGAAAAGAATGTTAAATATAACACTAATAACTTTTACATTGATTACATGTCAAAATGAGAATATTTCAAAAACTTGGGTTAAATAAAATATATTATTGAAATTAATTTCAAATTTTTACTTTTTAAATGTAGCTAGTGAAAATTACACAATTTTACCTCTCAGAATTTATTCCAGAAATTTACAGAAAAATAAAGTTTAAATGGTTATATTAATATCAGACAAATTATGTTTGAATGTATTTGAGAACAAAGAACATAATGAAAGATAAAGAAGTTTATTGCATAATAATAAAAGAATCAATTTATCAAGAATACATACAAATTCTAAACATTTATGCCCCTACTAACAGTACTTCAAAATACATGAAGCAAAAACTAAAAGCTGCAAGGAATAATAGACAAACCTACAATGAGAATTTTGATACACTTTCTCCCAATAAGTGATAGAAAAAGTAGAGAGCAAATCAGCAAGGAAAGAGAAGACTGGAACCATATTAGCAACCAACTTTACCTAACTGACATTTACAGGAAGTGCCTCTCAGCAGCAAAACACACAATCTTTACAAGAACACATGGAACATTTAGCAAGTGTCGCATTCTAAGCCACAAAATATGTATCAATAAAATTGATAAATCCAAGGCAGACTGGTCAGGAAGCAAAAAGAGAGACAATATGAATTATCAGCATCAGGAATGAGCATCACTACAGATTCTACAGCTATTCAAAGGATAATAAGAAAGACTCAACTGTAAAAGTTAGTAAGGTAAAAGATACTGTATTTTGTGCAAGTGTGGCAAGAACTCTCTTGCACAGTGAAGTATGTTGATACTGCAACTTCTTTCTTGAGTGTGTATCCAAGAGAAAGCCTCAAGAAATCTTCTCTTTGTTTCTTTGTCACTCCAGTTTTTCAATCTCCAAAGACAATTTATGTAACTCCAGGAATGCTTTTGAGTCCTGGGAACTTGAAATACACTGTATGTGTTTTTGGCCTTTCAAGACTATCTCACAATCTTCAGTGCCTACCTGAAAGAAGAAACCAAAAGTGTGATTTCAGAAAGCTTCCCCATTCTTGTAAAGGGTGTGCTTCTTCAGGAAGTCTTGTGGCAGAAGGAAGACTGGAACATGAAGGATAACCCCAGGACTTATCGATGGGCATGAAACTCTGGAAAAATACTTTGGATCCTAGCAAAATATTTCCCTAAGAGGTGAATCCATATCTGTACTTAAGTAACAATCAGTATCAGTGTCAAGCATAGAGAGAGTGAAAGCAGCAAGGGAATCCCAAAAAAACATCCAAAAGAGCAACGAGTATGTTAGTTCTGCTGACCAACCAGAAATGGAGCAAAAGCACATCATTTATTGAAGAAAAAACCAAAGGCTAGATATCTGGTGAATAAGACTCTCATGTTCACATACCTGGAAGGACCTGTTATAAGGTGGAAAGAAAGAGCCAGTAAACACTTTATAAATTAACCCCACAACTGAGATGGTCCTTTAGGATATATTATTTCCTTCCTATTTTATGAGCCATCTTATTTTCCTATTACTTATTTTGAGGTGTCATATGACATAAAATTCATTGAATATTATTCACCTTCTCACACTTGGGCACATCCAGACTCCGAGATTTTTTCTCTGAGCAAGAGATATTCTGAGAACCAACCATCTTATAGCCAGGGTCACACTTGATGGTGACAGTTTCAGGGCTGATCCTTCTCCACAGACAGCTTTCCATTTATTATTTCTGGTTTTAGGCACAGAGCTGTAATCAAGACACATTTTCTTAGCATCTTGAGTGTCTCAGAGAGAACACATTTTAACACTGATAATATCATTAAAAAGGGGTTAAAAATATTGCTGAATTCTATCTTTTCTTTCTACACTATTGATCCACTATGACTACTACTTCTACCAATGCTGGCAACTATCTGAGCTCTGGCTGCAGTCGCCTACATGCCGAACACATTACACACATTATTTCATGTAAGCTTTCAGCAACTCTGTGAGGGAGGCACCATGGCTATCTCCATCTTAGAGATGAGGCAACTGAGACACAGAGAAGCTTAATGCTTTGCCCCAAGTCACACAGCAGCTTTTAAGTGGCAGAGCCAGAGTGAAAACCCAGGGGTTGTTCTGAGCTCTTTATTTCTGCACTAAAGGACTCCTCTTCTGGCCTCAGTTTTCCCCTTTGTAAAATGAAAACAGTGACAGCAGCTCAGCTCCTGGAGTTATTATGAGTGAAATGATGTAAGTAACCTTTAGGAACATTTGCCTTATTCTGCTATAATAGCTGCTCTCCCAATAAAGAGGTCAACCCCATCGGTCAACTCTCTCATGAAAGGTTCCAGGCTGTGTAAGAATCTGAGGATGCTCTTTCTTGGATATTTGGAATTAAACCACAGTGGACCTCTGTCAGGCTCAAGCACATGCTCGTGACAACTCTACCTCTGCCTGGGAGGATGCTTTCTCTCAGAATCACTTCTGAACCACTCCACAGTTGTTCTATCAGCTTAGTGCTATTCTGTCCCAGGGAACTGGGATTACCTTTACCCTGAGGAGCCAGTGATGACCATTGTAAAAGAGTGCAGGACATTTTAGCCTCTCCAACCAGAATATATCCTTTCTGACATTCATACTCGACCACAGCATTGAATAATTTTTGTTCACTAGTATATCTAAAGTGTCCATGTTTAATTCCACATGATGAACTGCAACCTTTGATGGTGAAAGAGAGAGTGAAGAAGAGAGTGTTTTTTCTGACCCATTAAACAAAACAGCATTCAACTAAGGTGATCTATTGGAAGACTTTCATCCTTCCCAATGAATTTCATTGCCCATAAGATAACTTGGAATAGTTCACAAAGTAGGAGTGTGCCCTTCTATTACCATGTGCCTGGAAATTAAGGAAAGTGGGTATATGTATGGGTATATGGGGGAAAGAGAACTTGTATAGAACTATTTTTTTCAATAAATTTAAATATTTAATGGAATGTGTGTATAAGCATTTACTATAGTGTGTCAGGCAATACTTCAACTCATTTAATTCTCCTAAACAACCTTATGAGGTAGACATTATTATTATCCGAGTTTCATAGATGAGGAAACACAAAGAGGTGAAGTAGCTTGACCAAGATCGCACGATGAGGGAGGGGCTGACTCAGTGCAGTTCTGCTCCACACAGACCATGCTCTTGGCAATATGCTGCCTCAGCTGACAGAATGGGCTACTTGGGGACCATGGAGGACCTTCCATAATAAAGCTTAGAGTCAGAAATGGAGGAGTCTTTTTTTTTTTTAACTTAAGTTACTAAAGAAACATTTGTGATCAAGAGACATTGTTCTGTGAAAACTTATAAGGGCTGTGGAAATCCAGAATCCTCAAGTACCTCCTTATCCACCAATCCCAAGAGTACTCTGTGTTTTTGAATTTTTTTTTTGAATTTTTATAGAAGAGAATCTAGTAAACTTTTTTTTAATTACTTGGATAATGAAATAAGAATTAGTCAATATCAAAGACATTATATCAAATGTCATAAAACCTTGTTGGAGAATTTTCATACATTGGTAAATACAGATAATTTTAAGGAAAGAGATTTTAGGGAAGATGTCTTATTGGGACTGGAAAAACTTTCATAGTTTTGCATCTTCTATAAATAAAAGATTAAAGCCATATAGTAACCCTGGGATTTTCTCACTGAAACTTCTTCCTGGATTTTCCCATTGAAAACTCGTGCTCAGAAAGCATTCTCCTGTCTGCCCTATGTTCCCACATCTGTATCTTTATGCAGTCTTTTCTCCTGACCATCCCCCTCCCCATCTAATTCAGTTCCCTCCTTTTTTGTTCTTTGTGATGTTCTTGGACCCAATTTAAATGGGGGTGTCCCCACATTGCCAACAAGCAATTCTTCAGACACTAGCTGGGTATCTTACAATTTAACTCAATTCTGACACTATCTACCCAGAGATAGTGTCAGACCCCACAAGTTAAGGGTTCAGTCCTACCAGACTTCTTCCCCCAATACCCGCTTCAGATGCCAGTCACAAGCCCAGGTTATCACCTGTGCTTCTGACTGACTGGCTATAGATTAGAGGTTCCAACAGCCTCCTCCTTGGACTTCAGAAGCCAGTCTCAAGTTTAGGTTGTTACCTGCATTTCTAGCCAACTGGCTATAAATCAGAGTTTCCCACAACCCCCTCCTTGGGTTCAATTAATTTGCTAGAGCAGCTCACAGAAATCAGAGAAATATTTTACTTACTAGATTCAGGAACAGCCAACTGGAAGAGATGCAGAGGGCAAGGTGTGTGGGAGGGGCACAGAGCTTCCATGCCCTCTCCAGGCACCACTCTCCCTGCACCTCCACGCATTCACCAATACAGAAGCTCTCTGAGTCCCATCTTTTTGGGGTTTTATGGAGGCTTTATTACATAGGCATGATTACTTAAATCAATTTCCATTAGCAATTGATTCAACCTCCAGCCACCATCCTTAGGTGGTGTCCCAAAGTTAGGTCTTTAATATAACAAAAGACACCTTTGTTGTCCTCATTACTTAGGATATTATCAGGGTTTTGGGAGCTGTGAGCCAGGAACCATGGATGAAGACAAGATACATATTTTCTGAATGACCAAAAAATATTTTTTTCTTATAAATCACATTATTGTACCTGTGAACATACCTGACTACCCCTGGCACACAACAATCTTTGGTTTCTCTGAACTGTATAACTCTTGTCAGTAATAACAGGAGTATCTATCTATGTACTGTGTCAAGCACTTCACTTAAAATATTCCATTTAATTCTGAAAAAAGTAACTTATTTGTGTCATTATCATCCTCACTTACAGATGAAGAAACAGACTAACTTAATCAATAAAGTATAAGTAGAAAGACTAAGCAAATAAATCACACAAGGTCATTCAATGAATGAAGTATGTCAGGTATGCCTCCAAAATCTGTGCTCTTAATGACATTCTATTTTCTGTCTCACTGATTTGGCAGTTATATTGTGGTGTGTGTGTGTGTGTGTGTGTGTGTGTGTGTGTGTGTGTGTATGTCTGTGTGTGTGTCTGTGTCTGTGTCAGCAGATAGATAAATAGATGGACAGATCTGTATCTGTGTCAACAGATAGATAAATTGATGGACAGA
Source organism: Phocoena phocoena (assembly GCF_963924675.1). Taxonomy (NCBI): domain Eukaryota; kingdom Metazoa; phylum Chordata; class Mammalia; order Artiodactyla; family Phocoenidae; genus Phocoena; species Phocoena phocoena. Next base: position 150,455,027 of record NC_089219.1, read on the forward strand.
TCTTTATTTTAACTTTTGCATCTTGAGAGCAGGGAGCACATTTCATACCTCTCCATGCCACAGACATGTTCCTCTGAAAAGGGTAGTTCCAAAATACATATTTGTGTGGAGGTTATGTTGTTACTTATACAGAAAGTCTAGAGCTCAAGTATGGCCTTTTCTGAGCCTCATATGAAGTCAATTTTTACTAACACAATAGACATAAGATAGTTGTTTTTATGTCTAAACTCCATGGAGAACATAAGGAGCACACTTGCATCTCGTTGGGATACTAAGGCATAACATATAAATATTTAAGTCAAAATACCAGGCAGAGTATGGCAAATGTCAAAAGAAAGCAGAAAATATGTACTATAGGAAGAGAGAGAAAGAATACCATGAGTTAAATATGCCAGGAAAATGCCTCCTAGGGAGAGGAATTGGAATTGGATTAGGTAACTGCACTGGTGGGAGGCATTTTATATTGGGGGAGAATTATGTTAGCAAGGGTGAGAGGGAGAAAAACACATGGAAATATTTATGGTTGGTTAATAGGCTAATTTGACTAGAGACTCCTATGGGGGAGAAGTGTGAGAGATAGGCTATAAAGTTGGGATCTGAGTATGACAGGTTTTAAACAACAGACTGAGTTAAAGACATAATTCCACAAACAATCAAGGAATTATTAAGGGAATGAAAAGGAAGGAGTTTATCCAAAAAATAATTGAGTAGCTCACAAGATTTCTTGACAAATGATATGTGGCATTTCTTCACTGACTTAGTCAAAATGGAAAAGGAAATTCAAAGATGAACATGGAAGATTGGTAGAATAAATACACCACACACAGACACACACACGAGAATGTGATTACTTACTAAATAGGTAAAAATATCATCAGGTCCAATTCTCAGTCAAACACTTGAAGAAGTTTATAATCCTATTGACTCTTTTGCCTAACTTTCAGCCTTTTCTATATTTTTATTTTTTTGCAGAAGAAGCCTCCAAAATAAAGGTACCTCCATATCCTCCTTAGAAATTAACTCAGATTTAAAAAATCATATTAAAAAAAAGGAAGGGATCTATATGTTAAAAGAGACTTAAGAGATGTATCAAACAATTGTGATGTGTAGACCATATTTGGATTCTAATTTGAACAAATAAACAGTTACAAAAACATTTATAAATAAGACAATCAGGAAAAGTTGAACACTAACTAGATACTTGATATTATAGAATTATTATTTAATTTTATATATGATAATGGTTTGTGATTATTTTTTAAAAAGAATGCTTTTAAAGATACATACTAAAATCTTCAGAAGTAAAAGGATTTCCTTCTAAATAGCTTAGAGTGGGCAAAATGGATGTGAATATGGATAAAACAAGAATGGCCCTGAGTTGATAATTGCTGAAGCTGGGTAATAAGTATACGGAGTTTTGTATATGTTTTAAATTATCCATAGGAAAAAAAGAAATCATATTTTCTAATTTAAAAAAATCACCTTTAATGCATGGATATTCATTTATATAAAATATAAAAATGTTCTAGTCACATTTCCCCATGGAGTCCTACAGATATTATCAAATCTTCTCAATGCTGATTAATTTATGAACATTACCAAACTGCAAAAAATAAAACTTTACATTTATCAAATATCATTTACAGAAAGCTTTTTTACATGTAACTTACAACTTTAGACTCTAGTTAATTTTCTCAGAATTAGTGGTAACAGTTCCAGTTTCACTTTTGCTTAATAGATAGTAAAAATATGACAATTGATTAGACATAAAAAATCACTGAGGATAATAAACTAATTTAAAAATTATAAGCATTTGTGAGCTCATATTTATATATAAGAAAGTGAAGTTACTTGCAATTCATTCTCTTTTTTTTAATTGAAGGATAATCGACCTCAACATTATGTTAGTTCCAGGTGCACAACATATTTCTTTACATTACAAAATGCTCACCATGATAAATCTAGTTACCATCTGTCACCATACAAGGTTATTACAATATTGTTGACTATATTCCCTATGCTGTACATTTCATCCCCACAATTCATTATCTGTTTACTAGAGCAGACCCCGAGGAATTCATACAACACAGCTGTTTTGTTTTTCTCTAGTAATGATAATAGTATAAACCTAAAAGTATTAAAATGCTTTGTCAAGAGGAAGGGTATATGGGGTTATATGTATGCATATAGCTGATTCACTTTGTTGTACAGCAGAAACTAACACAACACTGTAAAGCAATTATACTCCAATAAAGACGTATTAAAAAATGGCATCTCTTTTATACAATTATGCTTTGTCAGGGACTATTTATAGCACTGTGAAAATTAGAGAACATAGTATTCCTTTTGACTTTCAGAAAAATTGTTAAGCATCAAATTGCATGTCAAGGGAAAAATGATCTCATGGAAAAATTAACAGGTCTCACTATTTTCCACTGCGTCCTCACAGCCTCAACTCCCAAATACATAGAGGAGAGGTAGTCATTACCCTCCAATAAAATAAAACTAGCATCAAAACTAAAACCATGCCTTACCTCCTTTGATGCAATAAGTACGCTGCTGAAAGGGGGACATTTTAAATACGTTGAAAGAACTAGAGAATTTGCTTTCCAAATAGAAACTCGTGGTAAATGCTTTCTGAAAGAAATGAGGATCATGGAGGTGACTATCCAGAACCTGATATGTGTGGGTTATTAACTGGGATTTTCTCATACTGCCTGTCCTTAAAGCTGGGGTCACCTCTAAAAAGGCCAAGTCTATTTTATGACTTCAAAATCTCTCAGTTTATCCATGAACATTCTCTGTAGACATTTTCTCCTCCTTAGCTGTCATTTATGTGATTTTCAGAAACAGTAAAATTTTCATCTTACCAGGAAATTGAAAATATACTGAACCAAAGTAAGAACGAATGTCTCTGTCTGGGACCATCCATTTAAACGTCAAGAGCGTACTCCACACTATAGCAAATGTACGAGGGAAGAAAGGCAAACTCAAGCTTTGAGAATCCTCAAGTAAGGAAGAAGTTTCTTTTAAAAATGTAGCTAAGGCAATGGGTAAATATTACAGACTTGCTCATATTTCTTAAGTACTGAGAAAACAAGGGATATCGAGACTTTCTCTAATACGAATTTTAAGAAGTTTTGTGCAAGAAGTAAAAGAAGTCTCTCCTGGAGATCTGGAAGATCCTGTATCCAAGGAAGGTTGAGATCAGGTGCTGGGGTGACTCATTGTGTGGAAAGAGCACCTGTGAAATTGTTGGCACTAATCCTAGAATCTGAAAGCTGAATCTCTCCCATGAATCCTGATTCAAATATGTGAATGCTTATGGTGGCTTTGTTTGTAATCTTGCAGTTGTAAAAACTGCAAACAACCAAACAACCAAAATGTCCTTCAGTCTGTGGTTCAGAATAATTCTCATTAATAAAAAGGAATGAACTATTGATACACACAACAGTATGGTTGAATCCCAAATGCATTCCGCCATGTCCAAAGGCTACATACTGTATGATTCCATTTATATGGCATTCTGAAAAAGCAAAACTTCAGGGACAGGAAACAGATTTGTGGTTGTCAGAGGTTGGGGCTGAGGGAAGGGATTGACTATAAAGCAGCATGGGAGAACTTTTTGGGGTAATGGAACTGTTCTATATTCTGATTATAGTGGTAGTTATATAATTGTATGCATTTGTCAAATCTTGAAAAACTGTATAGTAAAAAAAAGTGAATTTTATTGCATGTAAATTATATCTTAATAAAAATAGTAACAACCTACTCCATTAAAAATGAAATGATAAATAAGCTAAAAAAATAAAATGCTTTGAAAATATTTTGGAATTCAATTGTTCCATTAATAAAATGGAAGTCAATAAACAATTTATTATACTATTGATAAAGCAATTTGTTAATTGAAATTAACATTAATAAAACAAATTATTATACCTCCCACAAAGTAGTGTAAATTACTTCAATTTGATCATACTTTTAAAATTCTTTTTTTAATTTTTTTATACAGCAGGTTCTTATTAGTCATCAATTTTATACACATCACTGTATACATGTCAATCCCAATCGCCCAATTCATCACACCTCCACACCCACCCCCTCATGCCTTTCCCGCCTTGGTGTCCATACGTTTGTTCTCTACATCTGTGTCTCAATTTCTGCCCTGCAAACCGGTTCATCTGTACTATTTTTTTAGGTTCCACATATATGCGTTAATATACGATATTTGTTTTTCTCTTTCTGACTTACTTCACTCTGTATGACAGTCTCTAGATCCATCCACGTCTCAACAAATGACCCAATTTCGTTCCTTTTTACAGCTGAGTAATATTCCATTGTATATATGTACCACATCTTCTTTAGCCATTTGTCTGTCGATGGGCACTTAGGTTGCTTCCATGACCTGGCTATTGTAAATAGTGCTTCAATGAACATTGGGGTGCATGTGTCTTTTTGAATTATGGTTTTTTTCTGGGTATATGCCCAGTAGTGGGATTGCTGGATCATATGGTAATTCTATTTTTAGTTTTTTAGGGAACCTCCATACTGTTCTCCATAGTGGCTGTATCAATTTACATTCCCACAAACAGTGCAAGAGGGTTCCCTTTTCTCCACACACTCTCCAGCATTTGTTGTTTGTAGATTTTCTGATGAAGCCCATTCTAAATGGTGTGAGGTGATACCTCACTGTAGTTTTGATTTGTATTTCTCTAATAATTAGTGATGTTGAGCAACTTTTCATGTGCTTCTTTGCCATCTGTATGTCCTCTTTGGAGAAATGTCTATTTAGGTCTTCTGCCCATTTTCGGATTGGGGTGCTTCTTTCTTTAATATTGAGCTGCATGAGCTGTTTATATATTTTGGAGATTAATGCTTTGTCCGTTGATTCGTTTGCAAATATTTTCTCCCATTCTGAGGAATGAGTACATTTGTGTAATATGGAATGAGTACATTTGCAATTGACTGGTCTATAAACTACCATCTCTCCATTAACTGAGAACTTCTCTAATTGCTTTCCTGGGGCCCTGAGAACCAGCAACTACTTTACTCACTATGTAGGCTGGCGGGGCAGAGGAGCATGGTCAGAATCCCAAGGAGGTACAGAACTGGGGACCTACTCCCTAACAAAGCCCTCATGGTAAGTGTTGACAACCAGTCGTGCACCAACCGAAGCTCAAAAATCTCAGATGTCACCCAAAGTATCTGGAAGGAAGAGAGTGAACTAGCAGCAGCACTCTTCAAACTGGAGTTCAGTTGCATAACAGTCAGCAAAGCCCCAGGGTAAAATACAGGTCAGTACTGAACTCTGAGTTCGGAAGAAACTGGGCAGAAGAGGGCAGAATTAGGGCTGAGTCAAAGTGCACTAGAAATCTCAATGCTGTTGACTTTTTAAAAAATGCACGACGTAAGAATTGTGAGTTAAATTTTATTGGGGGCAAAATGAGGACTGTAGCCTGGGAGACAGCATTTCAGATAGCTCTGAGAAAATGCTCGAAAGAGGTGGGGGGGGGAAGGTCAGTATATATGTGATTTTGGTGAAGAGGGAATACATGCAATCAAACACATATTTTTGCAGGAGGTCTTGTGAGGGTTACTGCTAGTCACGAGGAGCAGGTGTCACCATGAGGGAATTTAGTGCTTTTCTAGATATGAGGAGATACAAGAATTGGTCTCATAAAATCAGCTCCTAAAAGTATCTAACCATCTGAAGACCTGTTCTCCCAGTTTTTCCCAGAGCACAGAGTGCCTCATTTCTGCTCTCCACCCTGAACTCCTTTCAAGGGGTGTTGAAAGTTAGCAGCTGCAGTAGCACCTGGCAATCTTTGTAGAGGTAGATGGCAAGTGCCCATGGCAAGTGCCAACTTGTAGTTGACAATGCTATCATCAAGATTCGATGCCAGGAGCAAGTAGACTTTTGGAACTCTGAGAGTATTTAGAAGTGTAACCCTAATCTTTTCTTTTTGTGCTAGGAGTGATGTCAAAGGCTCAACTTCTCTGTACACTGGTGCCGAATTGAATCTCGGAGGCAGAGTTTCGGGTGAAGTAGAAAAGGATAGCTTGCCAGGCAAAGGGGACACAGCAGCCTCCTGCATTGAAAAACTATGTGTCTCAACTTGGAGAGGACCGTGAGAAGTTTTATTGTAATGGTTCAAAGAGGGCATGATCAGCTCATGGACATTCTTCTGATGGGTTGGTTGGTGAGGTACGTAGGAGTCAGCATCATCAACCTTCATATTCCAACTGGTCTCGAGTCTACATACTTGTGGGCAGCATACCTTTCATTAACTTCTCCCATCTGGAGGAGGTTTCAGTAGCTGCAAAACAACTCAAAGGTATTTTTGTGTGTATCCATTGATGGGGAGCCAGGACCTTGCCCCAAGGCTGCACTACTTTTTCTCTTGACTGTTTGTTTCTCCGTGGTCTTGGATCCCTTTCCTTCCCTAATTAACAACTGCTTGAATCTGCCCGTTGGAACTCAGGGAAGGTCATGGAGGCTGAATGAAGCCTATTTCCTTGTAATCAAAGAAATGAGGGACAAAGAAAGGCTTTGTGCCCAGGAGTTCCACGGGGCCCTACTTCGGTATCAGGAGTGGGAAATTGCTATCTTGAAATGTAAATAATTAATTTCCAAGTAAAAAGATAAACAAAGGATTTTATTTTTAAGCACTTTGGTTCAGAGTGGGAGGTTTCAGCAACTTTCAAAGCAAAACTTGAGTTAGGTCAAGCTAAGCATTAAGTCCAGTGGAGTTTGGAAATTAGTGTGCGAGGAAGCCATTCCTGAGAAGCACTGCCTATTAGGAAAAGTTGTGACTTTGGTTATGAGTTTAGGCTGCCAACAGCAGGATGAAATTAAAACACAAACAGAACAAACACTGATGGAGAAAGTTGTTTCCTTCCTGAAGTTCTAAAGCCTAGTGGGGAAAGAGAGGCATGAAAAGAATCAGGAATATAGATGGGCCTGAAAAAATTACTCAGACAATATTTGAGTGGGATATTCCTTCTTGTTATTCTTGATTTACTTAAGACACCTAATGAGTCACCCTTTGGTGCCATTCTAATCCATTAGAAGAGGGAAGAGTGGTGCCTGAAACACTGAAAAAGCATGCACCAGACTTTGAAGTGGTTGGAAGTGGTTAAATAAGACGAACATTCTTGAAGACCTTAAGAATATTCAGAATGTATTCCGTCAGCCAAAAAATACATCCAGTCCTGTGTTATATCTCTGACAAAAGCAGCAAAAGACAAGTGTTTACATGCATAATTTTTATCTTTAATGGGAAGTAATAATTGAAAATATGCCGATGTTTATTGAAAGAAAACAATGAGTTTTGGCAAATGCCTGAAAACGACCTTCCTAACAAGCTTAGCTGCAGACTGTTGTAAGAGTTTGAAATCCAAAGTGCTGACTCTCACCAGAGATAACTGAGTAAATTATGGCATAATATTGATCATAACATAACCAAATTTCAACCTTCCCAGAGAGGAAGGAAAGCAAATAAATCCACCATGAATTTGCTTTAATTTAGAAAGAGAATTCAAGGTACTACTGAATATTATTTAGAAAAAAAGGAATTTAAAACATTCACTAGAAGACAATTTTGAATTATCCCTTCTATCTATTAAGCACCTATTATGTTCTAAGCACTTTCCATAAACAATTCTATTTAATCTTACAACAATCCTATAATTTTTTTATCCCCTTCTTGAAAAATGTTAAGTAACACTTGCCAAAAATTTTACAAGCAATAAATGGATGAACCAAGATCTGAGCCAGATATGTGCTTTCCACTATAACTTAGTACTTTTTAAATAATGTAAATAATTGTCAAAAAAAATAGATAACTAGGTAGACATGGTGAAGGTAAGGAAATGGGGTTAAGATCTAGAAAGCAGAAGCACTGTCTCTCTCCTCCAATCAAGTAAGGACATAATCAAGGGCTCATTCATACATATCAATGAGTGATATTGATATTGATACAACCCACTCATCTTATTCTCATTTTTATACCTGTGTGTGAATGTTTTCAGTTCTATACAGTTTTATCACATATGTAGGTTTGTGCATCCACTGCAACAATCAAAATACAGAAAAATTCCATCATCACAAGGAATTTTTATAACCACACCCACATCCCTCCTGGTTATCTCCTCATCCCTCACCCCTGGAAACCACTAATCTGGTTTCAATTTCAAAAATTTTGTCACTTTAAAAGTGTTATATAAACAGAATGACATAGTATGTAACCTTTGGGTATTCGATGTTTTTTTCATTCAGCATAATTGCTTTAACATCCATTCAAGTTTTTGTGTGTGTCAATAGTCTGTTCTTTTTAACTGCTGAGTAGTATACCATGGTATGGATGTACCACAGTGTTCAACCATTCACCTAATGAGAGTCCCCACATCCTTGCCGGAATTTGATGTTGTCACTATTTTTTATTTTAGCCATTCTAATAGGTGTGTAGTGATAGCTTGTGGTCTTAATTTGCATTTCCCATATAGCTAATGATGTTGAACATCTTTTCATGTGTTTATTTGCCACTTATAGATGATCTTCAGTGAGATGTTTATTCATGATTTTTGCCCATTTCCTCATTGGATTGTTCTTCACTGTTGAGTTTGGAGAGTTCTTTATTCTAGACATTAGTTTTTAGTCAGATATATGATTTAAAAATATTTTCTCACAGACTATAGCTTGTCTTTCATTCCCTTCACGTGGTATTTTGCAGAGAAAAAGTTTTTCATTTTAATGAGGTCCGATTTATCGCTTTTTCCTTTTATGAATATCCTCTTATGGCTTGTGGTGTCAAACCTAAAATCTTTGCCTAGCCTTATACCCCAAGATTTTCTCCTTTTTTTTTTTCTAAAAGTGTTATAGTTTTACACATTACATTTAAGTCTTAGATTCCATTACGTTTTTCCTGTGTTTTTTCATAAAAGTTCTTTTGATTTTATGTTTCACATTTAAGTCCAGGTTTCATTTTGAGTTAATTTTTATATAAGGTGTGAGGTTTAGATCAAGGTTAATTTTTGGCCAATAAATGTCCAGTTTCTGTAGAACTATTTGTCAAAAAGGCTACATTTTCCCCATTGATTTGCTATTGCCTTTATCAAAAATCAGTTGAGCATATTTGTGTGTAGATTTATTTTTAACTGTCTAGCATGAGCTGTTAATTCAACAAGTAGGTATCGAACCCCTACAATGAGCCAAGAACTCCTCTAGGTGCTGAGGGTGCAGTACTATCCAAGGCAAACAAAATTTCAATACTCATAGAGCTTATTGTCTAGTAAGAAAGATAAATATATACAAAAATAAAATTTGGTGTATAACATAAGGTCAGAAAGAGAAGTACTGTGAAAATAATATAATGCAGGGTAAAGTGGTAGATAGTAATGTGTGAGGTGGGATGGGCAGCATATATTAAACAATATGTTCAAAGAAGTTCTTTCCAAATAATTGACACCTGAGTGAAGACTTGAATTAAGTATGGGAATAAACCATACAAATATCCAGGGGAAAATTTTCCCAAAAGAGATAACAACATGTCCTGTAAACTTAAAAGACTGAATATGTGTAAGAGTATGTGGAGTTCTGTTTTCAGTATAGCTGTGTAAGCGTCTATGGTTCTACTCTCCCACAGATAACTATTATGAACTCTGGACAAGATATGGAGGCAGGGAGCACCTACCTAAAGGGACTAGTGAGTGAACCAAAGTGAATACATTCTAGAAAGCAATAACTGTGAGAGGAAGGGAACAGCATAGCACAAGTTTCCATTTGTTAAGGGCATGGGGGGATGGCTAACACTTTAATAGAAAACCAGCTGACTTTCTGGCCTGGAGAAACAGAAACAGAGTTTGGGGCAATAAGAACCCTGGAAAATGAAGGGCTAAAAATTAAGAAGCCAGAGAGAGGGGGAGACCATACTCTCTGTAAACCCTGCCCCAGCCTCTGGCTGATCTCTGAATCACTTATTAATGACTGAAAACAGCCCACCTGAGGATAAAAGAACTGAACTAAGTTTTGAGCTGCTATCCAAGACAGAATTTTCAGTTCGAGTCCAACTAAGTTAATTGCCTGCTTAAACAAACAGAACCTGTCTTTTGGAGGGAATATAACAGAATTCATTAACAATGTCCAGGATACAATCCAAAATTAATCGACATATGAAGAAACTAGAAAATTGAACCATTCTTAAGGGGAAAAAAGTCAATAGACTATCCTCAATATTATCCAAATATTGGAATTAGCAAACAAAATTTTTAAATAGCTACTGTAACTATGCTCAATGATGTAAAGGAATAGAAGCTTATTAATAGAAACAAGAAATCTCAGCAGGAAAACAGAAACTATATAAAACCACCAAAAGAAATTCTAGAACTCAAAAATACAATCTTTAAAATAAAAATGTTACTGGAGGAACTTAACAGCAGAATGGAAATGACAGAGGAAAGAGTCAACAAACTTGAGGATACATTAATAGAAATTATCCAGTCTTAAGAAGAGAGAGAAAAAATATTGACATGTAAGAAAATAGAGTTGCAGGGGCTTATGGAATAATGAAAAGATTTAATATACATGTAGTTAGAGTCTCATAAAGAAAGAAAAGAAAAATGGGGCAGACAAATTACTTGGAAAAATAATGATCAGAAATTTCTCAAATTGGTGGAAAGACGTATATTTACAGATTCAAGATGTTCAGTGAAACTCAAGCAGGAGAAATATGAAGAAAACCATATCTAGGCACATTATATTCAAACAACTACAAACGAAAGATTTTTTAAAAATTGTTTTTGAAAGCATCTAGGGAAAAAAACATTATTTACATACAGAGAATACATTGAATGATTGCTAACATCTCGCCAGAAGTAACAGAAGCCAGAAGACAGTATACCAGCCTCTTTAAAGTGCTGAAGGAAGAACACAGAAGAGCATTAGATCATGTAGGGCTTGGTAGGCCCTGTTGGGACTTAGTCTGTGAAGGGAAACTAATCAAGGATTTTGAGCAGAGGAACAACCCCAACAGGTCTCCATGGCTACCAGGAAGAGCAAGAGTGGAAGCCTATTGGAGTAATCTGGACTAGAAATGATGGTGTCTCAGTCCAGGGTGATAGTGGTAGATGTTATTAGAAATGACAGAATTTGAGATATATTTAGATTCTATTGTTGTTCTCTATAATCATTTCTTTTTATACACTCTCAACCTTCCTTCTTTAATCTTTCTTGAACACAACTTGTTTGAAAAGACTTTCAAAAGGGAGGTGGAGAATAATGGTAAGTAAAAGAGCAAAGGACCAAAGGTCCATTTTAGGTCAAAGAATTGTTGTAATTGGAGTAACAAATAAAAAATAGCCCAAAGAAACAACCAAATTACATGACTGATTAGATGTAGAGTGCAAGGGAAAGGGAAGAGGTAAAGAAACCAGTGATCTTCAATCTTGGAGAGAATGGTACTATTTTAATAAAATATAATGGCTCAGGTGCAGAGAATAATTATAGGATAGGCCCTAATGGCCTATTAGTTTGATTCCAAGAGATGTCTCAGTAACTAACCCTTGTTCCAGTTTAGGAATGTATTGGGAGTGGGCTGTGTTAGCCAAGGAGGCTAAGTCTTTATACCGCTAGTCACTTTGTATATTGATGAGGTACACCTGGCCCAGATGAGTGGGCTCTGCATTTATCAAAAGCGGCCAGTGTGTAGAACTGCTTCAATGTTATAAGGCAATGCTCAGAAGGGAACATCTGAATTTCCAGATGTTCTGATGAGACTCTTACTCACTTAGATGAAATCATCTCAACACTGAATCCACTGTGATGATTTTGAAGTTTGGAAACTTGACCTTTGCCTAACCTGGAACATGTGACTGATCTCTCTGCCCTATGTCCAGACCTTGATGACATCCTTCTGTATGTTTTATATAATCAAATGATTTGATTTACCCAACCAAGCATCTGATCTTCCAATCAATCTGAGCTTCCTCTTGACATTTGTCAATACTGTAAATACTATCACTGTATAGATTAGTGATAACAGTGGGGTTGACGCACAGTCTCCACACATATTATCTCTAAATCTCTGTGAGGAAAAAGTTGGGACAATGAAGGGGAGAGGTATGATATTGTGAAAGCCAGGTTATTTACCATCTATAGTTTGAGATACCTAAAACTTTGAGATGCATAATGGAAGGTAGAACTTACTAGTGGGACATAATAACTATGCCCTTAACTCTCAAGGATCTGGTCTAGTAGAACAATCTGGAGAGCAACAACAATGAAATCTGATACGCTATTATTTCCTGCCCCCCAAAAATCAATGAGGCAATAGGAAACCAAACAACACAGATGAAGCATGTGGCTACTGGGACTTATTCACATTGTCCCACAAAACTGGTGCTACAGTAAACTTGGGGGTGTCAGGTGTAGCTGTAAAGGGGCAAAACGCGGCAGCCAATAAAGACATTGGAAAGATGAATTCTACAGTGAGAAAAATGGCAATTTCTCCTGTATCTGAATGCATTATTAGTAAGAATATTCTAAGTAAATGGAAAAACTGTCATTACCCACACCCTCCCAGATCACTAGGGTATGGAAGATCCACCCTTTTTCCAATTTTTAATTTAATTTATATTAAAATATATTATACCCCAAAAAGTGCAATTAAGTATAGAGCTAGTTGACTTTTCGTACATTGAATTACACCCATGTCACACCATCCAGATGAAGAAACAAAATATTACCAAAACCTTCATAGCCCTCCCCATGCCCCCTTCCAAGGGGGATTGCTATTCTGACATTGAACACTGGATATCTTTTGCTTGCTTTTGTACATTACATAAATGAAATGAAGCAGTATCTACTACTCTGTGTCTGGCATCTTTCACTAAATATTTTATGTTTTGAAATTCATCCATATAATCATTCATTCCATTGTTGTGGTATATTTCATCATGTGATATATCACAGTTAATTTATCTCCTCTACTACACATAAGCATTTTGGTAGTTTCCAGTTTGGGGTTATTGCAGATAGGGCTGCTACAAACATTCTAATACATGTCCATTGTTGAACAGATGTATGCGTTTCTGAGAGTTAATATCCAGGAGTGAAAGTAGACATGTGTTCAACTTTGGGAGTTACTGTCAAAGAATTTTCCAAGGCAGTTGGACAAATTAACACTTTCAACAGCAGTTTTTCAGAGTCATGGCTGCAATACATTCTTGCTAACACTTCGTATTTTGTCATTTTAACAATTCTTCTTGGTATGTAGTGAAATTGCACTGTGGTTTTCTTTATTTTTTTTTTTACTGAACAGGATATGTATTTTGTATCAGTCTTCATGCCCCACTGTCATCCTGGGGTTTTCATTTTAATTTCCCTGATGACAAATGTAGTTGATCATCTTTTCATATGTTGTTGGCCAGCTGAATATCCCTTTTTGTGATGGCTCTTTCAGGTCTTTTGTTCATTCTTTTGGTGGGCTGATTATATTTTTCTTATTGGTCTGTAAGAGTTTTTTAAATATATTTTGGATATGAGTCTTTAGTTGGACATAGGTATTGCAAATATCACTTCCCAGCCTGAGGCTTGCCCTTTCATTTCCTTAGTGGTGTCTGTATTAGTGCTGCCATAACAAAATATCACAGATTGAGTGGCTTAAACAACAGGGATTTATTTTCTCACAGTTTTGGAGACTGGAAGGCTGAGATCAAAATGTGAGCAAATTCTGTTTCTTATGAGGCCTGGGAGGGGAAATCTGTTCCAGGTGTCTCCTTGGCCTGCAGATGGCCTCCTTCTTGCTGTGTCTTCACATGGTCATCCCTCTATAGACATGCACCCATGTCTGATATCTCTGTGTGTCCAAATCTCCCCTTCTTGTAAGGACACCATCACATTGAATTAGGGCCCACACTAATGACCTCATTTTTTAATTGAAATATACTGTTATTTATAATATTGTGTTAGTTTCAGGTGTACAGCAAAATGATTCAGTTATATTTTTTTTCAGATTTTTTCCATTACAGGTTGTTACAAGATATTGAATATTGTTCCTTGTGTTACATGGTAAATCCTTCTTGCTTATCTATTTTATGTATAGTAATGTGTACCTGTTAATCACATACCCTTAATTTATTCCTTCTCCACTCCCTTTTCCCTTTGGTAACCATGTTTGTTTTCTATGTCTGGGAGTCTGTTTCTGTTTTGTATATAAGATTATTTATTATATTTTAGAGTACATATATAAGTGGTATAAAATAATATTTGTCTTTCTCTGTCTGACTTATTTCACTTAGTATGATATTCTTTAGGTCCATCCACGTTGATGTAAATGGCAACATTTCATCCATTTTTATGGTTGAGTAATATTCCATTGTGTGTGTGTGTGTGTGTGTGTGTGTGTGTGTGTGTGTGTGTGTGTATATATATATACCACATCTTCTTAAACCAATCATCTGTTGATGGGCATTTGGGCTGTTTCCATGTCTTGGCTATTGTAAATAGTACTACTATGAACTTTGGGTTTCATGTATCTTTTTGAATTAGATTTTTCATCCTAAAGACCTAATTTTAACTTAATAACCTTTCAAAAGATCGTATCTCCAAATACAGTTACATTCTGAAGTACTAGAGTACCACAGATTTGAACATATGAGTTTGAGGAGGACAAAATTCAGCTCAACTCAGTAGCTTTTTCTTGAGATACAATTGACATACCACAAAATTTATCATTTTAAAGTCTACAATTCATAAAGTTGTGCAACCACTATCACTATCTAATTCCAGAACATTTTCTACACCCCAAAAAGAAACCCCCTACCCTTTAGCAGTTACTCTGCATTCCCTCTCTCCCCTATCCCCTGGCAAATACTAGTTTACTTTTTGTCTCTATAGAGTTGACATTTCATATAAATTAAATTATACAAAATGTAGTTTTTTGTGTCTGGCTTCTTTTCCTTAGCATATTGTTGTCAAGGTTCATCCACACTGTAGCATGTGTCAGTACTTCATTCCTCTTTATGGCTGAATAGTATGCCATTTATGGATAGACCACATTTTGCTTATCCATTCATCAGTTGAGTTGTTTTCACTTTGGGGTTATTATGAATAATGTTGCTATGCACATTCATGTGCATGTGTTTGTAGGAAGATATGCTTTCAATTCTCTTGCATATATGGTTGAAAATTAACTGCTGGCTCACATAGGGACTCTAACTTTTTGAGAAACTGTCAAACTTTTTCCAAACAACGACAGCATTTTACATTCCTACCAACAATGTATGAGTGTTCCAATTTCTCCATATCTTCCCAACATTTGTTATTTTCTACTAAAAAAATTACAGTAATCTCAGTGGGTGGGAAGCAGTATGCCACTGCAGTTCTGATTTGCGTTTCTCTGAGACTAATGATGCTGAGTATCTTTTCATGTGCCTACTGGCAACTTGTACACCTTCTTTGGAGAACCTTAATGATATCTTTAAATAAACAGAAATGTTTGTTTTAATATTAGGCAGTTTATAAATTTTTTCATAATGCCTTTTATGTTGTTGTGTATAAGGTTATCTTCCTACTTCAAGATCATGAAGATATACTTTTACATGTGTTATTTATTTATTTTTTTACTTTTCACATGTAGATCTATAATCCACTTTGGATTTCTTTTTGGTAAATGTAAGGTGAGGGTCACGATACAATATTTCCATGTAGCTCTACGATTAACGTAGGAAATATTCATTGAAAAGACATCACTTCCTACCACACTGAAGAGTCAAATTTTGCACAATTAAGGTAAATATACTACTGTAAATATAAATTTTATAAATATATATGTATGTATATTTTTTTTCTGGATATAGTCAGCTTGATTCTATTTGCACCAACACCCACTGTCTTAATTAATACACCTTTATAATCCATCTTTCTTGAAGTCTCTAATAATATTAGTTCTCCAGCTTTGTTCTGTTTCAAGATTATCTTGGCTATTCTTGGCCCTTTTCATGGCCCTGGGGTCTCGTGATAAACCCAGAAAATGAACAGATCACTTGTTTTTGTACTTGGCACCATAGAAAAAATTCCATTCAGCAGAGAGCTTTAAAGATTGATCTTTTGTACTAAATCTTAGCTCATGGAATTCAAACATCCTTTTATGAAATGATTTTTGAACACTTACTGTGAACAAAGCCCACAAATGAAATGGTAAGTACAGTATATGACAGAGGTTAGTTCTACCTTCAGTGGGTAGTGGTCAGAGATACTCAATAGAATCAAAGGTCTATAAATGATGCAATATAAAAATAATAGTATGTTGATAGAGGTTGACAGGTGGAAAGGACAGTGAAGTTGAACATAAACTTAGAAGCACACATTTCTTCATTTTACATAGTAGTACATATAAGTGTTAGAAACTCAAGAGAAAAGACTAAGTTCGATAAATCAGTAAGGAAGGGATTACAGAAATCTTCTCAGAAGGCACTGAGCATCTCCTAAGAAAAGACCTATAGATACATGTCCCATTTAAAAATAAAACAAACATACAAATAGTTAAACCTTCTTGCCCACCATGCTACAAAGAAGTTCACCAGTAGAGAAGCCTCACTCAATATGCAGAGATATGAATCAATATTTAAGGGTCCCACTCTTTTGTATGAATAGAGAGAAAGGAACGTCCCCCAAACTCCACCTATAATTAGTATTTTCAGAGACAGAAAAAATGATATTGAATCTATGATGAAAGAACAGAATAATACATTAAAAGAACATGTAGAGAACAAGAGCAAGTTACTAGAAATTAAAATGTGATAGATTTTAGTCTTCAATAAAAATCTTAAAATACAAAGTCAGGAAAATCTTCCCAAAAATAGGCTGCAAAAAACAAGATATGGGAAGTAGGACAGAAAAAAAAAAGGTTAAAACAATATTTTACTAAAGGGAGTTCTGAGGTGGGTGGGGTGGAGGGATAAGACAAAAATAAAATGAAAACAGAAAGTAACAGAAAAAAATTTAAAAAATTTTCCCTGACCTAAAGGTTATGTGTTTACAGGTCAAAAATTCCCAACAAGTACCCAAGTTAATGTATGAAAAACATCTTACAGCAAGGCCACAGGGATAAAGAGAAGATACTAATATCTCCCAGAGAGAGAGACAGAGATAGAGAAGATAAAAATCAACAACACTGTAACAAGAACTGGAATACCGTGGATTCTTCCATAGCAGAAATGGAAGGCACATGGCAGTGGGAAAATGCCTTCAAAATTCTGAGAACACAAACTTCTACATGCAAACAATCTATCAATTAACTATGAGGGTAGAAAAAAAAAGTTAAACATGTAAGGACTCAAAAATTTACTTCCCAGGCACCTTCTGAAGGATCTGTTCCAACAAAAATGAGGAAATGCACCAGAACAAAGACTTGGAATCAAAGTAATATAGAGAACAGCAAAGAGAAGACCTAAGATTTAAAAGTAAACCATTTATTTCAGAATCACTGAGAAGAGAGCCTGGGAAGAAAATATCCAGGAGTGATGGTGGAGAAGTATGTGGAATTAAAACAGCATCTGACATGTCTGAGCATTAGGAACTAGATTGCTAGACTATGACAGATCTTTTGGAGCATGTAGCAAGAATCAGCAATAGGAACATAGAAAACTAAACAAAAAACAAGATAAATTATTAATGCCTTAAAAATTAAAGAGCTGAAAAGCAATATATTCACAGATCACTGTTAAGCTTACCTTGGCTTAGCAAAGATCAAGATTTGCTTAATCAGTCAATACATAATGTTTAAAAATAACAAACATAAGTATAATAAGAATATTATTTGGAAATATGTAGATAAACATCATAACACAGAGCTAAAGGAGTTGAAAATGGTTATTTTGGGGGAAAAAGACCAAAGGGTGGAATTGAGTGGATCAGAAAATCTTAGGGTTTTCATTAAAAGGTTTTTTTTTTGGATTATTTGACTTTTTAATTATTTGCTTGTAATACTTTAATAAAATATTAAATTATTAAAATAAAGTTGCATAAGTAATAGAAGTTTAAGTACATTATTTAAAGCCCTAAAGATAAGTAATCACTAAAAATATATAAAATTAAATGAGACTGACCAATGGAGAGAGAGAAGAGAGGGAAAGTCGATGCTAGATTGATCAATTTTGTAGCAGGAAATCAAAATATATGTTTAGAGAGAAAAAGTCATGTGATATGAGTTCATATCACATAAGGCAGAAGAGGGAAGAATCTCTTATTTTTTATAAATCCGTTTGTAAGGTTTGAATTCTTGTTTTCCTGCACATATATTACTTCTATAATTATAATTATGTGTAATTAATTTATAATTAACACACGAAAGATTGTGACATAATTCACATCAGTGTGGAAAGGTCTCCACACTGCCCTGGATGGAGACTTGCAGGGGAGGAAATATGAGACTCAGGTTTCAGAGATGCCCCTGAATCTTCTCTACAGCTTGGCGCCCAGACCTGGAATGGATAGTCCTTTGTTTATCTGAGTACATTCATGGATTTTTGGATATGAAATCCCTGAAACTAGGGAAAGACAGATTGCTAAAATGCTTTCCCTAATAAAGTAAAAAGAAATGGGTTTCCGAGGCAGTGATAGCAAGAACAGATGAAGTGTGATAAGGAGTGATTTGAGAAGGGAAAGCATCAGACCAGAAAATTCTAGAGGCTGGCAGGGTCATGCTGGGAAAGTCAGCTAGAAGAGGTTCCTGGTGGCAGGGAAAGGCAATGGTCTTTTAAGATCAGAGTTATGTAACATTCGATGTGAAAGTCCAGTCTTGTGCAGCCAGCCAGACATCCCTCTGTTAACTCAAGAGCGTTAGTAAAAGTCTGCTATGCAACTTTCTTATGTGACTGCTATTTTGAAGAAATCAAAGAAAAGAGGTGATCTTCTCTATAATTGATCAAGATGCAGTGGAGAACCAGAGGCCAGCCTTAGTAGCTAAGTAAGCATGAGTGAGAATGACATTTGGGGAGGCAAAAAAATGGAAGAAGAGGTGACCATAAGAAATTATAAGGCTCCCCAGAATATCCAGAGATATAAGAATAACACGTGTGGGATAAGCATTGAAAGCTCTACCCAGGCCCTCAGACCTTTTTACCATTTCTGTGCTCTACTCTGCAGGCTTCTGTGTACTCTGGTTTCTTAGGGTTATACTTCCACTCTTTTGGGAGGACTCCCCTCAGGCTGCTAGTCAGATTTGTAGTCACACAGAAAGAGCTGGATGCCCTGGGGGCTCATGTGCCCACAGGGTGTCCCTTCACCAATAACTGACTGGTACAGCAGAATGAAAGCCCAGTTCCTTTACCTGGAATTGGGACAAAATGTACACAAACTTATAGTCCAGGGTTCCCTTCTGGGTCAAGGTTAAGCTACCCTCCTTCGACTTTGCCTGGTCACCCTACTACGTGCCTTCCCTGTCCCATCCTGCTTACCCTACTCCTTTTCCCATTTCTCCTTTGAGAACTTGGAGAAGTTCCTTAATAAATTACTTTCACACAAATTCTCTTCTCAGGGTCTGCTTCTGGAGACTCTGTCCTAAAAGAGACACTAAAGCTATTTTAGTTGAAGTATTAAAGAAAAGAGTGATCACACTGGATGGGAAGACTTGGACATGCTCAAGAAGAATACTTGGGTTTCACACAGGCTTTCAAAGGCATCCAAGCTGGTTATTATTGGATGGAGTGTATGTCAAGCAAAACCAAATATACCTTAAATATAAAGAGGAACTGAGAAGTTGTTCCAGAGAAAATATTGGTAATCAATAGAAAGAGAAAGGAAAAGACGGAGGAAGATGTGATATTTGACCTGGGCACTGAAGGGTGAGTAGGAAGTGAAGATGTAGTGTAAATACATCTCAGACAAGGCTCCAGTATGAATATAGAAAAGAAGCATTAATTAGAGAAGCATCAGGAAGTGATTGATATAGGGCCCTAATTTCTCATTCCAAGGGGATCAAAGTGAAAACAAAGACACTGCATTTTTGACAGATGATTATTTATTTTTGCCATTCCACCAAATCTAAGGAAGCAGAAGCTTAAAATGAGATAGGATATAAACCACCAATAGTTCCACATTAGCAGTGGCATCAAAAATTTCAAAGATTCTTCTAACACAGGTATTTTTTCAGTAAATAATAGCACTTAAGGACCAGTAGAGTTGCTAATAAGGGAAATGTACCTAATTCTCTGTTTTTAAGGGGAAGAGAGGGGAAATAGATGTACTGATTTTTAACTGGTGCTCCACTTCAAGTCTGTAGCTCCAATCTTTCAATCTCCAGAGACAGTTTATACACCTCCAGGGCCATTTTTACATCCTCTGGACTTGGAAGACACTGCATGAGTTTCCTGCCTGCGAGTACTTGTTCACAGCCCGAGAGAACTTCCTAAAGGAGATAAAAGGATGGTTTGAGAGGCTTATCTCCAAACTGTGAAGGTATAAGATTACTTCAGGATGCCTATTGATGACAATAAAATTGGAGTATCAAGACCCTCCTTAGGACTGATGCAAGAAATCAGAAGATACTTTGTGCATCTCAGCAAAGTATTTGCCCTAAGATCGAGACCAGCATTGCTCTAAGGCAGCAATGAAACTAAGCAGAGAAGGAACAGCACTGCAGAAGATACCCGGGGAACTTCTTCAGGGTCAGCTGAAGGGATGGATCTGATGTCTATGCAAAAGCATAGCACTTACTGTAATAGAAAATGTAGAGCTGGGAGCCAGGTTGCCTGTATCTATGGAACCCTCCTATCTAGGGGCTTGGTCTTTCTTGCTATAAAATAAGAGAATTAGAACTTGCTTTAAGAGCTCAACATGTGCTTTGAGAGTAAAAGTGCTGATTCTGACATTGATTTAAACAACTCAGAAATGAGTCCCAATAAAAGTCAGATCTCATCAGTGTTGGCTGGAACAGTGCTCTGGAGCAGGTTACAATTTTTACAATGTGATAGAATACCCCGGAGTGTCTGCCACTTACCCACTCACACTTGGGCACTTCTGGGTACCAGGTTCTGTTCTCTGAGCAGATGATACTCGGAGAGCCGACCACACTATAGCCAGAGTCACACTGGACAGTGACAGTTTCAGACTCAACATACTGTTTCTTGTCCAGAGACACAGTTCCATCTTTTATCTCTGGTTTCAGACACATAGCTGTAATGGAAACACGATTTTGATCATTTTGTGATTCTCAGAATAAGATCTTACAATAGGAAAGAATACTGGGGGGTGAGAAACACTGATAATAAATTTTGCCTGCAGTCTGAGAGTTGTTCTTTAAATACATTTATTGTATTATTATAACAATAAAATTAATAACAACAATATTAATGTTAATGTATAGCTATCACCAACATAAAACACTATTATTGTCTACACTTTGCTGGAGAGAAAAATTAGGTAAAGACAATTTATGTGACTTGTCATATTGCGTAGCTTTTAGGTGACATGATTATGATATAAACCTAGGTATTGTGGTCTAAAATCTGAGTTTTAAAAACTACTGTATGTCAAAACCTGACTCTTTTCAGCATCTTAAGTATGTAATTTCTATTCTTATGCCCTTAGTATCTTCCTGTATTAAATGGAGACAATGGTGGGATATTAGACACTTGAGTTGCTGTTAGCCGTGTGGTAAGAAAAAAAAAAAATGCACACCTAATCTTGGTCTCATATCAGGTCAGCTTCTCTATGAGGAGGTGATGACATGCACCAGGTACTAATGGAGATATCAGATACTTCAAGGAGGTTTGGGATTTTTCCATGAGTCCTCATTCTAACTTTCACAGGAATTCACTAAAATTTTGCTGAATCCTCACTATTCTCTTAAATTAAAAATTATTATCTCTAACTCTTGAATATTGATAAAGGTAGTACTGTAAAGCAGTGTGAAAACTACGGTCCATTTAATGTGGTGTTGGGTTCATTGACTACTCATTGGAGAAAAACAAATTTTGACCGCTACTTTACACTATAAACCCATAGGAATTCCAAGTGGGCTGGGGATATCAATGTGAAAGGTAAAGCACAAAGCTCTGGAAGATAACATAGAATATTTTTGAGACAAATATTTTTTAATACCGCACATATTTTTTAAACAGCACAGTACCACATCCAAGTATTAAATACAGGAAATGAATAAATAAATAAATACATACATACATACAAATTTCTAAGTGCTGCCTCTCGCTGAGGGGAAACCACACTGTCAGAACTTGCATGGCAGTCCTACCATCTTAGCAAGGGCCATCAGTAAAGTGGAGTTACCTTTACACTGAGGAACTAGAGATGACCAATGTGAATTTCTGCAGGTGATTTTTTCTTCTCCAACCAGAACATATCCTTCATCACATTTATACTGCACCACAGTAGTAAAGGAAAAAATTGGACTCACATCTTCATAAGATCCATGGGCAATGCTAGGAAACATGTCGCAGTCTTGAATGGCAAAAGAGAAGGGTAGAAGAGAATGAGCTAGAGTTTAATTAACTATTCAGAGTGATGGACTCTTCCCATTTTATAGAACAAAGTCATTAAATTATACTGCTGAGGTATGTTTCATTTACTTAAAATCACTAGGAATGATTTATTGAGTTCTTAACCACTTGCTAGACACTGTGTTAATCATCATCTATATGTTATACCATTTAATCCTCATGCTAACTCTCTGAGGCCGTATGAGCATCAGACTCACATTAGAGAAAAGGAAACACAACCTTACAAGGTCATAGCTAGTAAGTACCAGTAACATGAATCAAATTAAGGATTCAACTCAGGTTTGTGTTAGTACAAAGTCCACTGTCACTTTCTGGAATTCTGCTCTCGGTACTGATCATTGGACTTTCACTTTCTACGGCATCAATGGATGCTTAAAGGCCATAAAATGAAAGTTTGGGCTGGAGAGCAATACTGTCCTGTGACTTGCAAAGTCTAGCAATGCTCCATATTTCCTTAAGCAAGTAGCTCAGAAACCAGTTAGAAAACTCTTACCTCCCTCACTTAAAGACAATGTCAGGAATTTAAGACAGGTCAGAAATTTAAATTATTTTAAGAATAATACTTGGGGAAGTATTTTTATAAAGCTTTCGATATCCTGTGAACACCACCTGCAGTCCCAGGTGAGGCTAATGTGTGAGAGAATTTATGCTTCACATTGAGAGAAGGACCCTCAGGAGATCACTCAGAAAACCTAATGTGGCTCCTTTCAGGCTGGGGGGACATTAGTCACAGCAAACTAGTGTCTAGCTCCTGTCTGAGAAATCTAAAAGGCAAAGGATGGGCTGTCTAGTGACAGGCACTCTAAGGCTCTAAGGTGAGACTGAAGAACAGATTTCTGCTGCTTTGAGGTTGGCCTGGACTCCTGACATTGTCAGAAGCAAGGCTGAGTTAGCACTTCCAGTAGATTAGAAATGAGCTGCATGAGAAAGACAGTCATGGTGGAATTGTCCTCAGGCCAGTCCAAAAGGGTCTCCTGAGGTGGGAGGAAGCCTTCTGTAAAAACAAAATAACTCTAGAAGTCACCAGATGATACCTAGGAAATAGGAAATGAACAACCAGAATCAGAGGTGGATCCCTGGATCAGCCAGACTCTGAACTGCAAATTGCACTTAGAAGATCCTCAGTGATGATGAAGGACCAATTAAAAAAGAAAAAAAAAAAAAAACTCACAAGAGAGGATAAGCTTTAAATACCCATGAGGCCAAGAGCCAGCTCAGGTTCTTGTTTCCCTTACCTGTGCTCCTCCCAAAACTTCAACTCTGGAGGGTTCAGAAAGCATAGTAACGGTAACTCCAAGTAAGTTCTGTTTTAGTTGTGAGGGAAAGAAATTCATCTGTGTATAAATCAACAGCTTCCATACAGCCTTTCTTAAACCTCAGATTAAGCACCTCCATAAAAATATAAAAATGGCTCTTAGTTTTTATAAGTAAGTACATATATACAGTTCTGTACTAGGTTTTTCTTGCAGTGTACTTTAAAACATAAGATTTAACCATACAAATAGTTCTACCACAACACTAGTCACACTTGTGCCAGAGGATTAGAACAGGAAATTAGTTCTGTAGGAGAAGGTGGTGACAGAACTGGGCACCAGACTATCCAGGGAAGGCATCCAGGAATAAGTTGGAGATACCTTGAAGGACGGATAGAAGGTAAGTAGTTGACAAGATGTGAGAGGCAGATGGATATTGAGGCAATGGCGAAGTCTCTGGCCTCAGAAGGTCATTACTGTGAGAGAGGGGAGGCAGAATCAGAAAGGAAGATTTACATCAGAGTTGGCAGACATTAAATGCCATTTCAAAGAGTCAGGGTCATGGGTAATGGGAAGATTTGAGGGAACAGAAGAGAAAGGGAAAGGGAAACAGAAACATGAAAAAATAATTGAAAGACTTGTTGACAAATTTGATAAGGCTTTCCTCTACTACCTCAGTCTCTAGAAGAGGGGAACTTAGAGGTGAAGTTGGAGGACTGAAAACCCCCAAGCATAAAGTTCTTTATCCTGTACTGATACTATAACCAAAATTAATACTGTCCCTCAATAATGTTCATGCATCTGATATGAAAAATCATCTTTCAAATATAGATATTCCTTAATTAACCCATGCTTTCCCCCTTACCAGTCTCAGTGAGGAAGAAAACATGGCTTCCACATTTCTAAATCAGTAAGCTAGCTCACATAAGAGCATTCAGCCATTATTTTCAGCTAAGAATATTCCCTCTAAGCTATCCCAAATCTCCCATTTTTATGCCATGACAGCTGTTTCAGGGAACAAATTCATAAATATTTTAAATTTATTATGAAAATTAATTCTCCTAGATAAAATGTTAGCTAACAAAAGAATAAAACATCACTTTGCTTAGAGGACATTTCCATCTAAATTCTGTAAAAATAAATTAATTTTCATAGTGACAGGTCTTCAGTTCTGGTAAGTTCTCTCAAATGCTTTGGCTTCTCATTCATTGCTAAAAATTTTCTTACATTTCAATAACCATGCCTTACTTTTATATAATGGTTTAGAATTCATGAAGCACTCTATATTTTTACTCTAGAAAATTTACTCCATATTTGTAATAACAGAAAATATTTTTGTTTATGGATGGAATTTTTAAAAATTAAGCAATAACTAAGATTGTAGATGGTATAATTAACCTATTTGGAAAGTAATCTGTCTTAAGCATTTTAGAGCATTTAAATTCAAGAAATTGATTTAAAAATTAAAGATTATTCCTTGCTAAAGCAGCCTCACAAGAATTTTTGCATTTCAACACTTTGTTATTCTAGACACTATAAAATCCTCTATCTGAATTGGAACAACTTCTTTTATACTTAAATTTTATTTCTTATTAATATAGTTCATTGCACTCTCTCAAAAAGATTATGACATACCATCATTTCACTGAATTTGTTTTGTTTTTCTTTTTGTTTTTTTACCTCTTTATTGGAGTATAATTGCTTTACAATGGTGTGTTAGTTTCTGCTTTATAACAAAGTCAATCAGCTATACATATACATAATCCCCATATCTCCTCCCTCTTGCGTCTCCCTCCCACCCTCCCTATCCCATCCCTCTAGGTGGTCACAAAGCACCGAGCTGATCTCCCTGCATTTCACTGTATTTGATTAATTCCTAATTGGGTATTTTTCTACATATGTTAGAGAAAATACCCCCTTTTCCCATAACCTCTGTACTCACCACACAAGCAGGAAGGGCACAGCAATAGCACCAAGACCCCAAAAAGATGCAGTGCTGGGAAAATGCAGGACAAATTGGTGGCCATGGCACAGTCTCAGAGGGGCCACAGTGGCACTCAGCTGTTCTCAGACACCTTGGATCAAGATGAGGAAAAGTAAGCAACAGTTGAAATGGTGCCTAAGCAAAGAAAAGCAGCCTTGGCAAAGCCCAGCTATGTGTCAGTAAAGGGGAGGGATTGGGGGAGTGACTAGAAGGCCAGGTGCTTGGCATAGCTCTGACAGGGACAAGCTCAGAAGGCCCCTTCTTGGGCAGAAGCATCTGGAGGCCTCAGGAATTCTGTATGTATTTACTATTGTAACCCCAAGACTTTCTTGCAGTTCAGATACAGAACATGATGAATTCCTTTCTGGATTTATATACATGATGTTCTCTGAGTAAACAAGAACACGTGGTGCAAGGACTTCAGCTCATGATGCACAGTGTCCGATGCACAGTTGTCTCCTCAGGAGGTAGAAGCCATAGCATGACGGGAGATAAGACGTCTGAGAAGCAGTCCCTGTCCAGGGAGTGGTGCCTTTAATCAGGGGTATGAATTGCTCACAGATAAATAGGTTTTTTAAAAGTCTAGAAAATTATGTTTCTCCCTAGATAGCCCACAGTCTAGCCAGAACAGAGTAAAATGTCTCTCAGTGTGAAAATACTAAAGATCTTGCCCAAACAATAATTATTCTCACAATACTTCAGTAGGAACTTCTTTTCCCTATTTCCTGGGTCTTCTAATGCACATAAAAAAAGCAAATAATTTGCTATAGGAAGATATTCTAGTGTAGAAACTATTTTAGCCTGTGTTTGTAGCACAGAAAAAGCATGCACTGAAAGTTAAATTGTTGAGGATGATGAGTTAAGAAGAAAGGAAGATTTATTATGACTCTCAGAATATCTGAATGATGCTGGATTTGAGTGAAGCCCCAAATTTTGTCTCTAAGCACTAAAAGACAAGTGGATGGAAGGCACATGTGTTATTTTTCATGGATTATTAACCCCCAAGACTAAGATTTCTCTTAACCATCTGGGACTGCCTGTCTATTCATCCAGATCATTTCCTAAATTTTGTCTCCTTTAGTGGGCCAGAAGAAACTACTAACGTGGATTCTATACTTTGCCCACCAACTGTGGATTGCTGTTGCTAGAGGAGATGAAGATAGTTGGCTAAACAAGAGAAGACTAAGTTCTGGGAACTGTCCTAATGAGCTTCACTACTCGGCTGACCTGGAGTGACTCTACATATCAATAATAGCCAAAATGCTTACTTCTCAAAAATAAATGAGAAGAATTACCAAATATAGCTGAGTGAACATCTTTGGCATACTAAAGAAAACAAAATTAAATTTCAACTTCCTAGATAGAAAGAAAAAATAAATAAACCTACTAAATGGCTGCTGCCTTTAGAAAGAGGAGCCACAATAAAGCAATTTAAATGATTAACCAGAAAGTTTTGCTGAGCTGCTTTTAATCTTTAAGCACATCACATACCAGAACTTTACCTAAGTTATCATAACTGATCCTCAGAAAAACCTGTGACCTGGTTCTTACCTTCCTCTTTGCATAGATGAGGAAACAGGTTCAAATAGATTAAGTAAACTGCCCCCAAACATTTCAGATAATGAGCAGCTAAGCCAAATTCTGAACCCAAGACTGCTTATAAATTCAAGAATTTTCCTTTATACCAAAATAATTTCCACTTACTGGCCAATAATGGTTTTCCTTCAGAACACTGAACCAACCATTTGGGAGTAAATCAGCACTGTTGGCCTTTACTCAATAGTAGTCTCACCCTCCAGTTGCTGTTGGTGCTGCAGTTAGTGGCTTGGACCTGTGACCTCCTCCAGGGAATGTGCTGAGATGGCAAGAAACACCCCTTCCTGATGTACCTAGGAAGTTATACCCTGTCCCCCGGGAGCAACGAATGCCGACTGATATTGGAGTACAAAAGCTATGACTCCTTGCCTCAAGGCTGGACAATGCTGTGGTGCAATCTACACTCTAGAGCCACCATGAATCAGGTGATTCTCCACTTAACCTGAGAACAGTCCTTGATCAGCTCCTTTCTCTCCGTATCCTGCTGCTTTATTCCCCTAGAGTTGTTTTTTCTTTTTGTTTTTGCTGAAGATCACAGCATCAAAAATTCACATGCATCTGAATGCCTTCTGAAGAAGCTGACTGAAGACAGTTTGTACCACTAATGCATCTAGGAAGCAAACTCTAAGAATGGGATCCTAGAATTGGATCATTCTTCAGCCAACTGACCATCAAGACTCCATCTCTGGTGATTCATGAAATATTGATAGTCCTGGCTTGCTGTGTCCTTGCAACGAAAAACATTTTTACCTGGTAAACTCCCATGGCATGTAGATGGAAGGAGATGCATTGGCTGTGCAATATCTCTGACACTTGAGAAGTGCAATAAAAATAGCAATTATTAGGATTTTGCAAGGGACAGAGTACCATTGATGCAGGCCCAGTACCCCTTGCCTGAAAATGAGAGCTCAACACAATCAATCACAATTCAAATCCAAGTGTGAAAGCTACTAGTTACTATTTAAAGAAACCGTTATCTCAGGTAGCTGGGAGGCTAATCATGCTAAGGACCAGGTTCAGGGTATAATCATAAAGGAATACTAGAACCTCAATAAAAGGTGAATTCTTAACCCTGGCAAGCCTCCTACTCAGACTCAGGGCCCTTTTGGAAGGAATGGTGCCTTTAGATTTTCAATGAGGATATCTGGGTAGATGCACTACAGAACCATGAACACCAGATTCCCCTAAACCCAAAGAGCCTATATAATTGGCCCAGTATCCCTTGTTATAAGATAGTGCCCCTGTTGCTTGAAGACTATGCAGAGGAATCAAATGTGACAGATATCTTATAAGGTCATAATTGCGTTCCTCAAGATTTACCCCCCCCACCTCCCCTCCAGGCATCAGACCAATAGCTGGAATCAAATCTCAGCATGAACTGACTAAAGGCATGCCACGCCTGCTGAGGGAAGAGAGAAATCATATGCAGGATCTATGGGACCTAGTTAGCATGAGTTTGGAGATAGGAGAGCATGCCTAGGAGGGGATCCCAAAGCAGGATAAGGGAGAGTTTGTCAGGATAGGGGATATTCTCCCTTAACACAAGATTTAACACCCTGGCAAGTGCCCTGAGGGTCAGTTCTTACATGTTTCTGGATGATTTGGGAAGGTTAGTAAAAATGATGGTCAATATTAAATGTGTAGAGATGTCAGAACAGCCATGGCAGGCTAAGTAGGAAGTGATCAAAGGCTCAGAGAAGTAGACGTGTTAGAATGGTCTAATTTATAAAACCAGAAGACCAACCTGCTATCTTCTTCATGGGAGCCCTGAGGACAATAAGCAATGTACTAGTGACAAGGACCAAAATTATACAGTAACTTAGTTGTGGCTGGCCCTCTGAAGGCTGCATCTTATGGTAGGAGATGTTGTTATCAAACATGGCTGTTTAGCAGCACTGGGGAATATAGAATCCCAGGATAGCAGGGCTAAGTGGAAGAACTTAACCTTCAAAAGCAGGTTAGGTGAAAAATACTGGAGGGCTAGAACCAGGGAGATGCAAGAGATGTACCTAGGATGCAAAATTAAATAAGAACTTATTCTCAGGTTGTGGAAACGCTGACCCTGAAAATGAGAGCCTCCTTAAGAGTGAGGCATGTAGGGCAGTAAGGCTGGAATGCAGCCAAGGGAAGAGGATATCCTGACCTGTAGAATCTGTGAAGAGGGTTAATAGATACGATGTTCCTTAGGGTAAGGATCAGCCAACATGGGAATTTCTTGATATATAATTAAAAGAGGTCAAAAATGAATGATACAAAGACCAAGGTCAGCTACTTTCATTGAATGTCATGATCTTTTACTCAGTTACTTTCCACCCTCCCCGCTTGGTAATTTTCTCACCAGTTCTCAGACTGAAAGTGAGGACAGATTCCTATGAGGAAGGACTGTGCAACACCATGGCAAGTATATATATTGTATACTTCTCCAGTCCTTGCCCCAAAGGAATCTTCAGTAATTTACTTAAGTCATTGTGCACTAGAATCTTTAGAGACTTGTTGGATCTGAACTATCTCTGTTACCTGGGAACATAAAGTGTCACCATGACCCCATTAAAATAGATGCTACAGGAGCCAGGCAATAAAAGGATTCCTAGTTCATGTCAATCTCACAGTGATCTATTGGGTTTTTGGACCCACCTGGTGGTCATTTCTGTGGTCCTCAAGTGTATAGCAGTTCACAGGACCCTCACATTAGTACTCTGATCTTTGGAATGAAAGCTATCAAGGTAAGGAAACCTATGTTTTTTAAAAAAAACTATAAATATTATCATTTACTGCTAAAACACTGAATGCTTTTCCCTTAAGATTAGAAGTTGAGGCAAGGATATTGACTCTCATCAGTCCTATTCAGCAAAATATTGGAGTGGCTGGGCCCGTGAGCCATGGCCGCTGAGCCTGTGCGTCCAGAGCCTGTGCTCCGCAACTGGAGAGGCCACAACAGTGAGAGGCCCGCGTACTGCAAAAAAAAAAAAAAAAGAAAGAAAGAAATCATAAACATCAGATCAGAAATAAATGAAAAAGAAATGAAGGAAATGATAGCAAAGATAAATAAAACTAAAAGCTGGTTCTTTGAGAAGATAAATAAAATTGATAAACCATTACCAGACTCATCAAGAAAAAAAAAGGAGAAGATTCAAATCAACAGAATTAGAAATGAAAAAGGAGAAGTAACTGACACCACAGAAATACAAAGTATCATGAGAGATTACTACAAGTAACTACATGGCAATAAAATGGACAACCTGGAGGAAATGGACAAATTCTTAGAAAAGTACAACCTTCTGAGACTGAATGAGGAAGAAAGAGAAAATATAAACAGACAATCACAAGCACTGAAATTGAAACTGTGATTTAAAATCTTCCAACAAACAAAAGCCCAGGACCAGATGTCTTCACAGGCAAATTCTATCAAACATTTAGAGAAGAGCTAACATCTATCCTTCTCAAGCTCTTCCAAAATATAGCAGAGGGAGGAACACTCCCAAACTCATTCTATGAGGCCACCATCACCCTGATACCAAAACCAGACAAAGATGTCACAAGAAAAAACTACAGGCCAATATCACTAATGAAAATAGATGCAAAAATCCTCAACCAAATACTAGCAAAGAGAATCCAACAGCACATTAAAAGGATCATAAACCATGATCAAGTGGAGTTTATCCCAGGAATGCAAGGATTCTTCAATATACACAAATCAATCAATGTGATGCACCATATTAACAAATTAAAGGAGAAAAACCATATGATCATCTCAATAGATGCAGAAAAAGCTTTCAACAAATTTCAACACCGATTTATGATAAAAACTCTCCAGAAAGTAGGCATAGACGGAAGTTATGTCAACATAATAAAGGTCATATATGACAAACCCACAGCCAACATCATTCTCAATAGTGAAAAACTGAAACCATTTCCAGTAAGATCAGGAACAAGACAAGGTAGCCCACTCTCACCACTATTAGTCAACATAATTTTGGAAGTTTTAGCCACAGTAATCAGAGATGAAAAAGAAATAAAAGGAATCCAAATCAGAAAAGAAGTAAAACAGTCACTGTTTGCAGATGAAATGATACTATACATAGAGAATCCTAAAGATACTACCAGAAAACTGCTGGAGCTAATCAATGAATTTGGTAACATAGCAGGATACAAAATTAACGCACAGAAATCTCTGGCATTCCTATACAATAATGATGAAAAATCTGAAAGAGAAATTAAGGAAACACTCCTATTTACCATTGCAACAAAAAGAATAAAATACCTAAGAATAAACCTACCTAAGGAGACAAAAGACCTATATGCAGAAAATTATAAGACACTGATGAAAGGAATTAAAGATGATACAAACAGCTGGAGAGATATACCATGTTCTTGGATTGGAAGAATCAACTTTGTGAAAATGACTATACTATCCAAAGCAATCTACAGGTTCAATGCAATCCCTATCAAACTACCAATGGCATTTTTCACAGAACTAGAAAAAAAAAATTCACAATTTGTATGGAAACACAAAAGACCCTGAATAGCCAAAGCAATCTTGAGAAAGAAAAACGGAGCTGGAGTAATCAGGCTCCCAGACTTCAGACTAAACTACAAAGCTACAGTAATCAAGACAGTATGGTACTGGCACAAAAACAGAAATGTAGATCAATGGAACAGGATAGAAAGCCCAGAGATAAACCCACGCACATATGGACACCTTATCTTTGATAAAGGTGGCAGGAATGTACAGTGGAGAAAGGACAGCCTCTTCAATAAGTAGTGCTGGGAAAACTGGACAGCTACATGTAAAAGAATGAAATTAGAACACTCCCTAATGCCATACACGAAAATAAACTCAAAATGGATTAAACTTAAACCTAAATTAAACTCAAAATGGATTAAACCTAAACCTAAATTAAACTATAAAACTCTTAGAGGAAAACATAGGCAGAACACTCTATGACATAAATCACAGCAAGATCCTTTTTGACCCACCTCTTAGGGAAATGGAAATAAAAACGAAAATAAACAAATGGGACCTAATGAAACTTAAAAGCTTTTGCAGAGCAAAGGAAACCATGAACAAGACCAAAAGACAACCCTCAGAATGGGAGAAAATATTTGCAAATGAAGCAACTGACAAAGGATTAATCTCCAAAATTTACAAGCAGCTCATGCAGCTCAATAACAAAAAAACAAACAACCCAATCCAAAAATGGGCAGAAGACCTAAATAGACATTCCTCCAAAGAAAATATACAGACTGCCAACAAACACATGAAAGAATGCTCAACATCCTTAATCATTAGAGAAATGCAAATCAAAACTACAAAGAGATATCATCTCACACCAGTCAGAATGGCCATCATCAAAAAATCTAGAAACAATAAATGTTGGAGAGGGTGTAGAGAAAAGGGAACACTCTTGCACTACTGGTGGGCATGTGAATTGGTACAGCCACTATGGAGGAAAGTATGGAAGTTCCTTAAAAAACTACAAATAGAACTACCATATGACCCAGCAATCCCACTACTGGACATATACCCTGAGAAAACCATAATTCAAGAAGAGTCATGTACCAAAATGTTCATTGCAGCTCTATTTACAATAGCCCAGAGATGGAAACAACCTAAGTGTCCATCATCGGATGAATGGATGAAGATGTGACACATATATACAGCGGAATATTACTCAGCCATTAAAAGAAACGAAATTGAGCTATTTGTAATGAGGTGGATAGACCTAGAGTCTGTCATGCAGAGTGAAGTAAGTCAGAAAGAGAAAGACAAATACCATATGCTAACACGTATATATGGAATTTAAGAAAAAAAAAATGTCATGAAGAACCTAGGGGTAAGACAGGAATAAAGACAGAGACCTACTAGAGAATGGACTTGAGGACCCGGGGAGGGGGAAAAGTAAACTGTGACAAAGAAAGAGAGAGGCATGGACATATATACACTACCAAACGTAAGGTAGATAGCTAGTGGGAAGCAGCCGCATAGCACAGGGAGATCAGCTCAGTGCTTTGTGACCCCCTGGCGGGGGTGGGATAGGGAGGGTAGGAGAGAGGGAGATGCAAGAGGGAAGAGATATGGGAACATATGTATATGTATAACTGATTCACTTTGTTATAAAGTAGAAACTAACACACCATTGTAAAGCAATTATATTCCAATAAAGATGTAAAAAAAAAAAGTTTCAGCAGATCTCCAGGGCACTCGAAAGCTGGATGGCCCTTTGAAGATGTCCAAGATTGGGTCAAGGGAAGTGGGCCTTTGAACCACTGTATCAACCTGTGAGTGATTATGGGCTGCCCTCAAGGAGAGATTGCATATTTGGTTCAGGCGGTTCCCCAAAAATGCCCTGTGGTGGTTAAAAATCCAGACTCTCAGGCCCCATCCCCTACAAATACATCCAGTAAGTCTTCAAGTATCTGAATTATTACTTAAATGCCCCCAGTGATTCTCATATGCAACAAATTGGAGAATCACTAGTCTAACAGAGATGCTTATTTATTCATTTCTCTATATATTCCATATTCCATGGTCCATCTTTGCTTCAAAATATAGCTTTAGTAGATATGTGTCTGGATAGACTCACAGTAGCTTAACTCCTTGCAAAAACATCAATCTCAACTTACGTTTTAATAGATCAACTCAGTTCTTATAAAACGCTATATATTTGGCTATTGGAAGAATAGTTTTGAAATTGGTGATGGTGCTGTCCATGACGTTATTCACAGTTTCTTATAAAATAACCCATGAGATAAATTTTAATTTTCTATTTTTATATCACCTATTTTAGTAAGAGCAAATAAGGTCCTCTGTCAGAAATATTTTTAGTTTTATCAACCAACAGGAAATACATAACCATTGTATTTCCCATTTTTTCCTTGGTGGAAAATAAACAAAATTTAGATTATAAACCTAGATTTTAATAAATTTGCTGCTACTTTTCCAGCATTTCCTTCTTTATAGATTTAACTCTAAGCAATCGTTGAGTGATTTTGACTTCACATTTTTATTTTAGCAACTTTAAGTTATTCGTGCTCTGCTATTTATCAATGTATTGCCTTTAGCTCCAAATTCACCATTTATTACACACAACTGTGATCATGAACAGAATTCCTTTAAACATTTCCGCTTTGCAGTGAGCATGATGCTAAGCTTTCTCAGTAGAGGGTGCTAGAGGAACATTGTGGGAAGAAGATACGCTCCTGCTGTTTCCTGCTGCTTCACAGCGGGTTAGCATTGTGAGTCTAAGGATACCTACTAGCACTCTGCCCCAGCCCTGTGCCCAGAATGCAGAATCCCATGGTAATTTTGCAGCCCTGAACTGGTCTGGCCACCACCTTCCTGTGGTTCTCCTGACAGTGGTGCTATTCCAGGCCTCTTGCCACACTGGCACTCTGTCTGCATGCCTGCACACCTGACCACCAGCTGCCATGTGCCTGCACCCCATCTCTGTCTTGTAGGCTTGCCACTGGATTCCCTATCACTCTGCACACCTATGCTCCTGGCTACCATCGGCAGTCACTTCACTAACACAGAATGCTCTAGTGCCCCTGGCCAGCTTCAGGCCCACGTGCATACTCACCAGCTGCAGCTCATTTATGCCCTGCCTGCATTCCCAAGCGTGGTTTCTGTACACCATCTCTGGTCCAGGCAACTTATTGAACTTCCCCAGCATCTAGTAGGTTGCAATTATACCTTTTCCAATGAGATCTAAACCCAAGCATTGGAAAAGGCCCTCCTTTGAAGTTTGTCCTTTCTTGAGTACTTTCCCACAGCCCTAGGGAACCATATAGAGTTTTCTTAGAGCCTATAGCTTCTCTTTTATCACAATTTAATAATTCTTTATATTTAACTTCCCCTGTTTAAATCATTGTGTGCTTTCTCTCTCCTGATTAGACCCAGATTGATACCATGTACATTCTGGTATACCTTAAAAATGGATATAATTTAAAACTTGCAATACTCAAGCTTCCATCAGGTATTGAGCTAGATGACATCTAAAGGTTCTAAGAAAAAATAGTTTGGGGAAATAAAATTTTTTTCATTACATAAATTCATGTAGAGTATTTAAATATATTTTGAATATAAGAGAACTCATCATATCTTTAAATCTGCAAATAGGCTCATTATCGGTATCAGAAAATCGGTTATTTGCCTGAAATTGGTGACAAAAGGACTAAGAAGAATAACTCCTGGATTCAGAGGAATTTTTGAAAATAACATGCCCCTTTTTTGGGCTCCCATAAATACAAAATGTCAGTACAATCAATAGAGTCTCCCCTTAGTTAAAAATTTTCATGGCAGAGCCTCTGGTTTACCAATTTCCTTCTCCCCAAGGTTATTAAACCTAGAATAGAAATAATCCACTTAGCTGTAATTCATTTTCCTGTGTTCAGAGAATATTTGGCAGCTGAGGCTTTGTAGCTGACTTTCTTAGACTGAACTAAACTTTAGCACCAAATTAACATTTCATACAACTGTATACACTTTTTACTCACAACATAATTATTCAACATCACTGTGAGCAAACCTCTGAGGGAAATGCAAAGATGAACTAATCATAGTGGAAGGGAAGACATTTCATTAAAACAAAGAGACAAATGCAAATCCTCTGCATTTTAGGAAAGGGAGCAACTATTTCAGGAAAAATGAAAGTTCTCTCAATGTTGATAGTGCAAAAGTAATGTGATGGAAATAGGCTGAGTGGTAGAGGGAGAAAACAGAATCCAAAGAGAATATAGAAGCAATAATCTTCTGGTCTTGCATGGTAGAAGTTCAAGTTGTAAATAAGCAAGCAGAAGACCAGAAGCTCTTTCTCTGGAGAAACTAGACAGCAGCAGAGAAGACACTAATAAACACTAATATTGGGGGCTTCCCCACTCTGTATTTGTGAGGAAACAGGACATCCAAAAGGTCAGTGGCTCAAATCAGACAGAAATGTATGTGTCTTTCATGAAACAGGAGGCATAAGGGCATTTAGGATGGTCAGCAGTTCTGCCCACATGATTAAACAAGGACCAGGTCCCTTCCTCCTTGTTGCTTCAGCATCCCACGGGATGCTACCCTCCTCGGCATGGCGGAAGTTGGTTCACCAGCACTCTGTCAGCATCTCAGCCTTCACCATGGGGAAAAAGGAATCAGAGAGCAAGCAGCTTCTTTCCCCCACCCCCTTCCCAGTTTTATTGAGATATAATTGACATACAGCACTATGAGAGTCTAAGGTGTACAGCATAATGATTTGATTTACATGTATCATGAAATGATTATCACAATAAGTTTAGTGAACATCCATCATCTCATATAGATTCAAAATTAAAGAAACAGAAAATTTTTTCTTGTGATAAAAACCCTTAAGATTTACTCTCTTAACAACTTTCATATGTAACATACATCAGTGTTAATTATATTTATCATGTGGTACATTACATCCCTAGCACTTATTTATCTTATTACTGGAAGTGTGTACCTCTTGACTGCCTTCATCCAATTCGCCCTTCCACCTGAATCTGATCTCTTTTTCTATCAGTTTGTTTGTTTTTGAAGCATAATTGACCTACAACACTACGGTAGTTCCTGTTGCACAACATAGTGATTCAATATTTTTATACATTTCAAAATGATCACCATGATAAACATAGGTACAATATGTCATTACACAAAAATACTACATAGTTACTGACTATATTCCTCACACTGTACGTTTCATACAGGTGGCTCATTTATTCTGCAACTGGAAGTTTGTACCTCTTAATCTCCCTCACCTATTTATTTCCTTCCCCCACCCTCTCCCCTCTAGTAACCACCTATTTGTTTTCTATATCTATAACTCGGTCAAGCAGCTTCTTTTTTAAGTAAGTGAGCAGGAAGTCACATCCATTGGAAAGTTGCTCCAAGGTAGGCTCTAGTGAAGAGAGGCAATGTGTCCTGCTGATATTTTAAATGGTAGAAGGGGTTCTACTTCTTAAAATCAAAAGGGGGTTAATATAGGAAAACAATTAGCAGTCTCTGTTATGACAATTTAATTAAAAGTGCCTCACCTGTCCCATCAGACTACAAGTAAGCCTACAGTCAGCAAAATTTGTTCATATACGCGGAATTTTAAATGAGATTATTCAGGCCTCACTCTTCAAAAAGAACTGACCAGTGATCATTAATAAAGGTTTGCAGGGAGCAAAATAACACTAGCTATTACAAATAGCTCCATGGAGTCAAGAATGAATCTAGGTAGAGAGAACAGGATATTATTTTTTTTTAAGAAAAAGAAAAGAATAGAAATCATTTGGAAAACATTAAATATTCTTAAAAGAAATTGAAAAATTCAACAAAAGTGTTGGAATATAAAGCCAAGGGAATCTCCCAGGAAGTGTGTGAAGGGCTGGGGGTAAGAATGAAGACAGAAAACATAGCAAAAGTAGACAATCAACCAATCAACAGGGAGATCCAATATCAGACTAATTGGACTTCAGTAAAAGAAAACAGTGAAGAAATATTATTGAAGAAATTACATAAGAAAATTTCTCAGACCAGAAGAACATGAGTTTACAGTCTGAAAGCACTCATCAAAAACCGGCAAAGTGAATGAAGAAATAAAATATAGCAACATCAGCATGATATTTTAGAATGTCACGGGTGATGAGTGTATCTTTAAAACTTCCAGAGTAGGGGGAGAAAATCAGGTCAGAAGTCAGGCTGTCCTCTGACTTCTCAATAGCTGTACTGGAAGTAATAAGACAGTGGAGAAATTCCTTTAAAATGAGAGGGAAAATTATTTTTAACCCAGCCTTCTACACACAGCCAAACTATCAATCAAGTGTGAAAATGAAGACAGTTTCAAACATGCCAAGACCCAAATTTTTACTTCCTATGCATCATTTCTCGGGCAGTTCCCAAAGGATGGGCTTTAGTAAAATGAAAATTCAAGGAAAAGGAAAACATGGATCCAAGAACCAGAGAAAGTAACAGATGTGAGTCTGCAGGTGAGACAGCATCCACCATGTGCTGAAGTGTGTAGCAGACCATCAAGCATCCTGTCCATGTCACTAGGGCCCTACCACTTCAGCACAGTCTGGATAACTTCCAGATGCCAGTTCTGCTTCCTTTTGCCTAGGCTTTTCCAGAACTATTTAAAGCCATTCTGATTTTGGCTTAGCAGGAAAAATGGTGGTAAGTAACACCTCCCAGAAGCAGCTCTCAATTAACAACTGATGGAAGTTAGTATCACTACCCCAGCTCCCTCACCTTTGGGTGATTACCCTGAGGTGTGAGTTCAACATCTTTACCAGTTTCCCCTGGTGTTAGGCTCCTGTCATCTTAACTGGCTTGATAACATACCTTTATTGTCTGTCTTTCCTTCCCTGTCTCACTGCCTTACTCATCTCCTGGTGTTTCCTGCATCTTCCAAACAAACTACTTACACTTTAATTCTTGTTTCAGGGTCTGCTCCTGGTGGAACCTAAACTAAGGCCAAGTGGGAGAGTGGAGGGCTCTGAGAGGAGGGTCTATTGGGACTAGAAGGGAGTTGATAAGCACCTGATGTCTCTGAACATTGGAACAATCTTGGTAGACTGAAAAATCTCTTGGAGCATTTAGGAGGAATTGGAAATAGAAATATAGAAAACTAAGCAAGCAAGCAGACAACTTCACCAAAAAGGGCACCATCAACACAGGACAGAACAAAAGAAAGTTGTAAAGAGAGGAACATGCTCACAAAACTCTACTTGATTTAGTTCAGTCACAACGTGTAACTGAAATTGTGCAATAACTACACAGGAAGAAGGAAGAAATGCAGATGATTAAATTAGAAGATGATTGAATCTTTGTTTGTATTCAATAGACAACTGGACAATTCATTAAAAAGTAGAAAAAACAAGTTAGGTAAAAATATGGTGATAAATATCAGGAAAAAAAAGTGTTTCTCTGAGACTAGGGAAAAGGGATTGTGTGGGTCCAGTTAGTGCACTAACTTGTTAAATGTACTTAGGTTTTAAATTAATTTTAAAGATAAATAAGATTGATAAGTCAAGAAATAGTGTCAGGCCTTCCCTGGTGGCACAGTGGTTGAGAGTCCACCTGCCGATGCAGGAGACACGGGTTCGTGCCCCAGTCCGGGAAGATCCCACATGCAGCAGAGCGGCTGGGCCTGTGAGCCATGGCCGCTGAGCCTGCGCGTCCAGAGCCTGTGCTCCACAACGGGAGAGGCCACAACAGTGAGAGGCCCGTGTACCACAAAAAAAAAAAAAAAAGAAAAAGAAATAGTTTCACTTGTAATGTGGTTTACAATTTATAATTTTTATATAATGTATAATTTTATATAATTTATAACTTTAATTTAAAGTTATAATTATTCTATTTAAAAATTAAAACTTTAAGTGTGAAATTTAAAATGAAAAAAGAAAAATGTAATGGAGTTGCACTGTTTACACCCACCTTTATTGTTTCAATATTTGTTTATGTGTACACGCATTTATTTTAGATATTTTGAGAGGCATTTAAATAAAAGACTAAAGTAAAGAATGGAGAAATAATTCATATCAGTGTGAATTATAGTCTCTGTATACTTTATACTCACAGAGAATGGCAAGGAAGGAAACATGAAGGATTGACATTTGAAAGCCTCAACTAGGGCTTCCCTGGTGGTGCAGTGGTTGAGAATCTGCCTGCTAATGCAGGGGACACGGGTTCGAGCCCTGTTCTGGGAAGATCCCACATGCCGCGGAGCAACTGGGCCCGTGAGCCACAACTACTGAACCTGCGTGTCTGGAGCCTGTGCTCCGCAACAAGAGAGGCCGCGATGGTGAGAGGCCCCCACTTGCCACAACTAGAGAAAGCCCTCACATAGAAACGAAGACCCAACACAGCCAAAATTAAATAAATAAATATTTTTTTTAAAAAAAGCCTCAACTATTTCTGCTTTACAGCTAAAGAATGAAGCTTGAGGTAGAATTCTTTATCTGAGCACATAAATAATACCAAAATATAAGCATACTTAGCTATTCAATTCTAATCCACTAATAAAATGATGTGGAAGTAAGAATCAGATAGTAGAAATCTTAATTTCACTTATGAAAATGAGAAAAACTATTCTTTCCCAACCTATCCCAATATCCAAACCAGTTTCTCTGTATCAGTAAAACATTCTTAAACACAGCTACAAAAATCTACCAAGGATTTCTATGTATATAATACATTTAAAAACATCAGCTATCTTTATCTAATAATCAGTGAACTCATTAGT
This sequence comes from Phocoena phocoena, assembly GCF_963924675.1. NCBI lineage: Eukaryota > Metazoa > Chordata > Mammalia > Artiodactyla > Phocoenidae > Phocoena > Phocoena phocoena. Next base: position 150,495,607 of record NC_089219.1, read on the forward strand.
GAGTATAATTGCAAGCAGTGTTCAATGATACTATATAGTATGAAGTAGAAATTACGTTTTTATTCAATTGTAGAGAAGATGTGCACTATAGTTAAAAAAATGAAATAATGTGATATAAATAATAAATGATATAAATTATAATGAAATAGGAAATTAATTCAATCAGCACATAACAAAATAAAATAAATAAGCAAAGACATGGTTTTCAAATTATTACAGTACTGAATGAATGAAGGCTTTTCTAGTGAGGTTTGTTGGCAAAGGAGGGAGATGGGAGCATATAATCACTCCTGCTGGTGGGAGAAGATGAGTGAGAAGTAGTAAAAGCCAGTGAGTGAAACAACAATTGCCAGATATTTATCCACATCTAATCGCGAGGAACTGGCCAACGTCTTCTCCTCCAGTCCTTGCTGATGCTGGAAGTAGAGAGAACCATTGCAGGAAGACACAGACTTAAACAGAATGGACATCTCTTTGGGTTTCCTTTGCTTACAATTAATTATCCAGCTCCTGCTAACATGAGACTATGCTGGCTATTTAAATTTTTTTTAAATAAATACATCTGCCCTACACCCTCCTCATAAGGCAATGGAAATTATTTTTCCATATGTTCTAAACTTTAAATTTTTGGTATAAAATATCCAGGTCCCTTCTCTTCCTCTCACACAAACCCTCAATGAGCACCAAATTGAACAAGTTTCTCTCTTGCAGATTCTTCTAATAAAGCTTTCCTAAGCCTTCTCAGCTCACTCCCATTCCTAACAGGATATTCCACTTTCTTAGATCATATTTTTGATGATGAATGTGAAGATAATTATAATACACAAGGTATTTGGACAATGAGAGCAGATGATGATGCAATCCTATTCACAAAGTGTCTGAAGAACCCCTGAGGCTCATACTACATCCTCACATCCCAAACCAAAAAAAAAGAGGAATAATATTTGTTACAGGGGATTGGTGAATTTTAACTGTTTTTTAGGCAGTGTGAGCAAATATATGATTTGTTAGAATTCATATAACAAGAAATACCACAATTGGAAAAGAGCCCAATGGAGGACGAAGAACTAAACTGCTCACTGTGAAAAAATGAAGGGAATTGTGTTAAGGGCTACAAAATCCAACTGTTGCAGGAGTCTAATAAAGGCAAATGTGAGATTTGAGTAGGGAAAAAAGCATAGACTGGAACAACATGTCCACAGAGAAAAAGCAACTGGAGAAGACATCATCTGTGTTCTCCCCACATCCCTGCTCTGGAGATTACCACAAGCGTCCCCACAGAGCCATTGGCTACCCGTGTGTCTCGGCCTTGATGTCTTATTGCTGGCCCCACCGGCCCACAGTGGGGTCAGATGTGATTGGGTGTCAGTGCTGCTAGAGCAAGTCTTTACCAATGAGAGGAGGGTACTGTTGAATAAATACCCCGGCTCATCCTCCTTAGAAAGACAACTCGGAATTGTGTTCCCCATGTTCCCAGAAGGCAGCCAGCATGATTGAGCTTCTGCTTGCAACAGCAATGACCTCTTGAGGCTGTCCTCACTCCCCCATCTTACTACCCCACTCAATCACAGTGCTTTCTGGGACACCTCCCAAGGAAAGTAGATCCCCACTTGTCTCAGGAGAAACCCAAAATAAACATCAACCAAAAGAAATTCTGAGTAAAAGGACCAGACAAATGGCTTTTAAGACCATGGTTATGGTAACTCACTTAGCAGTATTTCTATATGAAGATGAATGAGCATATTATACATAGAGTGAAATACAGTATTGGAATTAAAAAATAGTGAATAAAAAAAAAAAGACCATGGACAGATACCTTCTATATTAAGTAGGTTACTATAGCAATTCAAACCTATCTAAGGTTTAGTGAAAGCCTGCTACACACCCTTGTCTCATTGGAGTATGTTTGGGGGAACTAAACTAAAGAGGTCACTGTTCCCCCATAGAGTTCTGTGTATAAAGGAGATAGAACAACCAAAGGAACTGAGATATGAATGAGAGAGAGATTTTAGAGGACGCAAGTGTTGGAGGAAGTCACCGAACACCCCGAGACATAAATGTGATTAATATGGGGTTTCTCCTCATGTGGGGGGTAGTTGCTTGAGCCATTTTAATTTCTATTAAGGAAAATGAGGACCGTATCAGAACAAGGACTTGGGAGCACAAAGGTGGCTGCCCGGTGGGCTTCCACTCATCAGGCTTTCAGAGTCTGTTCCTGAGGATGGAATCAGGAGATCAGACACAGACATGAATCTCCTTCTCACAAGCCAAAAGCCAAAAGGGAGCATTAGTGAGGCAGAGGTCAAGTGCATGGGGGTTTAGAAAAGGGCGTGACTGCTTCAAATGGGGGACAACGGACAAGGCTTTTGGGGTGTGTTGATGTTTAATCTAAATACTGAACACCTGAGTGACTTGTACATGTGAACTGTGGAGTAAAGGCAATCCATGGAAATGTATTGGTGTGAACCCATGTTCATATGACCAAGGTCCCTACAGTAAAATAAATATATCAACTTTATGTTTGGGTTTTTTCATAGACCTCATTTCACAGAGTCCTAATGACCACGAAGACAAAATACTATTGGATATGTAAATTGTTTAATTGATAAAATATGTACTCTGCGTCCAGAAAAGCAAAAATATGAATCAGAAAATGATCAATAATTCTACAGTCTCAAAGCACTAAATGTTAACCAATTACCCTTTCTAGATAATTATTACCACAATTGATGGTGTAAAAGAGATGGTAATGGTGATTAACTGAGGTGATCCATATTGGATTTAAGGCAGCAAGGCACATTTTCCTCCCCTTCATGGGAAACATTACGGTGAACCCTCTGAGTGTCTTGCTCTGCCTCATCTTTCTGAAGCTCCAGTGTTTGAATCTCCAGGTACAGCTTATACACCTCCAGGGCCAATCTCACTTCCTCTGGATTTGGGAGACACTGCATGAGTTTCTTGCCTTTGACCACTTGCTCACAGCCTTCAGGGTACTCCTAAAGGAGAAATATGTGATGAGTGTACTTAAAAGGCTTCTCTTCCAATTGTTAGGGGGCATAGTTCATGCTGACAAAGGCAGGACTACAGATTCAGGACCAAGACCCACCCAGAAGTGGTGGATGAGCAGGAAAACAAGAAAACACCTTGGACCCCCACCATCTTCTTCCTCAGAGGAATATAACTCTGCTCTGAGACAGCCTCCCAGAAAGCCTCTGTGGGAACAGAGACTATTTCTGCTGACCATTCAGAAATGGGACAACAGTACACCATATCCCCTAGAAAAGTAAAGTTAAGGAGTCAGTACTCCCAGGTATCTGAGACCCTCCACTCCAAAGGGGCTCAGTTTTCCCTGTTCTCAAGTGAGAACAGGAAAATTTGCCACTCCTTTCTGACCAGAGGGCTTCAAGGCAAAATTGAGAGTTCCTTTGCATGAATGAATCTTGACAAGTCAGATGTCACCTTTACTGGCAGGACAGTCCTTTGAGGGAGACACCCATTTTAGGGTTTGATAGATTGTAAACTTCCTTGAATTGTGCCACTTACCCACTCACACTTGGGCACCTCCGGGTACCATGTTCTGTTTTCTGAACAAGTGATACTTTGGGAACCAACCAAACCATAACGAGAGTCACACTGGACAGTGACAGTTTCAGGTTCAACATATCTATCCTTATCCACAGATAACCTTCCATGTTCTATCTCTGGTTTCGGACACAAAGCTGAAATGGAACATAATTTTAAGCAATCTGTAGATCTAAGAAAAAGATATGAGTCTACGGTACTAAGCATGAACTATATCGAAGTGCTGCTAATTGTTTTACCTTTTCTTTCATCTTGAGAACAAAAATAATTTTCATTAACATATTTATTGAGCATTGGCTATGTATTAGACTTTGGGCTAGTACTTTATGTGATTATCTTATTTAAGTCTCACTATTTTATCTAGGAGAAAGTGAGATACAGAAAAGTTAAGTAACTTGCCCAAGGACATAACAATTTTAAATAGCATGACAGAATATAAAAAGGACATGTGACCCTAAATCCTCATCTATCAAATCAACTACCTCTCGTATCTTGATCCCTATAAGATGCTGAATACAAGATTTTCCCTCTCTCCTATTATCCTCTCGTGTGCAATGGAAACAATGGTGGCAAATAATCCCTGTGGTTGTTGATGACAAGACCCGATCTTGTCCCCTCTTGTCCCCACACAGCTGGCACACTAGGAGTCCCCCACTTACAACATGCCTACGTCCTGGGCTGGTGGTGCCCTGCACTGGCTCTGATGGAAATACCTGTGACCTCACCACGATGCTTGCAATTATCCCATGGGAGTCGACATTCATGCTAGACCAACTTTCCATGACAATTTTGCTATGGGCCACAACTACACTCAGATAAGATGTACCAACTGTAGAATATTTCTGGAAGTATACAAGAAACAAAGAATAGGGGCTGCCTCACAGAGGCTGAATTTTGCCCCTGGGAGAAAGAAGTAGGGGAGATTAATGTTTCTGTTGTACCCTCTGTACTTTTTGCTTTGGGTACTGTCAGAATATAGTAAGTATTTTAAATAAATCAAATCAAATCAAATATTTTTTTGCTGCCTCTGGCAGAGAAGAAACTGTGCTCTCAAGCCTTTCAGGATAGTTCCCACACACACAAAGCTGAAGAGAGGGCTGGAGTTACCTTTACATTGAGGGGCTGCAGGTGACCAGTCTGAAGAAGTGCAAGAGAGTTTTTTCTTTCCAACCAAGTTGTACCCTTCATCACATTCGTATGTAGCCTCAGCCTTTCCAAACATAAATGATGGCCCATTAAGTGTAGAATGTCCATGGGCAATGACAGGAGGAGAATTGCAATCTTGAAGTGAGACATAAAAATCAAAGAGGGTCAGAGTGTCGAATGCTTATATCAACACTTCCCAGAATCTGTGTGGTTTGTAGGAGGCTTCCTTCTGTCCTTCTATCTTCTCTGCCCATCTGCTCACTTAGCCAAACCCAGGACCTATGCTGCCCTTCTGTAGGCATGAGGCTGAGGAACCTTAGAAAGGCTCCAATGGAATGACAAGCACTTAAGATTTGTTTCATTTTATTGACAATTCACTAAACTTGACACTATTTAGGAGGCATTTTGGCATGAAGGCTGAATTCAGTCCAAAGTCTCATTGTACTAGTGGTACGCTCCTCTGATTTCAGGCTAAATGCAGAGATGTACATCTGGGAGAGACTGTAAAGATGTGAAATAAATCCACAATCTCTGACTCATTGCTCCCAATCAAACCTGTCCATCCAACCCCCCAAGAATATACTTACTGTCTTCTAAAATATTTTAGAAAAGAGCTCATAGAAAGAATAAAAAAGGTGGCTTGCAGGTTGGAATAATAGATGTGGCATGGTGCTGAGTACCTCTCTGAAAGGGAACACTGTCAGGTTCCACAAACAGTGCATGAGAAATTTAAATAGAACAGGGCACCAGGAAAGTCAGATACAATATTAAACTGACAGGCTATAGTATCTACAAGTACTATCCTCAGATGCCTCCTTGAGGCATAGAAACCATGATGCTGACCATGAGATTCAAATGCTGGAGTCGCCATGGCACGTGGTAGAAAGAGAGATTAAGTGACTCAGAGAAGAGAGCATGCTGGAGTGGAGGTACCACACACATGCTGGAAATCCCACCAAATGATTATGTTCCCTGGGAAAGCCTGGAGGATACAGGTACCAAGGTCAGAAGGAATATCCTAACAAGAAGAGCACCCATATCAAAGGCCAGAGCCGATGATGCGAAGAACATTAAAGAACAAATTTCACTCTTAGCAATCGCAGTCTGAGAGGCGCTTATATGCTTCAGAAGCTAAGTAAATGTAATCATCATAATGACTGGCAAGTTAGAGAGACAACCAGAGGTGCCTGAGGGTTAGGAATACGGTTAATAGAACATGGCATTCATAAGGGTGAAAATAGATGAGCAGCCAACCAGACACTACTCAATTTGTACCATCGAAAGAAATTAAGGATGGGTGATCAGGAGGCTGTTGGCATTTGGTCCAATAAAAAGTTATAATCCTTTGTTCAGTTTCTGGACCTGTGCCAGCTGTCAGGTCTGGAGATCATCGACTAAAGAAAAAAGACAGTTTCCAGAAGTAAAGATACTACAACACCTTGGGAAGTATACACAGTAATGAGTGCCCCAGTCTTCTAAGAGAAACTATGTCTATTTACATAGGTAACTGTGCACAGGTGAGAGGTGCACAGGAATCCAAGGATTATTGAACATAGAGCTTGAGTTGACATGGATACCTGGAACCATCATGGCCCCCCTATTAAGCCATTTGGTGGCCTTTTCCATTATCTTTTTTTTTTTTTTTTTTTTTTTTTTTTTGGTGGTACGCAGGCCTCTCACTGTTGTGGCCTCTCCCATTGCAGAGCACAGGCTCCGGACGTGCAGGCTCAGTGGCCATGGCTCACGGGCCCAGCCGCTCCGTGGCATGTGGGATCCTCCCGGACCAAGGCATGAACCCGTGTCCCCTGCATCGGCAGGCGGACTCTCAACCACTGCGCCACCGGGGAAGCCCCATTATCTTTGAAAGTATAAACAGGATAGACAAAATGGGTCATTGGTACAACCTCCACATTGGTCCTTGGCCTATGGGGTTAGAGCTGTCTTATCCAAGAAAGCCAAGTACAAGACATTGATACTAACTATACCCTCCCCCTGGAGGCAAAGAAGGTAAGTTTTTTTAAAATATCATGTACTGAAGGGTAGGGGAGAAGGAGAAATTTGTGCCACTCTTAAAGAACTAAAGACGCAGGAGGGGTCATCATATCCCCTTGTACTTCACCAGTGTGTCTACTACAAAAATTAGGATTCTGGAGAATTCCAGTAGACTGCTGAAAACCCAACAGCATTTTAGCCCCTATTGCAGCCACTGTAGCAGATGTGGTATCTTTGCTAGAGCAGATTAATATGTCTTCGAGTAAGTGAGGCCACTGATTCAGCAGAGCCCTTCTTTTCCATCCCTATCAGAAAAGAGGGTCACAAACAGTTTGCATACACATGGAAGGTTCAAGATCAAATATCTGCATTTTAAGACCTTGGCTATAACTCACCAGTCCCTGTCAAAATAGAGTCTGGAGATATCATGACCATGTGGACATCCACAGAATATCATATTGATACAGAACATCAATGGCATCATGTTAATTCTACTGAATAAGCAAGAAGTAGATGGCATGATGATGCTCCAAAATATGGAAGGTAGAGAAGGAAGAAAAGAAGTAAGCTCAGAAAGGCAGGTTCACTAGATGTGGGAAGGTTTTATACTGTAGGTGAAGCCATACGGACTAGAAGGAAGAGAAGAAAAAAGAATAAATACCAAGAAATAAAAGGTAATAATTGAACTGTCTAGCTTATCTTTTAGATGTGGGCTCTTTTCATTGATTCAGAAAAAAGAAGGAATCCAGGAAGTTCAAAAGAATGGGAACAAACAGTGGGGGAAAAGAGAAAGTTGGACTGAGGGGGCAGTATTTTTTAACAAACTTATCCACTCTTAAAATCATTCAGGGTATACGAACTTTTTTACCTAATGTGGGGTTTTTTTTTGTTTGTTTTGATTTCATTTTTCCAACTGAATGAGGCTGTAGTAAAGGACTTTCACTGCAAGTTCATTTGTTGCATTCAAATTATACAAACAATGTTAAGGGTTAAAAAGTACCACACATAAAAAACATCAGCATCAAACAAAACACCAGCTTTACACATTTCCTAAATTCTAAATTTACATTATAAAAGCAAATTATGAAAAAGGCATGGTAGGGAATAAACAATGTCATACTTCCTCTTTCTCAATGGAAGTCACAACAGTTACTAATATTTATCACCCTGTGAAGTTCATTGTTCTAATTTCCATTATCCAAAGAGGGAGTCTGTCCTTAAGGATATCCAAAACCCTATTATGCTGTGGTATTAGCAGCATCCTTGATACTGGGACAAAAGCCAAGCAGTTTGTTCTATGTTCAAGTTGTTGATCCATAAACAGCACAATAATACTAGGTTTCCTGGGAGGGTGCCCACATGCTTCAAACAGTGGGTTCTGAGATCAATATACTCACAGCTCATCAGGGTATAGGAACTTCTAGGTAAAAATGCAGAATAAGAGACTCTAGCATTGGAGCCTTTCTGCAGTTCACACACACTTCAGATGAACTAAGAGTAGATTTCCAAGAGAAGAAATCAAACTTAAATTTGATAATTTCATCTGCTTCTAGATTGTTCTTTAGTACTACTCCAACTCTTAACCTCCAAAAAGCTATGGGAAGAATGACATTCATCTCTAAGATCTGATTTTCTATCCTTTCATTCACTTAGCAGATTTTTTTTTTTTTTACTAAAATCTTGTCTTTGTTCAGTCCACTTCCTCTTCCATCCAGGCCTTTCCAGCATAGGTGATTCCTGCTGTTGATCACAGCTACTAGCCGCCAGGGTCTCTTGATGGTGTCTTAGCACTTTAGCAGTCTATCCAATACTTCTGAAGACTTTTCCATGTATCACCTTTCACCCATTTTGAGTTCTTAGTGGCAAGTTCTGGCATAACTCAGTGATGGGTAGAGACGAGTCTTTTCTTCTTACATGTATCACCAATAGGAGAAATTATGCCTTTGACAATTCTAATTTTCCTCTTCCATTCATGCAGTCCTTGGCCAGCTCAAACAATCCGAGGTGCGTGTTGATTATAGGATTAAGAAACCACAAGCAAGGAGAACCACTTCTGTCTTCTCTGAATTTTCCATGCTAAGAATTTGAAGCTGTTGATCTAAAAGGAAAGCTCCGACACCTCCCTTGTTTTTACAAAGGAAATTCTGCAAATCTGAGGCGTTTTGCAAGGTAGGCTATTGGAACCATTCCAACTAGTTTGGCAACAGTCTTCTCTAAGTTGGGCTGTAGCAGTGGTTTCACATCCGAACTGTAACTCTGTTCCCAAGGCTAGAGGCAAATTTACTGAGGTTTTTTCATTTTACAGAGAGACTGAAAGAATGAAAACTTTCTGCTCCACACTTGAATATGACCTTGCCTTGGGGACTGTTGTATTTGACCCTCACAGACTCAACCATCTTGGAACCCTTATGCTTGACACAAAAAAGCAGCCTGGGCTGATTCCCCTAGAGACCAGTTTCTCAGGGGCTCCAGGTGAGGGCTTACCATGTCCTCAGGGCCAACCAGCCCATGTCTCTTTTACCTAATTTGAAACCTTCCCTTAATAATCTCCATCATTTTGAATGTTCATACCAACATTATTTACAGTAACCAAGATATGAAAGCAACCTAAGTGTCAATCAACAGATGAATGGAAAAAGATGTGTGTCTATATCTATTACTCAGGCATAAAAAAGAATGAGGTTTTGCCATTTGCAACAACCTGGATGGACCTGGAGAGTAGTATGCTTAGTGAAATAAATCAAACAGAGAAAGACAAATACTCTATGTTATCACTTATATGTGGAATCTAAAAAATAAAATGAATGAATATAACAAAACAAACAGATTCACAAATATAGAGAACAAACTAGTGGGGGGAAGGAAGCTAGGAGGGGTAAGATAGGGGTAGGGGACTAAAAGGTACAAACTACTATGTATAAAATAAATAAGCTATGAGGATCTATAGTACAACACAGGGAATATAGCCAATTTTTATAAGTGGAACGTAACCATCCAACATCATGAATCACTTTGCTGTATGCCTGAAACTTACATAACATTGTACATCAACTACACTTTAATTAAAAAATAACAATCTCCATCATCTTGATGTAAAAAACTTCTAAAATGACATGCTTCCATAAGCTCTTACCTGGGTAACATTCTGGTGTTTTGGGACTCCATGTGCCATCTTCTGTGCATCTAGCATAATATGTACGTTTCTTAGGACATGTATATGAAACCTGATCTCCATAGAAATAGGTACAGTTATTGTCAGTGTTGCTTTTTCTCAGTAAAGTGATTCTGCCGTTGTTCAGTTCTAGTACTGGGCAACAAACCTCTAAAAAATATAAAAGAAGGCTAATGGTTAGTAAAGTCACCATGAGGAGGATCCTATGGCTAAAAGTCTAATTTCTACCTTTAGAAGATCTCACCACTGAAGAGAGATTGGGAAAGCAGAGGCAATTTGAGTCTGCTCTCCCTGGCCCTGATTTGCTAAAGCACTCCAACTCATTTGTTTCCAATTCAGTTGTTTCCAATACTTTGTTAAGTGGTGGCAATAACTTTTACTAAATATATTTTAATTCAGTGATATTGTTAAAATATTTCATTCTATTTCCCCAAAATGAGTCTGAACGACTGCAATTGAACTTTAAGTCCTAATGCGAAATGACTAATCTTTCAATAAGTGGGTTACCAATTTTTCATTATTTGTGCATTTCACATATTTTTCAAATTCCAATCTACAGAATAAAGTTCCCTGTATTCTGGGCCTCAGTGTCTTTACCTCTAAAATGGCAAGAGTCTGATAGATGTGTAGAAGAATGCATGTTGTCAATTCCATTGAGGCCCATAGAATTGCATCCATATATCTTTCAGCCCCTCACTTACTCCCAAGTGAGACTAGACAGAGTCTCCTTTCTATCCTACTGAGGCAAAAGCACTGGGTCAGGGGTCAGAGTCTGTCTTCTAGAGGCAGGTCTTTCAGCCCACAGTCTCATGGCTCAAGAGACATGAGACACAAGTCACCTTGCAGCTGCTTGAGTTCATGACTGTTTCACAGACTTTCCTTCTGTCGAGCACCCCAAAGTCTACATTGGGGAGGAAAGGGCTGTGACAGAGGTCTGACTTGGGCGGTGGTGGAGCTGTATTCTCCATTGTACCTTTACCAGTAATGAAGCTCATACTTAATCTTCATAACATTTGACTTCTGTGTTTTGTCTCATTTGATTCTGAACCAGGATAAGATTATAATTTCTCAGCTCCTCAAGCTCCAAAATATTTATGGTCCCTTCTGGCAATAATTGTTCACTATTGTGTTCAATTAGTATAATTCTAAATTTATCTTGAGGGAAAAAATTATATTCATTTAAGATGGAAAATCCTAGCACATACTGGATATTTAATATACGAAAAAATTTTTAAAAAAGAAACTCACCCTCACATTGTATGTATGGGGTCCACTCCAAATTTCTCTGACAAGTCACAGTCGTGGGCCCATCTGCCTTGGGCTTATAGCCAGAAGTGCAGAAGTACCTCAGTTCAGTCCCAATATCATACACTTCCTCTTCTGTTGGCTTCTGGTAGCCATATTTTCCCCACATGGCATGGGGGATATGTGGTAAGCCAGCACAGCCATCTGCCCATAAAGGAAGAACAAGGGAAAAGGACACTGTTACTAGGGATGCAACAGTGATCAATGAGCCTGTCCTATCAAAGGGTGTCATGTGCTCATTCAGCCAGGAACCAGCCTGCCATAGCTGATGAATCAGTCACACCAGAAAACACACATGGACATGTACCCAAATGTGCAAGGCACCAGAGAGGTCCTTACTAAGGGCACTAACAAGTGGTTTCTGTGTGTCGTGCCAACTATTCAAAATATGAATTCTTCTTCCTCTTCATTTTACTTCAGAAAGTTTGGTATCTGAATTGAAGCATTGGGCTTGCTAGGTGGATATGACTGGAGAAATGTTGCAGACAAATAAATCTAACTCTTTTGTTTCCTGACTGATAGGAGAAAATAAACAAGAGTCATTCCCCTTATCCAGATGACACCAGAAACTTTATCATTTAAAGGTTTGGCAAGAACAAACCATGCACAAAGTGACTTCTGAGCCTAAACCTTGTATCTTGTCCTCTTCACTCTTTGCTGCTGCTACTGGTTCACAGTATGGAAATGTAATAGAAACATCTGTCAAGTTGGATGTTTATTTTATTTTTATCTTCAAGGGTAAGGGTCTTTTTTAAGTTTTATTAAGACACAAGTCACATAACATAAAATTCACCCATTTAAAATACACTATCCAATGGTTTTTACTATATCCACAGAGTTGTGAAACCATCACCCCTATCCAATTTTAGGATATTTTTGTCAACCCAAAAAGAAACTCTGTACTAGTTAGGAGTCACCTCCTAGTCTTGCCTCCTCCCAGGCCCTGGAAACCACTAAAATTCTTTCTCTCTCAATGGATTTGCCTATTCTCGACATGTCAAATAACCTCTGTGAATGGATTTCTCATCCTTAAAATGAGGGTAATAACAGTGCCCACAATTCTGGACAGAATTCATTGAATTAATTCTTGTTATGTACTTAGACTAGCACCAAGTTATCATTGTTACCATTAAGATAATTTTTAACAGGGAACTCTACTTAATGCACTGTGGTGACCTGAATGGAAGGGAAGTCCAAAAGGGAGAGGATATATATACATGTATGGCTGATTTATTTTTCTGTACAGTAGAAACTAACACAATACTGTAAAGCAACTGTACTCCAATAAAAATTAATTTAAAAAAAAGATAATTTTTAGTGATCCACATGAGTTTATAATTTCAGAGTATCAGAATCATAATTAGTCCATACAATAATTTTGTGCAAGTTAGAAAAAGGCATTTTTCCCTCAGGACACTTTACTATATATCTTTTAAAACAATCACCATAATATAATGATTTTTGCTAGAACAAAGCAATTTTCTATCAACTGCAAGAAAATTATTGAAATAAACATACTAATCCACAACGTCTACAAGGCTACATCTCTCTTTAGGGTTGCAGTGTGCACAACTGCGTGTGGCAGCCTTTTGTGATGTTATATGACCTTGCACAGTGTAGTGTAATCATTCTTTTTTCCAACAAGAAAAAAACTGACGGATTGATCTAAATTTACATTTTTACTGTGATTCAAATGGGCTTAGGCATATAAGTATGTCCCCATCAATATTTCTGGATATCTTTAGATGCCAGACATTGAAACTCTTTCATGGCCCATACTTACTGAGTTCACAAATGGGAGGAGGAGGATGCCAGCTGTTATCAGCTCCACAATGGATTAACTTGTTGCCCTTGAGACGATAACCTTTATTGCAGTCAAATACAATAGTCTGTTTATAAGTATAGATGGGTCCAAATCCAGAGATTATTTTTCCATCATTAACCACTGGCTGAGGACAAGTGATTTCTAAAAACTCAAAAGAAAAGACAAATGGGTTATATATATATTGATATATATGCTTTTTCTTTCAACTTTTTTGTGGGGTTTTTTTTTGCGGTACGCGGGCTTCTCACTGTTGTGGCCTCTCCCGTTGCGGAGCACAGGCTCCGGTTGCGCAGGCTCAGCGGCCAGGGCTCACGGGCCCAGCTGCTCCGCGGCATGTGGGATCTTCCCAGACTGGGGCACGAACCCGTGTCCCCTGCACCGGCAGGCGTACTCTCAACCACTGCGCCACCAGGGAAGCCCTTTTTTCAACTTTTAAAAGCCTCAGTAAAATGAGATCCCATCATGTAGGTTCTATTGTGAGATGATTGTGGATAACTCTAACTTCTTCACTTTCCCAAGAAAAACTAGCCATATATAATCCAGGAAAAAAACATATCTTGAGGTCCTCAAAACCTCTTCCTATAATGACCTGCTCTCCTGGATGATTTTGATGGTGGGTCAGTGGTCAGTGGTAATGATGTGATAGTCATGATGCAGAGGTAGCCAGGGCATCAGAGAGCTGTACCATCATAAGCAAAGAACAAATTGCCCCTGCCTCCTACCCCACAGCAGTCAGTCATCAAGTCCTGTCAGTCCTGCCACTTTAATTCCTCTAGGATTCCTCAATTTCTCTCCAGGCCCACTGCCATGGCAACAGTTGAAGGAGCTTCACTACTTAGCAAGATAGTTGCAACAGGTACCTATGGTTTAAGTTTTGTCCCACTTCAAATTGTTGTCCATTCTGCAGCCAGAGTTACCTTTCTAACATTCAGCACATTTTGGTTAAAGGCTTTCAGTGCCTGCCTTTCACCTTCATCCTGAACTCACGAGAGTTCTTCAGGCATTTTAAATGGTTTGCAGTATCATGCTCGTTTATCCCCAATTTGATTGTGTCCTGTGCTGAGTCAGAATAGTAAGTGATATTGTGTGGGTGCTTAGTAGCAAAGGAAGATGCCTTAGATTAGCAAACTAGCAATGCCACAATATTTCTTCTTGCTCAATTACTGTTTGCTTTGTCCTGTTGAACTTCCGGTGTTTAATAGGTTTTACTTGCTCTGTAGGTATATGTGGTTGACATGAAAAGTGCTAAACAGTATTTCCAGTTCTGCTTCCTGCACAGACAAAAGGTGATATTCCTCAGTTCCCTTAGGATGAGTAGCGTCTACACATTACTAGTTTTGGACAAAAGGCTGAAATGCAAAGTGATATGTGGTCATTTCCAGGAAAAAAGTTCTTAAAGCCAGGGGACAATTTGATTTTCTCTCTTCCTCTACTAAAGGGATTGTGAAAGCACATTTTGATATCATAAGATTGAAGCAATCTGGATTACTGAGATGGTTGCTAAACTAACACCTAAACTATAGCTTCCCTAGAGAGTTTCCTGGACAGGCAGCAAACTCAATATGTATGAGAATCAACTTTTACTTTGTCGCTGGGACACCCTTACCCCAAGCCCATACCCATTCCAGCTCCAGCCATCCCCCCAGGGTGGTTCTTGGGCAGAGCACCCTGGGACCCCCTCCCACATGCACCCATTCCAGCTCCAACTGTACCATAAAGGCAGACCCAATGCAGTGAGTGCCAGGATCCCCCAGCCCATGCTCATTCTGTTTTGCCTAATTCATAGACACAAACATGGAAAGTCAAATAAAATGAAGAGACAGAGGAATATGTTTCCAGTGAAAGAATAAAATAAAACCCTAGTTTTAAAAACCCTAATGAAATAGAGATAAGTAATTTACCTGATAAAGAGTAAAACATGATTATAAAGATGCTCACTGAACTCAGGAGAAGAGTGAAGGAACACAGAAAGAACTTTAACACAGAGTTAGAAAATATAAAAAAGAACCAGTTAGAGCTGAAGAATACAATAAATAAAATAAAATACACTAGAAGGAATCAATAGCAGGTTAGGTGGTACAGAAGAATGGATAAGTGATCTGAAAGAATAGTAGAAATCACCCAATCAGAACAGCAAAAAGAAAAAAAAATTAATGAGGCTAGTTTAAGATGCATCTAGCGCAACGTCAAGGAAACTAACATTTTCATTAATGGAGAATAGAGAAGATAAAGGGGAAGAAAATTTGTTTGAAGAAATAGTGGCTAAAAATTTCTCTAACCTGGGGAAGGAAACAGATATCCAGGTCCAGGAAGTACAGAGAACCCCAAGCAAGATAAATGAAAAGAGATCCACACCAAGACATTATCATAATTTAAATGACAAAAGTGGGCTTCCCTGGTGGTGCAGTGGTTGAGAGTCCACCTGCCGATGTGGGGGACACGGGTTCATGCCCCGGTCCAGGAAGACCCCACGTGCTGCGGAGTGGCTAGGTCTGTGAGCCATGGTCGCTGGGCCTGAGTGTCCGGAGCCTGTGCTCCGCAATGGGAGAGGCCACAGCAGTGGGAGGCCCGCATACCACACACACACACAAAAAAGACAAAAGTTAAAGTTTGAGAATTTTAAAGACAGCAAAAGAAAAACAACTTGTCATGTACAAGAGAACCCCTCATAAGTCTACCAGATAATTTTTCAGCAGAAATTCTGCAGGCCAGAAGGGAGTGGCAAGATGTATTTAAAGTGCTGAAAGGAAAAAACTTACAACCAAGAATACTTTACCCAGCAAGGGAATCGTTCACAATTGAAGGAGAGATAAAGAGTTTTACAGACAAGCATAAATGAAAGGAGTTCATCACCACTAAACCAGCCTTACAAAAAATGTTAAAGGGTCTTTTGTAAGCAGAAAAGAAAAGGCCACAACTAGAAATAAGAAAATATATTGGGCTTCCCTGGTGGTGCAGTGGTTGAGAGTCCGCCTGCTGATGCAGGGGACACAGGTTCATGCCCCAATCCAGGAAGATCCCACATGCTGTGGAGCAGCTGGGCCCGTGAGCCATGGCCGCTGAGCCTGTGCATCTGGAGCCTGTGCTCTGCAATGGAAGAGGCCACAACAGTGAGAGGCCCGTGTACCACCAAAAAAAAAAAAAAGAAAAGAAAATATATGAAAGAAAAAAATCTCACTGGTAAAGGCAAATATATAGTAAAGGCAGTGGATCTGCCACTTAAAATAGTAGTATAAAAGGTAAAAGACAAAAGTAGCAAAATCAACTATAACTATAATAAGTAGTTTAAGGGATAAACAAAATAAAAAGTTGTAAACTCTAATGTGAAAAATGTAGAATGGGGGGGCAGAAACAATATAGTGCTCTTAGAATTCATTTGAACTTAAGTGACTATCAATTTAAAATAAAAAGATACATATATATATATATATATATATATATATATATATATATATATATAAACATCATGGTAACAACAAACCAGAAACCTACAATAGTTATGCAAAAATTAAAGAGAAAGGAACCCAAACACATAACACTAGAGAATATCATCAAACCACAAGGGAAAAGACTAAGAGAAGAAGAAAGGAACAAAAAAGAACTACCATAAAAAACCAAAACAAAACAGAAAACAATTAACAAAATAGCAGCAAGTACATTCATATCAATAATCACTTTAAATGTAAATGGACTAAATGGACCAATTAAAAGACATAGGTGGCTGAAAGGATAAAAAAAATTTTAAAGGCCCTTTTATATACTGCCTAAAAGAGACTCATTCTAGAGCTAAACATACACAGACTGAAGGTGAAGGGATGGAAAAAGATACTCCATGCAAATGAAAACAACAGGAAAGCTGGGATAGCAATACTCATAACAGACCAAAGAGACTTTAAAAAAAATACTATAACAAAAGACAAAGAAGGACATTACTTAATAATAAAGGGTCAATCTAAGAAGAGGATATAACATTTATAGATATCAATGCACCCAACATAGAAACACCTAAATACAATATATTAAACAAATGTTCACAAACACAAAGGGAGAAACTGATAGTAATGCAATAATAGTGTGCATATATGCATAGAATATACGCTGCATATATGCATGGAATCAAATAATGTTAGGGCTTTCTAAAGGAACAAGTCCAATTGTCTCTCTCAAATGCCTATATAAATGGGCAAGTAACATCTGGCAAAGGGTAGTATGGCCTTGCATCAATGGATAGATCATCAAGACAGAACATTAATAAGGAAATATTGACCTTAAATGACATATTAGATCAGATAGCTTTAATAGATATATACAAAACATTCTATCTAAAAACTGCAGAATACACATTCTCAAGTGCATATAGAACATTCTCCAGAATAGATCCCATATTAGGCCACAATACAAGTTTCTATAAATTTAAGAAGATTGAGTTCTCTTTTCCAAACACAATGATATGAAATTGGAAATCAATTATAAAAAGAAAAATGGAAAAATATAAACATGTGGAGGCTAAACAACCTGATACTAAACAACCAATCGGTCAATGAAGAAATCAAAAAGAAAATCAAAAAATACATTGAGAGAAATAAAAATGGAAACACAATTTTCCAAAATCTATGGGTTGCAGCAAAAGCAGTTAGAAGAGGGAAGTTCATAGCAATATAGGCCTACATCAAGAAACAAGAATAATCTGAAATAAACAATCAAACTTTACACCTAAAAGACCCAAAAGAATTAGAAAAAAAAAACTCTAAAATTAGTAGGAGAAATGAAATAATAAAAAACACAGTGAAAGTAAATAAAATAATGACTAAAAAATATAAGAAAAAGCAATGAAAAAGAAGAGAGATGGCTCAAACAAACTCAGAAGTAAAAGAGAAGATACAACTGATATCACAGGCCATTTATGACAAACCCAAAGCTAATATCAAAATCAGTCATTAAAAGATGAAAGCTTTTTCTCAAAGATCAAGAATAAGACAAGGATGCCCCCTCTCACTACTTTTATTAACCATAGTATTGGAAGTCTTAGCCACAGCAATCAGACAAGAAAAGAAATAAAAGGAATCCAAATTGGAAGGGAAGGAGTAACTGTCACTATTTGCCAGTGCCATGATACTATATATAGAAAACCTAAGGACTCCACAAAAAAAAACTATTAGAATTAAGAGATGCATTCATTAAAGTTGCAGGATACAAATTCAATATACAGAAATTTGTTTAATTTCTATACACTAATAGCAGACTATCAGAAAGAGAAATAAGAAAACAATCCCATTTACAACTGCATCAAAATGAATAAAATATCTAGGAATAAATTAAACCAAGGAAGTGAAAGTCCTGTACACTGAAAACTACAAAACATTGATAAAATATATTGAAGATGACACCAGAAAATGAAAACATATCATGTGTTCATAGATTGGAAGAATTAATATTGTTAAAATGTCCATACTACCCAAAGCAATCTACAGATTTATCAATCCCTATCAAAATACCCATGGCATTTATCACAGAACTAGAACAAATAATCCTAAAATCTGTATGGAACTACAAAAGACCTCAAATAGCCAAAGCAATCTTGATAAAGAAGAACAAAGCAAGAGTTATCATGCTCACTGATTTGAAACTATACTGTAAAACTTTAGTAATCAAAACAGTGTGGTCCTGGAACAAAAACAGACACACAGATCAATGGAACAAAACAGAGAGCCCGGAAATAAATGCTTATATGGTCAATTTTTCTAGGATAAAGGAGGCAAGAGCATACAGTGGGGAAAAGACAGACTCTTCAGTAAATAGTGTTGGGAAAACTGGACAGCTACATGCAAAAGAATGAAACTAGACCACTTTCTTACACCATATACAAAAATAACTTCAAAATCGATTAAATATTTAAATGTAAGACCTGAAACTATAAAACTCCTAGAAGAAAACATAGTCAGTGACCTCTTTAACATTAGTATTATCAGTATTTTTTTAGTTGGATCTGTTTCCTCAGGCATGGGCAACAAAAGCAAAAAAAAAAAAAAAAAAAAAGAATGGGACTGCATCAAACCAAAAAGCTTTCACACAGCAAATGAAACCAACAGCAAAACAAAAAAGCAACCTACTGAATGGGAGAAGATATTTGAAAATGATATATCTAATAAGGGCTAATATCTAAAATCCATAAACAACTCATACAAATCAATATAAAAACTCTGATTAAAAAATGGACAGAGGACCTGAATAGACATTTTTTTCAAAAAAGACATACAGATAGCCAACAGGCACATTAAAAGATGTTCAACATCACTAATCACCAGGGAAATGCAAATCAAAACCACAATGAGATACCACCTCACATGTGTCAGAATGGCTATTATCAAAAAGACAAGAAATAAAAACTGTTGGCAAGGATGCAGATAAAGAAAGAACACTTGTGCACCATTGATGGGAATGTAAATTGGTATAGTCACTATGGGAAACAGTATGGAGTGTCCTCAAAAAACTAAAAATAGGACTACCATACAATCCAGGAATTCCATTCCTTACTATTTATCTGGAGAAAACAAAAACACTAATTTGAAAAGATATATGTGACCCCAATGTTCATTGAAGCATTATTTACAATAGCCAAGATATGGAAGCAACCACAGTGTCCATCAATAGATGTATGGATGAAGAAGATGTGCCATATATATATATATATATATATATATATATATATATATATATATCATAAAAAAAGAATAAAATCTTGCCATTTGCAATAACATGGATGGAATTAGAGGGTATTACGCTAAGTGAAATGTCAGGCAGAGAAAGACAAATACGTGATTTCAATTATGTGTGGAATCTAAAACAAAACAAACATAAAACAGAAACAGACTCATAGATACAGAGAACAAATTGTTGGTCACCACAAGGAAGGGAAGTGGCAGGGCGGAAGGGGGTGCAAAGCAAAATAGATGAAGGGAATTAAGGGGTACAAACTTTCAGCTATAAAATAAATACATCTCAAGATGTAACATACAGCATAAAGAATATAGTCAATAATATTGTAATAGTGTAAGGTGACAGATGGTAACCAGATTTGTGGTGATCATTTTGTACTGTATAAAAATATCAAATCACCGTGTAGTATACCTGAAACTAATATAATATTGTGAGTCAATTATATTGATACTTTAATTTTAAAAAAAAACCTTTTACTTCACAAAGCCAATGAGATATCAGTGTTATTTATTACCACATACTGGTACGTCATGCATAAGCAGCAGTTTACCAAAAAAATGACTGCATCATTGCAATAATTAGTTTGTCTTTGAATCATTTCACTTCCCCCAATACATTTACCTTCCTTTTTCTTTTAAACAAAAAATTCAAACCAAAATTCATCTTTATGACTTACTTTTACAAATAGGAGGGCTTGGATTCCAGACACCTATTGTCTTATTTTCCAGTCTGCAAGAAATGGAGGCTGTGCCTAACATTGAGAAGTCAGGGTCACAGCTGTAGGTGACAGAAGAGCCATAAGTGTAGAAGTCTTCATCTCCACCATTGTGCTTCCCATTGCTGATGGCTGGAGGAGGCTCACACTTGACAACTGAGATGAGTGAGTGAAGAGGAAGAAATAATTAGGGAAAGCATCCTTACAAATCTAACATTCATGATGCAAATTCTAATGAAGGGTATAAGAAGCAGCAAAGATGCACAGGAGTTTTATTACATAACATGGTTTAGGTTTAGAGGCAAGTCAAAAAAAGTCTTTACTTACTTTCGCAAATGGGGAGAGGATCACTCCAGCCAACTCCTTTATCTTGGATCTCACAAAAACTAGTGGCTGAGCCAGTTAAGATATACCTGAGTAAGATAGGATCAAAGATTTTAATGGAATTATTCCTACTATAAATTAATTTGAATAAAGGAGTCTGAACAAATGGATTTATTACTCAATATTAAAAATGGAGAAATAATGTTTTTTCAGGTAACATTTCCTATTGAGAACTCCATTTTGTAAAATGTTATCACTGCAATGAGATGTGTGTGTTCACTTGTTCTTTTATTCTGTAATCTATTATTGGACGCTGACTAGATATCAGGCATGGAGTTCATTCAGAGCTCAAGCAGGACAATGTAGAGTAAAAGACTCATTTGAGTGTGTTCTGCAATTTTCTTTGGATGAGTGTACCAGCCAGATTACTGGCGCCAAACTCTCTTGTCCTCTGCTTTGCCACCTCCTGATGTCCAGATGCTTGCCCTCTCTCATACACCATTAACTCCCACTTCATGACCCCCCATTTCTATGGCTCTTGACACGTCCTAAGCTTTCTTCAGTTTGTTTTACTACCCCATATGAGTTACAGAAAAAAAAAAAAAAAGCATCATTAGTACAATTTCAAATTGTACTATTATCAAGGAATAAACCTATAATGTGACTGAACACGAATATAAATGTTACCTTCAGCAATCTAAGAGGCCCTGAAATTTATTTACTAATAACTTTTTAATGATAATTTAATAGTAATTTTACTAAGGTAAACTACAATAAGAATTAAGCATTTCTTTATCTTGAAATTTCTTAAAAATGTAATTTTTCTAACCTAGCCAGGAAATCAAGTGAAAAGTGTTGTTTTTGGTTACTCCAATAGGAACACTTTGGTGTTCCAACAGGATGTTAGTTCTGAATCTTCTCACTTTCCCTCTTGGGAGCCATACACAGTAAGGGAAACATGAGAAAATCAAACAAAATGAAACAATAATATCCAAAAAGTGGAGAAAAAATGTTAGATATATATGACAAGCATAGGAGAATCAACATATACTTAATTGGACAACCTAAAGAAGGAACACAAAACAGAACAAAATAGCTATCTTTAGATATACTTCTGGTAAGTGTTACAGAAATAAAATAATATTTTAATCTACATTTTTAAATTGTACACCATATAGCAACGAAAAATTGAACCAAATTGTCCATATCAAAACAACTAAGAGTAGGATTACTAGATTTAAAAGATACAGAATATCTTTGGACAGCCAAGCAAAGACTAAGTCACATATAAGAGTAAAAAACCCAGAGTTCTCTAAAGCAACATCCTCCAGAAAAACAGACACAGCAATATCTATAAGATATTCAAGAAAAGAAAGTATGAGCCAAGGACTTTATATCCAGCCACATTATCTTTTAAGTAGCAAAGCCTCAGACAGTATTTAAAGCTGCAATAATTCAACAGTAATTTTTACTCAGAGACTTTTCCTTGGAAATCACCAGAGGACAAACTATAGCCAACCCAGAGATTACAGGAGAAACTAGCAAAAACAAAAACAAAAAACAACTGATAGTACTGAGCATGCAGATCTAAGACAAAAAGGTGTGGTTAAGAATGACTGAATGAAATATAAATGTTATGTGCTCTGACAAGTTGAGATGATATAATTAACAAAAATAGGAGATCCACCAGAGGACAGACAGCAGAAGCAAGAAGAACTACAATCCTGCAGCCTGTGGAACAAAAACCACATTCACAGAAAGATAGACAAGATGAAAAGGCAGAGGACTATGTACCAGATGAAGGAACAAGATAAAACCCCAGAAAAACAACTAAATAAAGTGGAGATAGGCAACCTTCCAGAAAAAGAGTTCAGAATAATGATAGTGAAGATGATCCAGGACCTCAGAAAAACAATGGAGGCAAAGATCAAGAAGATGCAAGAAATGTTTAACAAAGACCTAGAAGAATTAAAGAACAAACAAACAGAGATGAACAATACAATTACTGAAATGAAAGCTACACTAGAAGGAATCAATAGCAGAATAACTGAGGCAGAAGAATGGATATGTGACCTGGAAGACAGAATGTTGGAATTCACTGCTGCAGAATGGAATAAAGAAAACAGAATGAAAAGAAATGAAGACAGCCTAAGAGACCTCTGGGACAACATTAAACACAACAACATGCACATTATAGGGGTCCCAGAAGGAGAAGAGAGAGAGAAAGGACCCAAGAAAATATTTGAAGAGATTATAGTCGAAAACTTCCCTAACATGGAAAAGGAAATAGCCACCCAATCTGGGAAGCACAACGAGTCCCATACAAGATAAACCCAAGGATAAACACGCTGAGACACATAGTAATCAAATTGGCAAAAATTAAAGACAAAGAAAAATTATTGAAAGCAGCAAGGGAAAAATGACAAATAAAATACAAGGGACCTCCCATAAGGTTAACAGCTGATTTCTCAAAAGAAACTCTACAAGCCAGAAGGAAGTGACATGATATACTTGAAGTGATGAAAGGGAAGAACCTACAACCAAGATTACTCTACCAGGCAAGGATCTCATTCAGATTCAATGGAGAAATCAAAAGCTTTACAGACAAGCAAAAGCTAAGAGAATTCAGCACCACCAAACCCTCTCTACAACAAATGCTAAAGGAACTTCTCTGAGTAGGAAACACAGAGAAGGAAAGGACCTACAAAGAGTTAGTTTGATCTGTTTAGGATTACACAGTTTGTGTTAGAACCAGAAGTGTAGTTTACTGATTTAAATTTAAATGCTTTTTCTATTCAGTCCTTCTGTATTGCCAAAACTGGCACATTCTTCACTATGTCAATATAGCTTATCTTTACTCATTTAAAAACCAGCACATATATCTATATGAGATATAGATATATAGATACATGGATATAGATATCATTCTTTGTCCAAATATATATTAAAAACCTTTTCATCTTAAAAGAATGAAACACCTACAAAATTGTGGTTTCATTACAGATGCATGAAATGCAGGATATTAAAATTCTTTTAATGTAGGATAACTTTTAACCACACTCATTTTTTCTCTTCTTTCTCTATAATTGTTTATTTCCCTTACTATGTATACTTAAGCATTGCTTTTGAATAATCCTAAGAGATTATGGGACACTAAGATAGGCTGTAACTTTCAATTTTATCAGTTTGAGCCCTTCCAATCCCAAAGGTCATTTTAAGCCTATTTACTATTTAATATAAAATTACTTGGCTTTCTCAATGCAAAGTGATTGTTGGGTTTAATTGTAATATATAAACAATTTAGGCCATTTCATCTTGGTAATATATCTTGAGAACAAAAAGCCATGATGTATTCATGGAGTAAGAGTCTAGAGTCACAGCCTTGTTGTTGCAGTCTGCAATCACTATGTTTAGAATAACCTCTGTGTGCAAAAAAAAAAATCTTTAAGCCACAGGTCCTGAGTTGGGGGGAGTATAGTGGTGGTAGGATGAAATGGAAATAGTCCATATGGTTTCTGCTCTCATAGAACTTTCTAAGTGATTTCACAGTTGGTCTAGTGCTCTTTAGTATCTTTCCTTAATAAGTAAATGCCTATAAATAAAATGGATAATTGTAAAAAAAAAAAAAAAAAGAAAAGGAGATGAGGGACAGAGTGGAAAAAAACCAAACTCATTGATTGCCTCATCTGTAAGTGCTGGAAGTAAAATCAAGCTATAGACATATATAAGTACTTAACATTAATGTTGAATACAAAGTAAACACTAAGATAATACAAATGACATAAATTTACTGGTTGAAAAGACAGAGGGGTGGGGAGGGAAGGAGAGAGTACAAGATAAGTTTACTGTTACTTATAACAAGGAACAAGTTTAAAAATAAAGATAGAAATAAAGAAGGTATTTAAACGTATATCTAATTATATAAAGATATAATAATTATATACAGGTAACCACTAGAATCAAATTTTGAACTCTCCTAAATATATATATATATATAACTGCACATATATAGTACAAAATATGAAATAATATGAGAAAATTAAACCTATAAGTATCACTAATATCAATAAATGTAATTGGACTTGTCTCCTTTTGAAAGAAAAAGACCTTTTAGTTGCAACAAAATTCGACTCTATGCTGTATACAGGAGACAAATCTAAAAGTACCTCAGATAGGTTAAAAACAAAAGGAGGGGCAAAGTTATATAAAGCAAATGCAAACAAAAAGAAAATAAGGGATACTGGTTTTAATATCCTATGAACTGGACATCAGAATCAAGATCCTTAAATTACACAAAACGGGCATATTAAGGTGTTAAAGATTTCGATTTGCAGTGAAGAGCTATAAATATTTATGTACCAAAAAATGTAGTAGCAATTTTAATAAAAAAAATACATGGGTCGGGGCTTCCCTGGTGGCACAGTGGTTGAGAGTCCGCCTGCCGATGCAGGGGACACAGGTTCGTGCCCCGGTCCGGGAAGATCCCACGTGCCACAGAGCGGCTGGGCCTGTGAGCCATGGCTGCTGAGCCTGTGTGTCCGAAGCCTGTGCTCCGCAATGGGAAAATACATGGGACATAAGAAAAGTATGCTATTATTTATCAAGAATTTTTGTGATATTAAATAATTATGAAATTAATTTACTTTAATTCTTATCTTTAAGCTTGAGATATATAAAGGAAAGCATAATTAAAGATTCAAAAGAGCTAATAAATAAAGTATACCTCTTATGTATATATCAAAGTCTGTATACTAAGAGTAAACAATGTAACTTCGTTTCAAGTGCCTATGGAATATCAATTAAAATTGATTATATATTATGAAGTACATAATATTCTAAAATGTAGAAACCTTAACAAATTCTAAAAAGT
The DNA here is from genome assembly GCF_963924675.1 of Phocoena phocoena. Taxonomy (NCBI): domain Eukaryota; kingdom Metazoa; phylum Chordata; class Mammalia; order Artiodactyla; family Phocoenidae; genus Phocoena; species Phocoena phocoena. The sequence continues at coordinate 150,521,255 of NC_089219.1, forward strand.
AGAAATAATACAAGTAATATTCTCTGTTAGTCCAGAAGTCTTAGTAACCAATGGAGGAATGCTTCTACCATTTAACACAGCAAAAGTTCCATTAAACTAAGTTTGCTCAATTTAGCAAATAAATAACCAGGATGCCTAGTTAAACATGAATTTCAGGTAAACAATAAACATTTTTTAATATAAGCATGCCCCAAGTATTGCATGGGACATACTTGCACTAGAATTAAACCAGGAATCCTGTATTTTATCTGGCAAATTACCTGGCAAATTAAACTTGAATTTGGGTCTCATCAAGTCTGGTTCCTCAAGCAAATGAATAAACAGACAAAGAAGGGTGTTACTTTCCTGACTGATTAGCCATGGGAAATTGGGTTGCTTAAAAGCAACAAAGGTGATGATGTATACGTCTGGAATGCAGGGAGATTTCCTGGGCACCTTTTTGTACTATTTTCATGCTCTCTAATTAAAGTCAATGAAAACTATAACAACCCAATACAGGCAGGACTGCTAATGGCCCAGACCCTTCAAGAATAAAAGTTCAGGGCTTCCCTGGTGGTGCAGTGGTTGAGGGTCCGCCTGCCAATGCAGGGGACACGGGTTCGTGCCCCGGTCCGGGACGATCCCACATGCCGCGGAGTGGCTGGGCCTGTGAGCCATGGCCACTGAGCCTGCACGTCCGGAGCCTGTGCTCCGCAACGGGAGAGGCCACAGCAGTGAGAGGCCCGCGTACCGAAAAAAAAAAAAAAAGTTCAGGTGATCCCATTACGCAAGGAACCACGATCAGATGAAGTGGTGACTGAGGGTAAAGTGGATATGGAATGAGTAATAGAAGCAGGTAGTTATAAATACTAACTACAACCACATGACCAGTTGCAGAAATAAGAACCATAATAGTTATAAACATTTCTTTCTTATTTTCATATGAATAGATTTGGTCTAAATTAAATTTTTTCTCTTTATTTTTTCATTCCTCTAACATCTAAACAAGATGTGTTAATAGTAGTTTAGCTTATATCTCAGTATTTAAATTACAGGATATCAACAGGGAGGTATGACTTTGCTTAAAGAGGATCGTCTTTGGGGGAGAGAGTTAGCATGTTTTCAGTTTTATGAGGTATAGTTGTATTATGTAAGTTGGAAGCATAATTTTGCTATTGCTTTTATCTGGAAGTTAAGCTAAGTATGGTTAAAACAAGTGCATATAAATACCAAATTTGACAAGGGATGGACCCTGGTTGATTCAAATTATGTCAACTTAACTAAGCAGAAATTACTTTTTCCAGAATTTTCTTCCATGCATAGCGCCAAGTTAGTGTTGTCCATAAGAGACGATGGAAGTGAATTAATACCCAAGTTCTGTATATGCTTGAAAGATCAGAGCAGAGCACAAGACGTGACTGCAGTTCACACATATTGTTGCTTCTCTGTGCTATCACCTTGTTGGCATTGGGCACAGCCAGGACGACAGCAAACCCAGCTCCTGGAGGATGTCCTCCTTCATGTACTCCAACTCCTGATCCAAGTATGTTAGCACTGTGGGGAAGGGCAACAGCTTCTACAAGACATTCCCATCTTTGAAGCTGAAGGCTAAGAGGCAGTGAAAGAACAATGTGAACCCCAGTCAATACTCATGGGTATACTCTAATCCATACTGTGACTTCCAGTCTATACTCCACTCAACCATGTGGGTCCCATTTTGGTTTTGCATCTCCCACTTCACATTCACCTTCCCTTTTTGACTGCCTGCCCTGCGGACCTCAGGCCACGTTAGCAAACATAGAAGAAACAGCCTCCTCTACACTGTTTCACCAGCTGCCAGTACTGTATCAAGTCAGATTCCTGTAGTAAATCCTTTATTTTATATTTATGTATATATAACCCTAACCCTAACCCTAACTGGTTGGGTTTTTTTATATACATTTATATATGAAACAGATATAATATTATTTATATTTCTATTTCTCTGAATGAGTCCTGACTAATATAACTAACTGATATAAATAGATAAGAAAAATAAAATAAAAGAAACATAAAAAATGGAAAGTAAGAGGTAAAATAATCACTATTTGCAGAGGATATGATTGCAAACTGGGTAATCCCAAGAGAATTCAACTGTAAGACTATTATAAATAATAAAAGAATTCAAAAAGTTAACATGCAGAAATCAATAGTATATATATATATATATATATATATATATATATATATATATATATATATATATATATATATATAATGTTAGAATATTTAATGGAAGAAAAGACCCAATTTAAAATAGCAAAAATAAAATGCCTAGGTTCAAACACTTCAAGAAATGCAAAATCTATGTTAAGATAATGTTGAAACATTCCTGAAGAAACAAGAGAAAAACACTAAAATGAATGGGGCAGAACATGCCACCCCAAAATAGGCCACTTTGGCATCAGGATTATTTTCAGCTAAAGACACCTGAAAATCAGCAGATGCAAGAAGAGGTTCCTGACCTCCCCTTTTCTTCCTGAAAGCAGATCAAACTCCCAAGTGAAAGATGCCTTTTCTATACCAGGAGGAAAGAACATTTTTGTCACCAGAGATGGAGTATTGATTTCACAGAGAAATCTGTACTGAAGGCCTTGTTAAAAATAATGCTTATCTCCCTTTAGTCTCCCTATATATTTTGATACTTTTCCACAATTACTATTCTTTCACCAATCTAATATAGAAGCACTTAGGCCCAACCACTTTGAGGTTCTTCATTTTCCTGTGAAGGCTCCCATGTACGTATAAAAGTAAGATTGATATACTTTTCTCCTATTAATCTATGTTAATTTAATTCTCAAGCCTAGTCAGAGACCCTAAGAGGGCAAAGGGAAAGTTTTCCCTTCCCTACAATAACATATTCTTGTCAAGGGAGACTCAACATTTAAAAAAAAAAAAAATCAGGCTTCCCTGGTGGCGCAGTGGCTGGGAGTCCGCCTGCCGATTCAGGGGACACGGGTTCGTGCCCCGGTCTGGGAAGATCCCACATGCCGCGGAGCAGCTGGGCCTGTGAGCCATGGCCGCTGAGCCTGCGCGTCCGGAGCCTGTGCTCCGCAATGGGAGAGGCCACAAGAGTGAGAGGCCCATGTACTGCAAAAAAAAAAAAAAAAAAAAAAAATCTATTCTCCTAAAATTAAGTTAAAAGCTAATCCAACACTGATTTTTTTCTTTTATTCTAATTTAACTTAATCTATTTTTTATACAGCAGGTTCTTATTTTCCATTTTATACATATTAGTGTATATATGTCAATCTTAATCTCCCAATTCATCACACTACCACCACCCCCAACCAGTTTCCCCCCTTGGTATCCATACGTTTGTTCTCTACATCTGTGTCTCTATTTCTGCCCTGCAAACCGGTTCATCTATACCATTTTTCTAGGTTCCACATATATGCATTAATATGTGATATTAGTTTTTCTCTTTCTGACTTATTTCACTCTGTATGACAGTCTCTAGGTCCATCCATGCCTCTACAAATGACCCACTTTTGTTCCTTTTTATGGCTGAGTAATATTCCATTGTATATATGTACCACATCTTCTTTATCCATTCATCTGTTGATGGGCATTTAGGTTACTTCCATGACCTGGATATTGTAAATAGTGCTGCAATGAACACTGGGGTGCATATGTCTTTATGAATTATGGTATTCTCTGGGTATATGCCCAGTAGTGGGATTGCTGGGTCATATGGTAATTCTATTTTTAGTTTTTTATGGAAGCTCTATAATGTTCTCCATAGTGGCTGTATCAATTTACATTCCCACCAACAGTGCAAGAGGGTTCCCTTTTCTCCACACCATCTCCAGCATTTCTTGTTGGCAGATTTTCTGATGATGCCCATTCTAACTGGTGTGAGGTGATACTTCATTGTAGTTTTGATTTGTATTTCTCTAATAATTAGTGATGCTGAGCAGCTTTTCATGTGCTTCTCGGACATCTGTATGTCCTCTTTGGAGAAATGTCTATTTACGTCTTCTGCCACTTTTTTTATTGGGTTGTTTGTTTTTTTAATATTGAGCTGCATGAGCTGTTTATACATTTTGGAGATTAATCCTTTGTCTGTTGATTCGTTTGTAAATATTTTCTTCCATTCTGAGGGTTGCCTTTTCGTCTTGATTATGGTTTCCTTTGCTGTGCAAAAGCTTTGAAGTTTCATAGGTCTCATTTGTTTATTTTTGTTTTTATTTCCATTTCTCTAGGAGGTGGATCAAAAAAGATCTTGCTGTGATTTATGTCAAAGAGTGTTCTTCCTATGTTTTCCTATAACCGTTTTATAGTGTCTGGTCCCACATTTAGGTCTCATCCATTTTGAGTTTATTTTTGTGTATGGTGTTAGGGAGTGTTCTAATTTCATTCTTTTACATGTAGCTGTCCAGTTTTCCCAGCACCACTTATTGAAGAGGCTGTCCTTTCTCCACTGTACATTACTGCCTCCTTTGTCATAGATTAGTTGACCATGGGTGCGTGGGTTTATCTCTGGGCTTTCTATCCTCTTCCATTGATCAATATTTCGGTTTTTGTGCCAGTACTATATTGTCTTGATCACTGTAGCTTTGTAATATAGCCTAAAGTCAGGGAGTCTGATTCCTCCAGCTCCATTTTTTCCCCTCAAGACTGCTTTGGCTGTTCAGGGTCTTTTGTGTCTCCATACAAATTTTAAGACTTTTTGTTCTAGTTCTGTAAAAAATGCCATTGGTAATTTGATAGGAATTGCACTGAAACTGTAGATTGCTTTGAGTAGTACAGTCATCTTCACAATATTGATTCTTCCAATCCAAGAACATGGTATATCTCTCCATCTGTTGGCATCATCTTTACTCTCTTTCATCAGTGTCTTATAGATTTCTGCATACAGGTCTTTTGTCTCCCGAGGTAGGTTTATTCCTAGGTATTTTATTCTTTTTGTTGCAATGGTAAATGGGATTTTTTCCTTAATTTCTCTTTCTGATTTTTCATCATAAGTGTATAGGAATGCAAGAGATTACTGTGCATTAATTTTGTATCTTGCAACCTTACCAAATTCATTGATTAGCTCTAGAAGTTTTCTGGTGGCATCTTTAGGATTTTCTATGTATAGTATCATGTCATCTGCAAACAGTGGCAGTTTTACTTCTTCTTTTCCAATTTGTATTCCTTTTATTTCTTTTTATTCTCTGATTGCCGTGGCTAGGACTTCCAAAACTATGTTGAATAACAGTGGCGAGAGTGGACATCCTTGTCTATTTCTGACCTTCTAGGAAATGCTTTCAGTTTTTCACCATTGAGAATGATGTTTGCTGTGGGTTTGTCATATATGGCCTTTATTATGTTGAGGTAGGTTCCCTCTATGCCCACTTTCTGGAGAGTTTTTAGCGTAAATGGGTGTTAAATTTTGTCAAAAGCTTTTTCTGCATCTATTGAGATGATTATATGGTTTTTCTTCTTCAGTTTGTTAATATGGTATATCACATTGATTGATTTTCATATATTGAAGAATCCTTGTATCCCTGGGATAAATCCCACTTGATCATGGTGTATGATCTTTTTAATGTGTTGTTGGATTCTGTTTGCTAGTATCTTGTTGAGGATTTTTGCATCTGTATTCATCAGTGACATTAGTTTGTAATTTTCTTTTTTTGTAGTATTTTTGTCTGGTTTGGGTATCAGGGTGATGGTGGCCTCATAGAATGAGTTTGGGAGTGTTCCTTCCTCTGCAGGTTTTTGGAAGAGTTTGAGAAGGATGGGTGTTAGCTCTTCTCTAAATGTTTGATAGAATTCATCTGTGAAACCACCTGGTCCTGGACTTTTGTTTGTTGGAAGATTTTTAATCATAGTTTCAATTTCAGTGCTTGTGATTGGTCTGTTCATATTTTCTATTTCTTCCTGGTTCAGTCTTGGAAGTTTATACCTTTCTAAGAATTTGTCCATTTCTTCCAGGTTGTCCATTTTATTGGCATAGAGTTGCTTGTAGTAGCCTCTTAGGATGCTTTGTATTTCTGCGGTGTCTGTTGTAACTTCTCCTTTTTCATTTCTAATTTTATTGATTTGAGTCCTCTCCCTCTTTTTCTTGATGAGCCTGGCTAATGGTTTATCAATTTAGTTTATCTTCTCAAAGAACCAGCTTTTAGTTTTATTGACCCTTGCTATTGTTTTCTTTGTTCTATATCATTTTTTCTGCTCTGATCTTTATTTCTTTTCTTCTGCTAACTTTGGGTTTTGTTTGTTCTTCTTTCTCTAGTTCCTTTAGGTGTAATGTTAGACTGTTTATTTGAAATTTTTCTTGTTTCTTGATGTAGGCTTGTATTGCTATACGCTTCCCTCTTAGAACTGCTTTTGCTGCATTCCACAGGTTTTGGATCGTTGTTTTTTCATTGTAATTTGTCTCTAAGTATTTTTTTATTTCCTCTTTGATTTCTTCAGTGATCTCTTGTTTATTTAGCAATGTATTGTTTAGCCTCCATGTCCAACACTGATTTTTAAATATGCCTAACTTTAAAGTTCACATAGAAAAATATACAAATACATATTGTCAGGAAAATCCTAGAAAAGAAAGGTAATAAGATAGGACTACCCATATTATCATTAAAGCATATTATAAAACATCAGTAAGTAGATGACTGTGAAATGTGTATATTAATGTATAGGCAAAACAACAGCATTGACTAGAAAGTCCAGAAATAAACCCAGATATATATAAGAATTTCATATAGTATCAAAAAACACTCTCCTATCAGTAAATTGAAGATAGACTTTTTAATAAATAATGTATGGATAATAGGAAAGCCATATGGAAAAATACAGACTGGGACATGTACCTCATACTGTATACTCTATAATGACTCCAAATGGATCAAAGCTTTAAATATTAAAAAAATATGAAAGCATAAAAAGCAGTAGAAGAAATCTAGGCAAATAGTTCAAAATCTTGTATTTGGGAAGACCTTTTAAATTAAGACCTGAAATTCAGAAGCCTTTTTAAAAGGAAGACTGATAAATTTGACAACATAAAGAAATTTCTCTTCAAGAAAAAACGTACCAAAGCCAAGTCAAAAGAAAAATAATATACTTGGGGAAAAAGTTGCAGCTCATATCAGAAACAAGTTCTAAACCCTAATACACATAGATTCATGTGAATATGTGTACATATATATCTTAGAAATTAAGAATAAAATGGTCAACAGGTTAATAGAAAAAAGAGGCAAAGTACATGCCAAGTAATTCACAAAAAGTGTAAACATCTCTTGAACATATTAAAATATGCTCAATTTTGCTCAGAATAAGTGAAGTATACATTTAAACTATAGTAAGATTTCATTGTTACCTCTAAAATAGGAAATTTTTCAAAATTTTTACAAGGTTTGAAAGTTTGACAGCACACTTAGTTGGAAAGTTTATGGAGAGACAGACATTTGTATACTCTGCAAAACCATGTAACTCCTACAGAGAGCAATTTGGAAATAACTTTCAAATTTTCAAATATATGTATTCTTTGACCCAGGAATCCCACCTTGGGAATTTACCCTACAGATATGACTTATATGTACAAGGTTATGTATTAGAGAATAGTTTAGAACAGCAAAAGATTGGAAATATTCATGGATCCATCAAAGAGATTACTAATCCATGATACATCACACAATAAAATTCTATGCAGTTGTAAAAGGGAATTAATGAGAGACCTCTCTATGCACAAACATAGAGATATCTCCTGTTTATATTGGTAAGTAAAAAATAAAGCAAGATTCAAAACTACTTTTCTTATTGGAAAGGTGCAAAATAAAAATATATACTAATTTCTTAGCTTGTATATGTAAAAGCAAACACTGAAAAGGTACATAAGAAGCCAGTAAAGGTGGATCCCTGTTTAAGGATGGAAAGGAATGGTGCAATGGCAATGGACTGGAAGTGAGAATTCTCAATGTATACCTTTTCATATCTTTTTTTTAATATATGAATACATTAGCTATTTTTTAAAAATTAATTTAAAAGAAAAGTATCGTCTCTAGCTTGCCTCTCACTCACCCTTCTGAACAGCTGAATTCTATTTGTGATCCAAAAGAATAATCTGTCTTAGCTGTCACTTGCCCGTTAAGTAATTCTCCTGGGTTTCCGCATCGTTTCTCTGAGAGAAAAGTTAAAATGATGATTAGTGATTACATGTACTCATGGATATGGCATTAGAAAAGAGAGCTGATGGATCACTGTGGCAATGAAGTCTATGGCCCAGGATTTAACACATGGACCAGGGAGCTAAGCTCCATTCTACATCTCCAGTGTGTACTTTGAACTTAAGCCACTCAAAATGCATGTCCTTGGTCACAAAAGAAACAAAAAAAGTATAGATTGTGTGTGTATACCCCTACTACTGGAAAAACATCACAGAATTTATTCTCAACTAAGTGAATCACAGCATCTTCTTCCAAACACAGCATATATTTGGGGTGAGGTTTCTTTGAAAACTGCATTGCCATTTTCTAGCAACATAACTTTTTATAATTTTATAGAGTGAATCTAGTTTTCAACGTACTAAAATTGAATTTGTAGTTCACTTCCAAAAAAAATTTCTTAATGAATATATTGTAAAGGATAGACATTTTCCAATGCAACTAGGTGGCTCCCAATTTTTTTGTTTTATTCATTTGTTTGTTTATGTTTTTCAAAAAGTGGCACACATGTGTACATTGAAATCAGTAACTGACAAACCGAATTGTTTCTTAGTGACCAAAGACACTCATTTGCATTCATAAAGCTTAGTTCCTGAGATAAATTTGCAAAGAAGTAAAAAGCACAAATAAGAAAAATAAATGTTCATACTTACTGACACAGAATTCCCTGTATTTCCAACTGCCTGTTGAGTCACAGGTAATAAAGTAACTTCTTGAACTTGTCCTACTGTAGCCAGGGCGGCAGCTGTATTTCAGAGTAGCTCCAGTTTCGAACTCTGTCTCATTCAACTCATTTATTGGAGAAGCAAATTGTAAATAAGGTGGAGGACCACAATTGCCTGGACACCAAAATGACAAAACACCAAAAGTTATAGCTTGGGACACAGCATCTTAAAATTTCAGTAGCGTTACTTTAGAGCAGGAACCATTCTTTTCTCCTCTAATCAAGAAAAATAGTAACTCCTATTATCCCCACTGTTCAGTGAATCCAGTGAGTAATTAGTAATACATGTTTGTTGATTAATGACAATGATCCTGATAAAAGCCATAAATTTTTCACCCCTTCTCTCCTGTAAATGAGATGATTTAACTTAAAAGGATGGCAGACATGATTTCATCAGCCTATCAGTTTCCCCATATCTGCTGACTCAGATATATCCATGCAAATCCAGATGTCCTACAATTTCCTTCAACAGAAACATTATTTCATTAATAATAACATTATGTAACATAGGTTGACTCAGGGAACAGAAACTGGGTGGCTGGGAGAAGGATGAGAATAACATTTCTCATTTGTACTTTTTTGTACCCTTTGGATTTTGAGTAATCTGAAGGGAGACATATAGAGCCCTTGAAGCATAAAAATCTTCATCCTGCTTTGCCTGCAAGAATGAACTATAGGGCTGATTTACCTTTCAGGAGCCACAGTAGAATAATATACTTCCCCTGTCCATTCTGGATAAACCCACAGACAGTGAAGATTGTTTAGTCAGGCTGACAGATAATACAGATTTGTTTCAAGTCTTTGTTGGGGACAAATAGTTTTGGAAATTCCTGGAGAAGAAATTCTAAGGGAAAATGGACTCTTTTATGGGTAAAGCAAATTCCCTCTATATTCTAAATAATTCCAAATCCCCTTAAGTTCAGAATTCCAAATAAATTCCAAACTTCTGATCAAATAAACCCTTTGTTGCTGAAGCTGGATTTCTGCTAAAAGCTTAATCAGCTCTCCGCTAGTCTTGAAAGTGAATGAGTAGATGATCTTGAATGTTTGTTGACAATCTGAACTTGTCTCCCTATTACTCACCAAGAACAGTAGCCAACAGAGCAGCAACCAAGGTCACTTGGAACAGAATTGGATCAGAGACTCTCCAGGGTCCAGAGAAAGGCCAAGATGCCATTGTCCCCTTTCTATGAGGGATCATAACTGGAGCTCTCTGTTGCTTCGCCGACACTTTTCTGCTGAAAAAACTCAATTTAATAAACAATCATTGAATTCCTATTTGTCATAAAGCACTAAGATCAATACTATGGGATCCACGTCTTGAAGAAATTACAGCCTAGAGTGAAAGAAAAGATAGGTGCACAAATGTTACAACACTAAACAGTGGGTGTTAACCTCTGCAGAAGCACTCTGCTCTTAAGAGAGATTAATTCCAAGTGGAGAGATGGGAGGGGGATGAATCTGAGTCAGGTATGCTGTAAATGTTAGAAAATGGATGCAGGGCAAATTGGGGGAGCAGTAGATAACACTACAATTTGGCTGCAAAGTAAGGTGTTGGAGATGGTTGTTAAGTAGGAGGCAGCTCATAGGTGTGTCTGAATGGGTTGTAAGGGCCAAGGTTAGGAACTTATGGACACTATTCTTTGGGGAGTAAGAGCCATTGTTTGTTGTTTAGATTTTGGTTTTGCTTTATTTGTTTTTAGTATGTCCTTAGAGTGACACATTATTGTGCTTTAAGATCACTAGAGTGGATGCATACATGATAGATTGAAGTGAACAGAGAGGAGAAATGGAGAGGTTGATTAAGAAGACAATTGTGATTGGCCAGGTGAGCCACAAAGATGATCTGACAAAGGAAACAGCAGAGGAGTTAGAGAAAAGGAAACAAATGTAAAACAAAACAAAACAGGACTTCCCTGGTGGCGCAGTGGTTAAGAATCTTCCTGCCAATGCAGGGGACACGGACTAGATCCCTGGTCCAGGAAGATCCCACATGCCACGGAGCAACTAAGCCCGTGCATCACAACTACTGAGCCCATGCTCTAGAGCCTGCAAGCCATAACTACTGAGCCCGTGTGCCACAACTACTGAAGCCCGTGTGCCTAGAGTCCATGCTCCACAACAAGAGAAACCACCACAATGAGAAGCCTGCACACCATAAAGAAGAGTAGCCCCCATTTGCCGCAACTAGAGAAAGCCCACACGCAGCAACAAAGACCAAATGCAGCCAAAAATATTTTTTTATTAAAATAATAATAGTTCAAAAAAATCTTTAAAGCAGAAAATGATAAGATAGAGAAAAAAAGTTGGATCAGTATGTATAACATTGGGAGTTCCTCATGACAACTGTCAACCAAGGCAATAAACCAAGCAATTTGCAGTTTTGGAAAAAAATCATTTTATCTATAGCTATAGATATATGTAGATATATATAGATATATAAACAAAAATAAAAATATATGGGACAAATGTACTTTCATTACTTAATCAGACTATTTAAAGACATATTTAAAGCAAAATCATGAAGGATGTTTTTCTCTTCACCACACTCCTGTTCCCGCTGGAAATAAACAGTATACCTTAAATTTACATTAGAAATAGTCTCTGTCCTCAAAGGAATATATGAAGTTAAGTCCCAATGAAATACTAAATTTCATCTTTTATTCTGATATTTCTGTTAGATCCACACGATTCTTATGCTCCACATGTGTCCATAATTCATACTAATTGCATATCCATTTAGATAAAGGGAGTCCCCTCAGTATTTCCCTCAAAGATGTTTCTGTCCCAGACTAAGGGGAAAAAAGTTCATAGTGGCCCTTCACACTATGTGGAGGGCCCCAACTTCTTCACTGAGCAAGGACTCATCTAAACTTATCTTTCTAAAACTCAGTTCTCACATTCAGTCCTCCACCTGCTGTCAGTTGTGGGCAACTCCACCCCACGTACATCCTATCCCATGAGCTCTGGACATGGCCACTAGAACAATTCCACCAAAAAATAAGTTTAACCTGTTGAACAATTTATCAAATACATTGATTACTAAAAATATGTTTGCAGAATTTGTACTGAATGAATTGAGAAGAGCCAGGACCAGGGTTCTGAGCCCCTTTCTTGTTTCCCCCTCTCTCTTTTCCTAATACCTCCATCCTGATCTCTAGTCTCTACTCCTTCTGTGCTAGCAGTCTCATGAGACTGGAGACAGTTGCAGGTAACAAAAATACTGAAAATGCTGCTTCAAAGAACATATTCATTCGCTATGTTCAAAAAGAATATTTATAATCATTGAATGTATTCAAAATGAATATATCTTAGAACAACATTAAGTAGATTGATAATGTGATAAATTCAACAGATCGATTTCAGTGAACTGATCCTTCAGGAATGGGCATTCACCAAACTGGTTTCCAGTGATTAACTTTTTAGTTATAATCCAGCTGGTCTGGACACCCTGGATCCCTGACATTTCCAAACACTTTCTTACCTCCTACCCCTGCCCGTATCATCTTCCCTCTCACACTTGCCTCTTTAATTCCTACTTATTCTAGCAGTCCCTTCTCCAATGTCCCCTCCTACCCTCCAGACCAGACTCCAACTTCCAATTACAATTGAGTGTTTATAACTCTGATTCTGACTTGGCTTAACTGACATCTGAAGTCTGTCTTCCCCACTGGACCATAAGTTCCTTGAAGTCAGAAGGTGGGCTCTTAATCATGCCCTACATGGTACCTAGCGCCGTGCCTCATTCAAAGGGCTCAATAAATGTTTGTTGAATTTACACTCAAAAGCACCTAGTGCTAAAATATGTTTTAAAGAAAAATAACACTGTTCCATATCTATTCCTACAGTGTTTGCTGTGTCAAGGTCAGATTTTAGCTGATTTTTAAAAATGGCACATCTTGGGCTTCCCTGGTGGCGCAGTGGTTGAGAGTCCGCCTGCCGATGCAGGGGACACGGGTTCATGCCCTGGTCCGGGAAGATTCCACATGCCGCGGAGCGGCTGGGCCCGTGAGTCATGGCCGCTGAGCCTGCGCGTCCGGAGCCTGTGCTCCTCAACGGGAGAGGCCGCAACAGTGAGAGGCCCAAGTACCGCAAAAAAAAAAAAAAAAAAAAAAAGGCACATCTTAATAAGAACAGACCCTAGCGATTTTACTCTCAGCTATTCCCCATCCTTAACCCGAAGTTATCATATCATCAACCATAAAACATAGGATAGTAAGGAGGGAAGGAATAAACAAACACCACCGATTATGACAGGAGCTAAAAGGCAGCCACACATACAGACCCTACCCTGCGGTGAGGGATTCACATCATGCAGTCTTGTAACAGGGCCACAGACACAGTGCTGGGGACACAGCAGGATAGTATGTGGCCAGACCCTGGGCATGGAATCAGACCCAGGCCATGCAGGTTCAAACCTGGTTCCACCACATGGGAACTGTGTACCCATGGGCAAGATACTCAGCCCTCTAAGCTCCTCTAAGCTTCAATTTCCTTTTTCATAAAATAAAAATAACTACACAGGTCTCCCAGAATTGCTGAGAGGGCTTGGTTTGGTGCATGGACCGCACATAGTAAAAATTCATGAGAAACGTTAAGGAAAAGGGTGACAGAACTGGTGTTGGAACATGATTCTGACAGAATGAGAACTCCTAGAGTCAAAACATCATCATGATAATGATATAAAATTATAATGGCTGCAATTCCAGGGAACTTTAGCTAAGCCCTGGTGAACAGGAAAACACGCTGGACTTGGGCCAGGAGTCTTGGTCAGGTCTTCACTGTGGCCCGTGATAACAGTGAAACCCAGTGTCGCACCCAGAGCAGCAAAGCTGGCACCCACGGCGGGGTCCATCCTGGGCTTATTCTTCCCTCACCAGGATGTCTTCCTGGAAGGAACTCATCCACCCCATGACTTTGACCATCATCCATGAATCACTCACAGACCTCTGGGCCCCGTTGTCTCCTGTAAGTGCAGAAACATACATGCTCCATAAACTCAATTGTTAATAAAAAATCTTACTCTGGGGCTTCCCTGGTGGCGCAGTGGTTGAGAGTCCGCCTGGCGATGCAGGGGACACGGGTTCGTGCCCCGATCCGGGAAGATCCCACGTGCCGCGGAGCGGCTGGGCCCGTGAGCCATGGCCGCTGAGCCTGCGCTTCCGTAGCCTGTGCTCCGCAACGGGAGAGGCCACAACAGTGAGAGGCCCGCGTACCGCCAAAAAAAAAAAAAAAAAAAAAAAAAAAAATCTTACTCTGCCCTATTACTTACCACATGTCAATTTTGAGCCATTCAGGCCTGCCTCCTTTACTCTTGTTGGTAATTAGAAAATTCCTGTGCTGAGCCTCATGACTTCTAAAAGTCGGTGAAAGAAATCTCAGCAAAATAAGAAGGAATTATTTTCTCTTCCCCTGAAGCTGCAGAAAAGCAGATATCTACATCATAAAATTGACCTGCAAATGTTATATCTAACAAAGGAGATTGTTTCTCTGCCACTTGAGCATAGTCTTCAACCCTGGAAAAGTCTATAATTCTGACTGGTTATCTTAGCAAATTATTTTTTGTCTTGGATAATATTTAAATTAACTATTCTGTTTTTGAAAGTTATAAATACTTGTGCGTTTTCTTTGCAAATCCAAAAATAAATTGTTACACTTTCTTCTTCACTTGAAATCCTGAATGTAAATTAAAACTTTTGACTGTTGGATTTCTTTTTTTTTTTTTTTTAATTTCAGCTTTATTGAGACATACTTAAATTGTAAGATACTTAAAGTGTACATCATGGTGATTTGACAAGCGTATACATTATAAAAGGATTTCCCCCGCTCCCCCATCTAATTAATTAACACATCCATCACATCACATATTTATCTTTTCCCCACAGTTTCATTGAAAAATAATTGGCATACATCATTGCATAAGTTTAAGTTGTACAGCATGAAGATTTGATTTACACATATTAAGAAATGATTACCGTAATAGGTCCAGCAAACGTCCATCTTCTCATATAGATACAATAAAAAGAAAACAAAGAGTACTTCCCTGGTGGTCCAGCATTTAAGACTTTTCCTTCCAATGCAGGGGATGTGGGTTCGCGCCCTGGTTGGGGAACTAAGATCCCACATGCCCTGGGGCAACCACCCGGAGCCAGAGCACCACAGCTAGAGAGCCCACGTGCTGCAACTACTGAGCCCACACTGCACAACAAAGATGCCCCGTGCAGCAACTAAGACAAAGATCCCCCGTGCAGCAACTAAGACCCGATGCAGTCAAATAAATAAATAAATATATATATATATTTTAATGTAGTAACACTTAAAATTTAAAAAAAGAAAACAAAGAAAATAAAAAGGAGAGATTTTTCCTTGTGATGAGAACTCATGATTAATTCTCAACAACTTTCCTATATATCATGCAGCAGTGTTAGCTGTAGTCATCATGTTGTACATTGCATGCCTAGCACTTATTTATCTCATAACTGGAAGTTTGTACCTTTTGACCACATTCTTCCAATTCCTCCCCCCACCTCACCCCCACCCTCCACCTCTGGTAACAACAAGTCTCTTTCTATAAATTTGTTTTGGGTTTTTTTGTTGTTGTTGTTTGTTTGTTTTAGATTCCACATAGAAGCATATCTTCTTTTTTTATTCTGGAAATAACATTTAAGTTCTACTCTCTTAGCAAATTTCAATTGTACAATACAGTGTTATCACCATGTTTAACATTAAATCCTCAAATCTTCTTCATCTTATAGCTGAAAACTTATATCCTTTTACCAACCTCTCCATGTTTCTCCCACCCCCCAGTTCCTGGCAACCACTTCTTAGATTTCTTATTTAAGCAAAAACCAAACCAAAACAAAAACTCTTTTTCAAAATTTGTTATAATACGACTCAAGGTTCAGCTCAGTATTTCCAACTGCTTCATTTGTATCTCCCAGTCACCTTGAATCCAACATATCCCAAACTAAACACACTATCTTCCTTTCAACACACTGCTTCACCTTTGCTTTCTGTCTCAGCTAAGGTAATAATCATCATCCAATCTCCCAGACTAGAAACCTGAGTCATCCTAGCCTCCTCTCGCTTGCCACCTTTCCATATTCAGAGTCACCAAGTCTTGTCCCATTGGCTGTAGCAACACTAGAATCTGTCATTCTCTCTTATACCCACTTCCATAGTCCTGGTTTATGTTCTCCTAGTTCCCTTCACCCTACCCTCCACCACAGCAAAAGCCTTCAACAACTGTAAGCCACCTTCCATGTTGATGCAGTTATATTCCTAAAAACCAATTTACTTAAAAATATCCATGGTCCCCAATTCTCTAGGTCCCCACAACTCTCCCAACTCTCCCTCTACTTCTGCTCACCTAAAACATTGCGCTTCAACCACATGCAAGTGCTTACCTTTCCCAAAACATATCCCGGAACTTTCTAAACACCTTCAAGCATTACTGTATGATGTCTCTTGTACGTGAATACTCTTACCTCCAGCCTCCCCGTGATGCACTTTCCAGATCAAATGCCACCTCCTTGGTGAAGAATTGCCCAACCCTCTCCTCAGGAAATATAAGTCTCTGCTATGCCTCCCTAATACTTTGCTGATACCTTCATTGTAACACCACACTGTATTGTAACTATTCACTTTTGCCTCTTGTACTAGATTATAGGTCCCTTGGAGACAAAGAAGGTGTTTATTCAGCCTTCCACTTTCTAACCCAATATTAACTGGCATAATAGTAGTTATCCAATAAATGTGAAATAAATGAAATTTAATTTTGTTTTATCTTCAGAGTGAGAATGAATAAATGAAATTTAATTTTGTTTTACCTTCAGAGTGAGAATGACTAAATACCTACTGAGGACCAAATGAAATAATATGTAGGAAGTGCTTTATAAATTTTGAAGAGATGATTCAGTGATTCAACTTCCCTTACTAGTTCTCAGGATGTGCAGTGGCTCAGTGGGCCAGGTGTAGCATTTACAGTTCATCATCATGACCCACTGTGGTCCCTCAGCAGAGCCAGCACAGGACTCAGCAAACCAGAGAATGGAGATGGAGCCTAGGACTTGTGAGCTGAGGAGACCTGAATCTGAGTCCCAGCAATACCAGTCAATTTCTGTGATCTTGAAGAAGCTACATCAGCTCCTCAGATCTCAGTTTCTCATCCTTAAAATGATGACATTAAACTTGGATTATCTTTCTATTCCCTACAAACCCTAGAATTCTGTAATTGCCCACTGAAAATCTAAGACCTCCCTAGCAAATGCCCTCTTATTTCAATGACATCATCACCTTTTAAATTCATATAGAAATGAAACCGGCTCAAGAACTATAGTCACCATGGAGGGTCTCTTATGAAAAATGCCATTGGCACTTGCCAAGGCAGTACAATTTGAGAGGCTCAGGGAAAATCCTCAGCCTCCAAATTTCTCCTCCCATTAGAGATTACTTTTTAAGTCAATGTATTTATTTTATCTAAATTCCCTTTTTAAAAATTCAGATACCTCTGGAAAGAATTAATTTTTCTCCAATCTCAGGTGGAGTGTCTCCTGACTTACACCTGAACTCTCAATCACATAACTTTCAGACTCCAGAAAGAACTTGCTTCCACAAAATTCTCTTCTTTCCTAGAATTTCTTTATCTCTCTATCAGCTCCTTCCTTCTGTACCCATATTATATTCAAATGTATCTCTACGCTTAATACAAAACTTCTTTGATGCTTCTTCCTCTTCTGGGCACTCTACTTTGTATTCTCCTTTAGTACTACATTTGGGGACAGAACAGGAGTCAGCAAAGAGAAGTGTGGTTGAAGAATTAAAACTAAAACCAGAGAAGTACTACGTCTTGCCCAACCAAGGGAGAAGGGAATTTCAAGAAGTGAAGTTAATCAACATTGCCAGATTCAAAAAGTGAGGAAGAGAAAGGAGATGAGGACAATAAAGGCTTCTAGCTTCAGAAACTAACTGGAGGCTGACCAATATCCTCCTTATGATTAAATCTAAAGGTCTTTGCTATCAGTGGTGGAGGAGATGTAGAGGGGTTAATAAAATCTCTAAAGGAAATTGCACCAATTTTCAGAATGTAGACTCTGAAAACCAGGTCTCCTGTGACTCCTGTTGGGACACCTGGCTTACATCCTGCCTCAGCTGCCCTACGTGGAGAGGTAGTAAAGGATTAACAAACACACTCAACTTTTAGATGCAATAATAAGAGTAACTTCTTACTTCTTTTTTGCTTCAGTGTATTTTATTACTATGCATTATTATTCCCCTATTTATAATAGAAAACTGAGGCTCAGTAAGGGTTAAAAGTACTTTCCAAGTCACACTGTCCCCTAATGCAGTATCCCTGAAAAGATTTCTATTGAAAACACCCCCAAGTTTGGTCTCTGCATTATCCTTCTAATCTTGTATTCCTTAAAGGGCCAAACTACCAGCCTTTCCCCCAAGGTGCCCTGGATACTCCACTGACCTGCAGGTAGCCGAGGAAGAAGACTCTGTCATCGTGCCTTGGGTAGTTTGTAAGTGAGGAAAACTGCTTTGTTCTGTAATAGGCTTAGTTCATCCCCAGGTAAGAGTTTACCAGAACACCCTGAAGCTGGCTAGTAATTGCTCCACCAAAAAGTCCCTGAATTCCAGCCATGTGGTTGGCTGTTCAGGGATGGCCAAATAGAAATGGATAGGCAGAGACTCCCTACTGGCTCAGTGAATGATTAACAGCATAAGTAAAGCAACCGTGTTTATCTAATCACCTTCCTCTTCACTAGCCCTCTTTCTTGATAACATGTCACAATTGTTTACTTTCTCCTCTGCCAACCATTTCCCCTAAGTGGAAAGGTAATATAAATTTGATGCCAGAATTCTTTTTTTTCTTTTTATAAACAAAAGAGGGTTATACAAGATGCAAACCAGACAGCCTGGAAACCTTAGATACTGCAGGATACAGACTAGGTCCACAAAAATGATCCACTTTCTGTGATTCTAGGTCCAGCAGGCTTTCTTTGGGTTCAGGGACAGATGACCTTCCCCTGTACTGGTCTCCAGCCCACTCCAAGAAAGTACAGAGGGTGCTGAGTTGCCTGGCACATGATCAGTACTCCAGAAATACATGACCTCCAGAAGTTGGTCTATCACTGAGTGGTCCTCAGAAGGATGCAACAAAGGGCCAGCCATGTTTGTTATCACATGTGGTCCTAAGAAGGACCACAAACCCTGACATTATCCAATTAAGCTCTTAATCCTCAGGATTAAGGTTTGTATGCCCAGGGGACTGCTACTAAAGAGCAATCCTTCCTGACCACTTCACCTTTTCTGTAATAAACACCAAAAGTCCTATAAAGTTTTCAGAAAAGGAATTGAACCACAGCAGAAGATTTGACGAAAGATAGGAGATTTGAGCAGGGCTTTGAATGAAAAGTGGAAATTATTAGATGAAAATGAGAAAGATACTAGAGGTAAAGAGAACATAGACCAGGAATTCCCTGGTGGTCCAGAGGTTAGGATTTGGTGCTTTCACTGCTGGGCCCAGGTTTGAGCTCCGGTCGGAGAACTAAGACCCTGCAAGCCATGTGGCAGGGCCAAAAAAAAAAGAGAGAGAGAGAAGCGTTTAAGCATGGACCAAGTCACAAAGGTGAGGCTGATTTGCTGATTTTTGATTTGACAAGAATGAGTATAAAAGAGGATACAAAACTATGCAGTCTTGAGAATAAAGTTGGAGGAAATATAACCTTTAAAGCTGGGTCTTCAAATACCATTTCTCAATCAGCTGGAATCCTTTTCTTTACTTGCCATAGTAACTGTTCCAAATTTTTCTCTCCAGGTCACCAAATTGTCTTACTCTCAGCAGATGATCTTGCCTCCTACTTTACTAAGAAATCATTCCACGTTAGCTTCTATCTGCCTCAGATTGTCTTCCCTATTCACTCCTGTTTCAGAAAAGGTTTCTTTTCTTTCCTTCCTTATTTTCAATGTATCTTCCATCCGGAAATGTTCCCTCAGTCTTGCCAAAACCTCAAATTCAAGTTTTCTTCTGCTGTGAGATGTTGAACTGCTCAAAAGAATCTCCTATGTTTCCTGCCTACTTTTTCTCTATAATCACTCCCTACCTCTCCCATTGTGGTCTTCAGTCTGGCTTCCTCCCACCTTTACTGACACACCTCTGTGAGCTGCGCCCTTGTCTCCAAATCCAAAATTTCTTTAACTCATCACTTACGACTTCTCGGCAGCCTCTAATGCTGCAGATCATCTCTTTTCTGAAACTCTCTTCTTTGGCTCCCATTACCCTAAACATTCCTGATTTTCCTATCTTACTAACTGCTCTTTTTTCATTGTTATTACCTGTCTTTCTACTTTTCAACCCTAAATATAGATAAATCCCAAGTCCTTCCTTTTAAAAATGTTTCTCTTTACATCTATCTTACCTGTTCTCATGGCTTTAACTGTTCCCTATAAGAGGGCTACCCCATAACTACATCTTTATCTCTCATTACTCTCCTAAACGCAGACTTACATTTTTCATTGCACCTTTATACTCAACAAAGGAGAACTTCTCATTTCCTGCCCAGAAACTTTACCTTCTGACCCCAAGATTAATCCAGGCTTCCTGGAATGGAATTTCAGCCTCACCTTTAAACACTTCATCTCCCTCATCCTCCAATGTTCAATCAGTTAACAAGTTGTTTTGATCTTGCAATGTCTCTCAAATCTGCTGTCTCTCTTCTATTTCTAATGTCATCAAAGCAGTTCAGGTCATCATTGTCTCTCGGGTGGATCTATTGCTATAGACCTTTCATTGGTTTCTCTGTCTCAGTTCTTTTCCTACTACACCTGACCTACATACTGTGGTGAGAGAAATCTATGTTCTGTCCTTATCTCTTCCTTGCTTGAAAGTTTTCCATCTCTACTCACTGCCTACGAAATAAAGCTTAAATTCTCTAACTTGCCCTTTAAAAGCCTCCATAAACTGGCCTTTTTTTAACATCTTTATTGGAGTATAATTTCTTTACAATGGTGTGTTAGTTTCTGCTTTATAACAAAGTGAATCAGTTATACATATATATGTTCCCATATCTCTTCCCTCTTGCGTCTCCCTCCCTTCCACCCTCCCTAACCCACCCCTCTAGGTGGTCACAAACCCCCCAGCGGATCTCCCTGTGCTATGCGGCTGCTTCCCACTAGCTATCTATTTTACGTTTGGTAGTGTATATATGTCCATACCACTCTATCACTATGAATGAAATTTTGGTCAATTTAGATTAATCGTAGGAGTAGGAGTAACCATTTACTTGGTTAAAAAGCTTATGACTCTCATTTGCAACAATGTGGTTGGACCTATAGGGTATTATGCTTAGTGAAATAAGTCAGGCAGAGAAAGAAAAATACTCTATGTTATCCCTTGTATGTGGAACCTAAAAAAATAAAATAAATTAATGAATATAACAAAACAGAAACAGACTCACAGATATAGAGAACAAACTCGTGGCTACCAGTGGGGAGACGGAAGCAGGAAGAGGCAAGATAGGGGTAGTAGATTAAGAAGTACAAAATACTATGTATAAAATAGTTAAGCAATAAGGATATATTGTACAGAGCATGGAAATATAGCCATTATTTTTTTGTAACTTTAAATGGAATATAATCTATTAACAATTGAATCACCATGTTGTACACCTGAAATTAATATAATATTGTGAATCAACTCTACTTCAATTAAAAAAAAAGCTTATGACTTTTTACTACATTTCTCAGATCTTCTTTCCACTTGGAACATCCTTCTCCCTAATCTTTGTCTCTAAATCATAATCACTTTCAAGGACCCAAAAACCCATGCCGTTTGGGCTTCCCTGGTGGCGCAGTGGTTGAGAGTCCGCCTGCCGATGCAGGGGACACGGGTTCGTGCCCCGGTCTGGGAAGATCCCACATGCCGCGGAGCGGCTGGGCCCATGAGCCATGGCCGCTGAGCCTGCGCGTCCGGAGCTTGTGCTCCACAAGGGGAGAGGCCACAAAACTGTGCCGTCTACCTTGACCATTTTCCTGCCTCGTCCTCCTCTTAAGACAGAAGTCAGCCTCCTCCCATGCAAGCGCCCATAGCAGTTTTCATGAGAGGGGTGTGTTTCATTCTAAACACACTGAATTAATGATATGTATATATGTGTCTATTAACAGACTGTAGGCTACCCGAGAGGCTGTTTCTTGTTCTCCCTCATAACTTCCCCTAGAGATTTTCCATTATTTCAGGCTCTTTTCTGTATTTTGTTTGTATCTTACCAAGTGTTCCTATGCGTTTGGAGTAGAGGTCAGAGTCAGAGATGGGAGAAGCTTGTCATACCAGATCAGTATAAAATCTTGACAAGAAAACCTAAGGATTCATATTACTTTCGCCCTCTGATAAAAGAATAAGAAAATATATTCAGGGCTTCCCTGGTGGCGCAGTGGTTGAGAGTCCGCCTGCCGATGCAGGGGATGCGGGTTCATGCCCCGGTCCGGGAGGATCTCACATGCCGCGGAGCGGCTGGGCCCGTGAGCCATGGCCGCTGAGCCTGCGCATCTGGAGCCTGTGCTCTGCAACGGGAGAGGCCACAACAGTGAGAGGCCTGCGTACCGCAAAAAAAAAAAAAAATAGAAAATATATTCATATGTGTTGCAACATCTCAAACTGAAAAAAGAATAAGAAAATATATTCATATGTGTTGCAACATCTCAAATTGAGGGCTAAGTTTCATCCAAAAGGCAGTGAGCAATATTACCACAGAAGGTTTGGAAACCTGGTTTTATAAACAGGATGTCTGGGAGATCCAGGTGAGAGTTTGGGTTCTAACTCTACTTTTGTCTCCATAAGTCATTTTAAGGCTATAGCTGTTCTGAGCCTGCTTTCCCAAAATGAGACATTAATTTTTGCCTCATAAGTTTTGGTTAATTGGGGGTTAATTTTTGTTAATAACTTGCATCTCATATTAAAAAATGAAACAGTAATTCCCTGGCAGTCCACTGGTTAGTACTCCACGCTTTCACAGCCGAGGGCCCAGGTTCAATCCCTGATTGGGGAACTAAGATTCCTCAAACCCGTGCGGCACCGCCAAGAAACGAAAAGAGAAAAAAAATAAGGCATGTACCTTAGCTGTGATCTGAGCTTCCCATTCTCTTTCAGACAGGAAATTAAACCTTTCCCTCCCCATTTTAATGCGTTTCTAATTCTAGTCTTAGACAATCACCACACTTGGTCATTCTACATCCAACACACACGCGCGCACACACACACACACACAGACACACCCCATGTGTCATGCAACTGCAGCTGGTTACTATGAAGTTGCATTTTGGCCCAAAGAAAGAAAAATCTGAAACCAATTTCAGAGCCAAGAGGAAATTTTATTCATAGGAGTATTTCTATTACCCAGTCTGCTCAGACAATGTCGGGGCAACATTTTTGTCTTCAACTCAGCTTTCCTTATTTCCAGAGAATATTTTACTTTCTCCATCGTTAAGCCACTTTTCTTTAATCTTTGTGTAAAGTTCTCTATGGATTTGCAAAGTTCCTTACTCTCCTGAAAGGCAAGCTGAAGAAAGAACATTTTTTGAAGTTAACAGTTTAAGAACTGAGACTCAGCTCTACACTCGGAAGGTAATGAGTAGTGTTTAGGTGCCCAAATGGGGGCTCAGAACAAGGCTAGCTTCAGTACGGATCTGGGTCTTCAACATGATGAATCATTTAAATTTGCAGGTTGGTTGGGGGCTGCCTAGGGCCCTTTTCAGGATGCTGCCAAGTGTCCCTCTCTTCTCCCTGGGGTATAGAGATATGCATAAAAACTTGCAACTTGGTGTGTCTTGGGGGAAGTTATCACTGCCTGCCCCTGGGGTACTTTATTATTTTCTGAAAATAAAATTTAGTGGCTTAAATCTACTTGTCACCTCAGTAATAAATATAGACTAAGAGAGGAGTCTCAATGAAAATGGATCTGTTCAGCATTTTTGTGATTTTTTTTTTGGAAGTCTAGAAAAATTTTAGAGACTTTTTGCAGCAATACTTCCAAGTCTAAGACATAAGTTTATGTACCTTGCTCTTTATATATTTTATTTATTTATTTATTTTTGCGGTACGCGGGCCTCTCACTGTTGTGGCCTCTCCCGTTGTGGAGCACAAGCTCCGGACGTGCAGGCTCAGCAGCCATGGCTCACGGGCCCAGCCGCTCCGCGGCATGTGGGATCTTCCCAGACCGGGGCATGAACCCGTGTCCCCTGCATCGGCAGGCGGACTCTCAACCACTGCACCACCAGGGAAGCCCTACCTTGCTCTTTAAAGCACATGAGACAACAACCCCTACCAAAAGGGCCTCATGAGGTATTAACAATGGTGGAGAATGGGAATTCATATACAAAAACATGAGTTACTAGTTTATAGGCCCCACTCTACAATCAGGCCAAGACCAATCCATTCAAAGACATTCCAAATTGAACAGCTATTTACTGAGCATATGCCAACAGCGACACCAGGCCCTGGAGGCACAGCTGTGAATAAGACAGAAAAGAGTCCACTCTTACCGCTGCCTTCTCCAACTCCAACTCAGCTGGTTTGGGAGCTTCTCGGATCAACTCACAGACCGGAAGGGTACTGCTCCACTCCCCATCAATGCACTGTCGCTGCTGTGTGCCCACCAGGTAGTACCTGGACGCAAGTAAGAATGGCAACAACGTTTACACTTCCACTTCTTGAACTGGGCAACTAAAGCTGGTTTTATGTAACAGTATTTCACACTGTAATAGAATCTACTTTTCTGCCCCAGAACCCTAATGCATGCTTAAGTTATCTCAATATCACAAAGCAGTCATAAAGTAAAACCATTCTCCTGGGGGTGGAGAGGACCCAAGTGATGAGTCAGACTGTAAGACATGGAGGAGTGAAAAATTCTAAATATGTGTTTTTACACACACAGTTTTTGGGTGGGAAGGGTGAGGAAGGAACCTCTTCATTGTTCAGTACTTTAAAAAGGCATCTGTCAGGCTTCCTTGGTGGCGCAGTGGTTGAGAGTCCACCTGCCGATGCAGGGGACACAGGTTCGTGCCCTGGTCCAGGAAGATCCCACATGCCACGGAGCGGCTGGGCCCGTGGGCCATGGCCGCTGAGCCTGCGCTTCCGGAGCCTGTGCTCCGCAACGGGAGAGGCCACAACAGTGAGAGGCCCCCGTACCGCCAAAAAAAAAAAAATAGCATCTGTCATCTATGCTCTAAAAAGGAGTAGAAAGCTAGAGACAGCCTTCAAATAAATCTTGGGGAACTGCTTAAAAGGAGCCTCAGCTCTTAATCAGAAAAATATGAGAGTTGATGGCAAAGTGCATTGGAGGTAAATAATGAGATTGAAATGCCAGTGAGGTCACATGACTCTGAGTTAATAAGATTGAGGCCAGGAAAAGAAAAGGTTAGGAGATCTGTAAGCAGGTGACCAGACAGTCTAAGTTAAGGTTAGACTTTAATTACTATGTCCTAAGAATCTCTACTCTAAATAATTCTATTTCTGTACTTCCATATATTCTGTGGTGGGGTTTTTTTTGAGTTTTTTGTTCTGAGACTGTTTAGAAAAACATACTTTTTTTGGGGGGGTGGCTGCATTGGGTCTTTTGCTGTGCGTGGGCTTTCTCTGGTGGTGGCGAGCGGGGGCTACTCTTCGTTGTGGTGTGCGGGCTTCTCATTGCAGTGGCTTCTCTCGTTGCAGAGCACAGGCTCTAGACGCGTGGGCTTTGGTAGTTGTGGCACATGGGCTCAGTAGTTGTGGCACACAAATTCTAGAGCGCAGGCTCAGTAGTTGTAGTGCACAAGCTTAGTTGCTCCACGGCACGTGGGATCTTCCTGGGCCAGGGCTCGAACCCGTGTCCCCTTTATTGGCAGGTGGATTCTTAACCACTGCACCACCAGGGAAGCCCCAGAAAAACATACATTTTAAATATTTTATCTTGTCTTAGCTAAGAGAAAAAAGAGTGATACTTCTATTAGGATAAATAGGAGGATCAGTCTGTCTTCTAGGGCTTGTGGAGAGCTGGCAATGGGCTAAAGCAGCTCTCAAAATCAGAATGTGTAGGACTTCCCTGGTGTCACAGTAGTTAAGAATCCACCTGCCAATGCAGGGGACACGGGTTCGAGCCCTGGCCCGAGAAGATCCCACATGCTGCAGAGCAACGAAGCCCATGAGCCACAACTACCGTGCTTGCACTCTAGAGCCTGCGAGCCACAACTACTGAGCCCACGTGCCACAACTACTGAAGCCCGCAGGCCTAGAGCCTGGGCTCAGCAACAAGAGAAGCCACCGCAATGAGAAGCCCACGCACTGCAATAAAGAGTAACCCCCGCTCTCTGCAACTAGAGAAAGCCCACGCACAGCAACAAAGACGCAATGCAGCCAAAAATAAATTAATTAATTTTTTTAAATGTTTAAAAATCAATTCAAAAAAATATATATCGGAATGTGCTAGGTAATCAGGGGACTAGGCTGAGATAGACTGGGTCTTTTCCAAAACAAGGCTACTAGTCAATGGGCAAGTTCTCATATTTAAAAGGCTGCAATACACTTACCTCGCTTCACAGTAATAAGTAATGGTAGATCCCGAGTTGAAATCTATTCCTTCAAAATAGCCATGAGTTGGATTCTCAGGAGGGCCACAGTCTCCTGAGAGACAGGAGTATAAGAATGGCAGCTGTGAAGTCCTGTAATGCTCAATTAACAACGCCAGGCCCCTAAGTGCAACTGTGTAGTCCAGCACCTGCCACCTTCACAAGCCCATGTGGGATCTGGGACATGTTCTCCATTCATTTCCTTCTGGTCAAATCATATTTATCCATGAGAAAGACTCCCTCCCCTGGCTCATTCTATGAGTCATTAGTGATGTGAGAGTACCTTGTGATTGGCAGGAACTTGAGGAAAGGAAGGTTAAGTTGTAGAGATGCTAATTGTCAGTGTACAAGAAGGGAAAAATTAGGCTATAGGTAGAGATGGAAGAAGTAACTCCTGAAACAGTAAATAGTGTGAGCTCAAATGGAGGTTGACTACCCCTGTGTGACAGTTGTTCCATATGAGAGATTCAGCAAAAAACGGAGAACAGAGCTGTGAGGAAAGAGGATGAGTCTGTAAAATTATGGAAAGAGAGTCGGACAAGGTACTAGATGTTGTGAGTTTTGGTTTTGGCTCTTCCACTGACCACATGGCATGAAAGAAGCCATTTTACCTTTCTCAGCTTCCTTCTTTTTAAATTAATTAATTAATCAATTAATTTTTTTTTTTGGCTGCATTGGGTCTTCGCTGCCGCACGCAGGCTTTTTCTAGTTGCGGCGAGCGGGGGCTACTCTTCACTGCGGTGCGCAGGCTTCTCACTGCAGTGGCTTCTGTTGTGGTGGAGCACGGGCTCTAGGCCCGCGGACTTCAGTTGTTGTAGCACATGGGCTCAATAGTTGTGGCTCTCGGGCTTTAGAGCGCAGGCTCCGTTGTTGTGGCGCACGGGCTTAGTTGCTCCGCGGCATGTGGGATCTTCCTGGACCAGGGCTCGAACCCGTGTCCCCTGCACTGGTGGGTGGATTCTTAACCATTGCACCACCAGCGAAGTCCTCAGCTTCCTTCTTAATCTATAAGATGAGCAGGCTAAATAATATTATCCCTAAGGTCCCTTTCAGCTCTGAGGTTATATGAGTCTAAACTTGTTGATCAAGATTAACAGCTGGGCTTCTCTGGTGGCTCAGTGGTTGAGAGTCCACCTGTCGATGCAGGTGACATGGGTTCATGCCCCGGTCCGGGAAGATCCCACATGCCGCGGAGCAGCTGGGCCCGTGAGCCATGGCTGCTGAGCCTGCGCGTCCGGAGCCTGTGCTCCGCAACGGGAGAGGCCACAGCAGTGACAGGCCTGCGTACCGCAAAAAAAAAAAAAAAAAAGATTAACAGCTAAATTAAGAATAATTATGTATTTACTGAAACACAAAGTCTTCAAAACAAATAGATAACTAAAACAGCAAAGCATAAAAGAGCATGTATAATACAATACTATTTTTGTAAAACACAGGCACATACCAACATATATGAACAGAAAAAAAAAGTCTGAAAATTATATACCAAAGTACTCTGTTATCTCTTGGTGGTAGGTTTGTAGGTAATTAAATGTTTTCTTCTTTTATTTTCTGTATTTTTCCACAACAGATGTATTACTTGAGCAGTTAATAAATAACTTTTAAAAGATCAAAACCTGAGTTCAAAAGTTGTGTAGAAGAAAGGAAAAAGAATTTCAATGAGTTGATTAAGGAACTCCAGTGTCCCAAATGGACACCTCACCAAAGATATACAGATGGCATATGAAAAGATGCTCTACATCATATGTCATCAGCAAAATGCAAATTAAAACAACAGTGATATACTATTACACATCTATTAGAATGGTCAGTCTCTGGAACACTGACAACACCAAATGCTGGGAAGGTTTTGGAACAACAGTATTGATACATTGCTGGTGGGAATTCAAAATGGTAGAGCCCCTTTGGAAGACAGTTTGGTGGTTTCTCACAAAACTAAATATACTCTGACCACATGATCTAACTCCCAAAGAAGGTGAAAACTTACATCATAGAAAAAAAACCTTCACATGGATATTTTTAGCAGTTTTATTCATAATTGTCAAAACCTGGAAGCAACCAAGATGTCCTTCAGAAAGTGAATGGATAAGTAAACTGTGGTACATCCAGAAATGAAACATTATTCAGCACTAAAAAGAAATGAGCTATCAAGCCATGAAAAGACATGGAGAAACCGTAAATGCATGTTACTATGTGAAAGTAGACAAACTGAAAAGGCCACACAATGTATGATTCTAATTGTATGACATTCTGGAAAAGGCAAAACTATGGAAACAATAAAAGATCAATGGTTGAGAGGGGTGGGGGAAGTAAAGTGATAAATAACAGAGCACAGAGGATTTTTAGGGTGTGAGAATACTCTGTATGAGATTATAACGAGGTACGTATGTCATTATACATTGGTCCAAATCCATTGAATGTACACCACCAAGAGTGAACTCTTAGGTAAACTGTGGACTTTGAGTGATAATGATGTGTCAGTGTAAGCCTATCAATTGTAACAAATGTACCACTCTTGTGAGTGACGTTGATAATGGGGGGGGCAGGGGGGAGGCTGTGCCTACGTGGGAACAGGGGCAAGAGGGGGAATCTCTGTATCTTTCTCTCAATTTTATTAGAAACCTAAAACTGCTCTAAAAAAATAAAGTATTGAAATAAATAAATTTGCAATGTTGGATGTGTACCATTCCAAATGAGATTTTAAAATTAATATTTTGTTTCCTATTTTTTAATTTAAAATTCTGGTTAGGAGTGCATTGTAATACCAAGTCTGCCCATCCAGGATCTTTTCTTTTAGTCATGTCTTATTTTATGTCCTTTGGTAAATTTTCCTATAGGTGTCATGAATGGAATTATTTTTACATTTCAATATCCATCTGATAACTATTACTAGAAAGTGAAAACTGTTGATTTTTCAATATTTATTTTGTATCCAAGAATGAAGTTTTTAGTAGAATTTCTTGGATTTTTCAGGTGTATTTTGCAAATAATGATATCCTATGACTCACCAATCATTCTAGGACTCTATCTTATAGAAATAGTAGCATAAAGATGTATGTGTATAGACATATATATATACAATAACATTCATTTCATCATTGTTTGTAATAGCAAAAATATGGAAGTATAATAAATGTTCATCAATATGAGAGATATGGAATAAATCATGGCATATCCACATGTAGTTAAAAAGCAGGAGGTAGAGCTATACATACCAATCTGAAAAAGATTTCCATGTATATTGTTATATGAAAAAAGAAGGTATTTAAAAAATATGTATAGCAAAGTCCCATCTTTGTAGGTATATATGTGTGTTGGTATGTGTGTGTGTGCATTTATTTAAAATATCTGTGTAGGGACTTCCCTGCTGGTCCAGTGGCTAAGACTCCACGCTCCCAGTGCAGGGGCCCCAGGTTCAATCCCTGGTCAGGGAACTAGATCCCACATGCCACAACTAAGAGTTAGCATGCCACAATGAAGATCCCGCATGCTGCAACTAAGACCCAGCTCAGCCAAATAAATAAATAAATATTTTAAAAAAATAAATAAATAAAATAAAATAAAATAAAATATCTGTGTAAACATAAGAAAAAGTCATTAAACACATCCAACTAATTACCTCTGAGAGCTATGAACTATAGTGATAAAAGGAGGTATTTTCAACTCTTATTCTATATAATTTTGCAATGATGAGTTATGGTCTTTTTCCCCCTGTTCTTGTTTATCTTTCAAAAAAAAAAGTTATCACATAATCTTGAAATTTAAAAAAAATATAGTCTGATGTCCCAAACTACCCTGTGTTAGATCTAGTAGTACAGGAATCCTACTTGGGGCGGCGGGGGGGGGAAGGCGGGTGGGGGCGGGTGTTGTTTATTGTTTGGGTGCTGATCATTTCATTAGAATGCATTGCTTGTGTTGAGCTTGGCTCTTTCTTGGCTGCCTGCTAGATCCTAAACCCTTCCCAGATACATAAAAGAGGACAGTGTTGTGGGCATGTGGTGAATGGCTAGACTTTTACTGCCGATCAGTATCTTTGGGATTTACACTTTTTTTCTCTTATACTTACTGCTTTTGCAGACAGGAAAGGGAGGCACCCAGGTGTGGTTCTCTAGGCACCGGCTCCAATTGCTGCCCTTGAGGACGTAATGCTCATTGCACTTAAACGTGACAGTGTCATTCACGTTCACAGGCTCCAAGGAACTAAACTCACCATTCACCAGCAAAGGGTCAGGACAGTGGCCCACTGAAGAAGAAAACAGGCAGAGATCTGAAAGGGCTATGCGGAAACCTAGCGCAGCAAAGGCTAGACCTCCTCAGGCTTCATCAAGAAAATTGAAAATGAGAAAGTAAAACTGCGCCTTTTAATATGGACTGGTACATGGTACGAAACCATATCAGTGCAGAATGAGAAAAGACTGGGTTGCCCTTAACTGTGGTAGAAAATGTCCTGATCGTGCACAAGAGTGACAACTGACATTTGAACTTACTAAAATTAAGCATGTAACCGGAAATTACCAATAGCATGTTCATCATTCTCTTATGTTAAGCATTGCTCAAAATTCTTGAGCCCATGTTTGAGGCAAATGTTTCCTTCCCTTTCATCCTGTCAAATACACACATTAGTCATCATTTTTTACTTTGTTTTCTTTTGTTCTGCCCAGGTAGAAAAACAGGAGAATACAAAGGGATGTGAATTTGGTTGTATGAATAAAGGATAAATATACAGGTGTGCTTTAAGGTATAAAGGAGAACTTTACACTCTAGGTTTAAAGGAGAACTAATCCAGCTATTCCTAAAAACAGTATTAATAAAGAGAATGTGGACTAATTATTCTCCATCTCTACAGACACCACAAATGAGTTTTATGTACCTGAACAAATCACTTAGATTTCAGTTATCACATTTGTAAATTGAGAACATAAATTTTCCCATTTCAAAAATTATATGATGGGGCTTCCCTGGTGGTGCAGTGGTTAGGAATCCACCTGTCAATGCAGGGGACACGGGTTCGAGCCCTGGTCCAGGAAGATTCCACGCGCTGTGGAGCAACTTAGCCCATGCGCCACAAGTACTGAGCCTGTGCTCCAGAGCCACGAGCCACAATTACTGAGCCCACATGCCACAACTACTGAGTCCACATGCCACAACTACTGAAGCCCGTGCGCCTAGAGCCTGTGCTCCACAATAGAAGCCTGCACACTACAACGAAGAGCAGCCCCCACTCACCACAACTAGAGAAAGCCCACGTGCAGCAACGAAGACCCAACGCAGCCAAAAATAAAGTAAATAAAATAAATTTATAAAAAAAAAAAAAATTAGGGGGCTTCCCTGGTGGCGCAGTGGTTGAGAGTCCTCCTGCCAATGCAGGGGACACGGGTTCATGCCCCAGTCTGGGACGATCCCACATGCTGCAGAGCGGCTGGGCCTGTGAGCCATGGCCGCTGAGCCTTCGCGTCCGGAGCCTGTGCTCCGCAACAGGAGAGGCCACAACAGTGAGAGGCCTGCGTGCCGCAAAAAAAAAAAAAAAATTGTATGATGGATGAAATGAAATAAGATATATTTACTTCAGAATAATAATAATGCAAAGCAGAATTGTAGATTTAAAAAGTCATGTTGATCATACATATGAATTCATTTTACACTTCTGTCTTTTGTATATATTTAAAATTTTTCATAACTTAAAAATTTTAAAGCAATATGATATTAAACAAATTACAGCCCCCCCAAAAAGTAGTTTTAATATGTAGAAGAAATCCTTTCCTTCTTGTAGGGATGATTGCGTCTACTAATTCAACTAAATTAATACTAAGAGCTGATTATGTACCTACTAAGAGAAGTTCCACAACTAGAGTGCTTTAAAAATGTATTACTAGAAGTTGAGAATTTTTTTTCTTATAAAGTCTTACCATGGCCTACTGGAGGTACGATATGAAAGAATACAGAGGGATGACAAGGTGAACAAAGTAGCAGAAAGATCAAACTTACAGCGGCACTCTGGAGCAGAGGCATTCCATCCCTTAGATGCATTACAAAAAAGGGTTTTCTCTCCTACCAGGTGGTAGCCATTCTTACATAAGTAAGTCCCCAGAATTTGTCCTTCCCCCTCCTTTGCAACAAATATGCTATTGTCCACTGGGGGAAGTTCTGGACAGATCTCTGTTGGAGGGGAAAAAAAAAAAAAAAACAGATTCGTTTGACGTATCACATGCCCTGAGGAAGCACTTACTAGATTCCCCATCCAAGTGTATTTTGGCTCGATTATTAATTCTGATTCCTTGTACTCTTCCATGTCCATGTACATCCACATCCCTTCCCGCCCAAGGACTCCCAAAGTTTTGTTTTCAAAAGAATAACAGGAGTTTTACTCAAGTTCAGCCATAAGTTATCCACTCCTAAAAAAAACAATCCCCTTTCCAAATAGTGGTCCTGAAGTTTATCATAAATAAGACCTCTCAAGATTTTGAAATTGGTACATATTTTGTTCCCAGAACAGAAAGGGAAAGTAGCAGACAATGACCCACTTCATAGAGCAAAATCGTTAAATATTTACTATGTCCCTATTGAGTTCAGAGCATTAGGCCAAGTAATTTGAGATTTTTCAATGAAGGAAATATATTTTATAAACTTCAGTTTCATTAAAACCCCAGATAGAATGCCTAATAATCCACAAACTGATATCACATGCCTTACAAACTGAGGTTTAGAAAAGCATACGTACCATCTGAGGCAGAAATCAGCCACATATCCACAAGACAGCACATAAACCAGAAAAACATCTTGCGATCAAAATTATTTGACCCGGGTTGGAAATAAGCCAGCCTAGGATCCTGGTTTAGATCAAAATAGGTCTTCTCACAACACTTGAGATCAGACCAACCACCTCCTTCCTAGAGAAGGGGTTGTCTTGATTTCTCTTCCCTGGAAGGAAAAAAAAATTCTACAACAGGAAATAAGAGTAGCTGTAAGGAAGTTGGTACAAGGAGGGATTTTGCAAAAACCCAAAGGGGTGATAAAAAAGAGTTGCCAGTTTTAAAACTCAGTTTCAGAAATAGCCCAAGTGTTGCTTATGCAAATCCAGTTGACCAGTCCCTTTGAACTGCGGGCTGATCCTTCCTCAACAGATTTGGGCCAAATGGTCTTGCCATGACCTTCACATCTGTCGATATTTGCCAGTGTTTACAGTCCACCTTCTGCAACTCTCTCCAGCATTGTGGGTAGAGGCGGGGAGGTGTGCATTCCTTGTGCTTTCCCAAGTAAAACCCAACTCTGGGTGCTACCTCCTCCCCCTTTCTTAAATACCAGGTATCCTAAGACTGTAAGCAGCATTGAAGTCTAAAAGCGCAAGGAAGTCAACTAGCCTTACCTGTCTCCAACCTTCCAGACCATGTGGCTTCCCAGAAAGGAGCTGGTCCTGGTGGATTCCAACCTTGAGAAGGACTCCAAAGTCCTGCAGCAACACAATGTCCTCATTTGCCAGCTCCGCACCAGGCTTCCCATTCCGTGGTCTTCTGTGCAGGATTTGACCTGAGTCCAGAGTCAACCAAATGAGCTAAGAGAGAGATGAGGGGAATGCTTTGGTCTAGGGAATGAAGAATGTAAAATTGCTTTTGGGTTCCCATAGCTTCTTACTCATGATGATTACAGCCACTAGCTAGTTGTCTGTGCTCCAATTACAAAACTGGGGTAAAATTCCTACAAAATCTTAAGTTTAAATAAAATAACAAATATAAAGCATAATAATAAATATAAAGGCATAAAAACACAGTAAGGTCTCTAATGTTATTCTCATCCCCACCCATTATCATTACTTTGTTTTTTTGTTTTTTTTACGGTACGCGGGCCTCTCACTATTGTGGCCTCTTCCGTTGCGGAGTACAGGCTCCGGACGCGCAGGCTCAGCGGCCATGGCTCACGGGCCCAGCCGCTCCGCGGCATGTGGGATCTTCCTGGACCGGGGCACGAACCCGCATCGCCTGCATCGGCAGGTGGACTCTCAACCACTGCACCACCAGGGAAGCCCCATTATCATTACTTTGTAATGATTTGTTCATGTCTTTCTCCCACACTAGACTATGTTAAAAGACAAAATTCAAGATCTAATTGGCTTTATTCAACAATTCATTAATCGGGCAGCATCCCACCTAGTAAATACAAGGGCACTCTGAGGAGTTGTACAAAATGGAGGGTTTTTATAGAAGGAGAGTGGGGCAAGGAAGTTACTAGCAAAAGAAAAGGAAGAATTGTTTCAGGATAGGTCACCTTCTTTGGGGGAAAAAATGAGAGTCTAATCATGCAGATTACCTCATTAGTGCTGACCAGAAAATTCCAGACTGGCCCAATTAAGAGTATATTCCTGGGGGCTTGTGCTCCGCAACAAGAGAAGCCACCACAATGAGAAGCCCGCACACTGCAGCGAAGAGTAGCCCCCGCTCGCTGCAACTAGAGGAAGTCCGCATGCAGCAACGAAGACCCAACACCTCCAAAAAACAAATAAATAAATAAATCTCTTTAAAAAAAAAATGTCTCCAGTGATCTCTGTTTGTCTAGTTCCAAGTTTTGAGCAATTTTTAACATATCACATGTTCTATTTCTTGAGGAATACATGTTCCTCAGTATCTAGTGTACATAATGTTTGTACAATAAATAATAAAAAATGAAAGAAAATTTTGTTTATTGCTACATAAACGAGTATAAAATAGAGCATTATTACAGGAAATAATTGCAAATAAGTCTTCGTCTCAACGGCTTATTTTAGATTCAGAATGATTAGGACTTTAGAAAGGTACAATATTGCTTATAATACTGTCTTCCTAACATTTCTTCGTGAAATGTAAAAATATTTACACTAAGTGGGATATAGAGAGACTATAAATATCCTCACAAAGTTCAGGTCAGGTTTTATGGTCAAATAAATTAAAAGAAAACTTTGTTTTCAAAGCGTATTGAATTTTGTACTTCCATATAAGGGATTACGTGTTTTATTATGGGTGTCCAAGGTTGAATAAACTAATAAATGAGTATTAACTGACGCTTCTAGACTGTTGAACAATTTGATCTAATCCAGATTGTTTCCTGGAGAACTAGGGTAATAAATCAGGTGCAGAAGTTGTACTCAGACTGGTTTGATTACTTTACAGAGGGATGGCGGCCAGTAATTAGCGGAAGAGATCAGAAGGTGAGGGCAGAAGGGTAGAAAAACAAAAGTCCGCAATGCCTAGGCTGGGGGAAGAGCTGTGGGGAGTTAAACAAGGGGAACACACCCTGTGATGTGTGTGTGTGTGTGTGTGTGATTTTAAGAGAAATGGGAAAAGATTTTTAAAACTTCTACAGTATGTTATGAATGAATTTCCTTCGGGTCTTTGTCAAGACAATTCAGAAAAGATCTAAATTGCTTCTCTGATTATTTTTTATTTACCGAGTTGATGTTTCTTGAATGCCTCATCAAGAAAAACCTGGGCCAGAAAAGTAGACTTTATTCAGATTACATGAGAATAAAATATATAAATTTTAAAAAGGTCAAACTGTTCATGAAGCATTGTAGAATAAGCTTCGCTTGTGAGTCAAAACAGACATGCACTACAGCAAGATCAGACTTGATGAATGACGAATAGTGTGTCTTTAAGTGGTGGCAATATAACTCTTCAAAGACTACTGCTCACCTTGTTATGTCCCTTCAGACTTACTGCAAAGTCCCTATTACCTACTGAAGCAGATTGCTATTCATTCCCAAAATCCCTTCCATCCTTCTTCTTTAGTAATTAAACCACAATTATAGCTGGCACAAGGTCACTTGGAATTTTTTTTTTTTAAATACATTTCAGCCTGCCTGCAGTAATATATAGCCATGAGCTATGAGAATAAGTACTGCGTGCAACATTTAGAAAACACCCTTAAAGGAAGGTGGTGTACCCTTTTTGCTCCCTTTTTACTGACTGGAATGTAGACATGATTCCGGTAGCTCGATATTGTACTATGAGGTAGAATCCAGCACATTGTAGGCGAGAGTAACCTTCTGCATGTGTAAGGTGCTGTTATTTTGGATTTGGTGACACCTTCAGCTGAAACCAACTCTAATCTGAAACACTCATGAATACAAGAAAATAAGGGCCAACTGGTATTTGAGTGAAAGGACCCAGGAATTTAAATTTGGAAAAAAATGTTTAATAGACTTTACTAAATTGTGCCTAGAGGCTGTTTTCCATCCCACGCACAAATTCTTAAAAAGCAACGGATGAAAGAGAAAACCTAGGAAGTGAAAACTGAATGTAAACAATAAGGTAAATGGATCCCTAATGAAGAAAATCCAAAGGGATAAACAAGCTATTCCCGGAAAGTAGGCTGGATACTTGGTGAAGGGCATTACACTTTTTGAGGCGAGGTCCCATTAGATCTGGAATGCTCTTCCCAAGGGTTCCTATGCTTCTGAAATTATTTCGCTTAATTGCAAGAAGAAACTCACCTATAGAATCTGACTTAGTTTTCAAACGTGCGGTATCACATATACAACCGAAAAGCGTACCTAAATGTCTTTGGGAATTCAGAAGGGAGTTATTCTGCCCCAAATGCAGCTGGCTTAATGAGAATAAACGAAGAAAGACTTTGTTCCCTCAAGTTAAGAAAACGAAAACATTACTCTCCATGATTAGCAATGTTATCTTATTACAATCTATTCAAATTCTTGACTAATCCACAATGTCCAGTTAAAAAAAAAATGAGCATTTCAGAATCTCATATATTCCCCTTCTCTGCTTAAGAGTTAATATCAAATAGATGTCTTCATTTTTTATGTCAAAGGAAAGAAAGGAAGATGAGGTGTATCTGTATGTGTGTAGATTATCATCTACCTCCTGGTTTCCTACCTTGACGTCCAAGGATAGGCTTCAGGAGGTCATGACCCCCCGCTAAATTGTATGTACAACTTATGTGTGTGTACCTTTTTATGGGGAGAGACTCCTTAGCTTTTATCAAATTCTCAAATGATTTCAAGACAATGAGTGTAGGTTGGATGGTGCAGAATACTTCAAAACCATAAAGCATGGTAACAGGCTATTGCCAGACTGCCAGAGGAAGTATCAGTGGGGTTGTCACCAACAAGGACAAGCTAGTGAACCCAAAGGCTGACCCTCCTCATGGTGAGTCCCCAGTGAAGACCCTGGAGAAATTTAACACATGATGTAACAATTACGGCTACAGAAATAAAGCAAATAATGACCCTTAGCCAACACGGGAGCACTCTCCAAAAAGTCATTTTCTAATCCTGATCATCTTTTAAGTTTCCAGCTATATTGAAAAGTAGTATGTTATGTGTTTATTGGGCCCTCACCATCACAAATCTTATAATTTGACAAAAACTCCATCATTATTGAGGTGAGTCACACAATAAGGGTGTTCATTCACCTATTTATAAAACAGGGAGAATGATCAAAGACACTCCCCAGCCTTCTTCAAACAGTGGCTTGATTGCTGAATAAGAGAAAACTTAACAAAAGGGCTTGGAGAGTTTTCCAAGGAAATCACACCCTTGACACCTTCGTTATTGTTACTCCTCCAGATACATTACTAAAGCTCATACATTTAGCACTTTCTCTCAATTTCAAACTGGGAGAATTCCTAAGTCATTTTCATGCTATCAGAGCCCTTGAGCTTATAGAATTTATAATTGTTTTACTGTTACTATGAATGTTTCATTTTATCTCCATTGCTAACCACCCTACAGTGTTCCAAGTTCCTTATTCATAAATATTTGCATAACTATCACCTAAAAATGGTTTTGGTCAAGGTCATTTATAAGGGGAAGGCATTCCCTCCCAGAAGGGAGGGATGGGTTACAGACTTGCTGTTAAGTGTTTCCTTTCTAATAATAAACACTAGAAAGAGGACAGACTGTGCTTTAGTCATTGCATGGCAACCAATAGGTGATCACTAAATATCCATTAAATAAATTAATAAAGCTCTAGAATGTTGATAATGCATGGCAGTAATGATCCCACTAATATCATTTTGAAATGTTAATGGAACTTGATAAAGGCAGAAGTCACCAGTTAAAACCACCAGTTGGAAATATATACACAATCTAATAATTTGAGAATCATTTTAAAGAAGCTAGCTTCAAATACATTATGCATGATGTTACTATTGTGTATGTATAAGGTACCAAATATTACCTTCTTTTGTGTGTGATTTTAAAAATTAGCTGCACTTTTTAATTAAAAATAACTTTTATTACATTTCTTATTACAAAAGCAATACATATTATTCACAAATTTTAGCACGATCTTATTTATCCAGGAGGTAAACTTTTCTCCAGAGAAATGTATCTCTTGGTTTATACTTATAATAAAAATCAATGAAAAAAAAAAGTATTCAAAAGAAATCCACTGTGCCTTCACACAGTTATTATCCTTTTACAGAAGACGGATACCTACATTCTGAAATTTTAATTTAAGGTAATACTATGGACTTTAAACACTCAAAATATCTAAATTTCTACCAAACACAAATTACCTTACATTCTGATTAAATACATGCAGATATTAATATGGGGACTTAAAAATACCTTACATGGGCTTCCCTGGTGGCGCAGTGGTTGGGAGTCTGCCTGCCGATGCAGGGGACACGAGTTCATGCCCCGGTCTGGGAGGATCCCACATGCCGCGGAGCGGCTGGGCCCGTGGGCCATGGCCGCTGAGCCTGCGCGTCCGGAGCCTGTGCTCCGCAACGGGAGAGGCCGCAGCAGTAAGAGGCCCGCGTACCGCAAAAAAAACAAAAAACAAAAAAAACCTTACATGGATGAATAAATAACTAAATAAAAACATTTATCAGATCATCAAAAGACGGTGTATTT
Organism: Phocoena phocoena; assembly: GCF_963924675.1. Lineage (NCBI taxonomy): Eukaryota > Metazoa > Chordata > Mammalia > Artiodactyla > Phocoenidae > Phocoena > Phocoena phocoena. The sequence goes on from NC_089219.1 coordinate 150,560,592, forward strand.
AGATGCAGAAAGAAACCTGCATCACAAGAACAAAATCATTACAGCACAACATGCTATGAGCAGCTAGATGAAAATTACCTGAAATAAGCTCCTAGTTGGTTGCTGAACTGCCAGCAGCCCAGCACATCACATCTTAGGTAACAGGGTCCTGTATCATCCACAGTATACAAGAACCATTCGGGAAAATTGCATTGCATCTTCTTGCTACTCACCCTCTTGACCAGCAAGTGGGCATCCGAATGAAAAGGGGGAAAAAATTTAAAAAGCTAATAACTTACTATTCTTTTTTTAAAAAAAAAAAGATTTTGCTTGTAAGATATAGTATCCTTGGGAGCTTCCATGCCTTCCTTCAGGAGCAGTGACGTATTAAAATCACATCTGCAGGGACATATTTATACATTTGACAATCACTGATCTAAGGAATAATTACCTGGTTTATCTTTAAGGGAAACCACATGATTAATGCATTGAGGGCTTGGTTCCCCCCCATCCCATTCCTCCAAGGTTCTACATAAGAGAACAGTAGACCACAATAGTGACAATTAGCTAAGAGGAAGGGATTAGAAGACCAGATGCTCTTGAAGTCATAACCACAGCTTTCTTAGAGACCGCATCACGGTAGCAGACCCCACAGAAGGGCATGTCTCCCTGCACCTGTTCTGAAACCAAAAGAACTCCTTGGGAGAGTTGATTCCCAAGGAAACTTCTTTTACTTCTTCATGTGATCCAAATGGCACCCTACTGTTCTCTCCAGCCCTCATTTCGAACCACGAGAGAGGATGACGTCAGCCCTCTTCAGCTTTGAGAGGCACACAGTATCAGGTAGAAAATACAGTAGCTACAAAAGAGAACTCAGAAGAAGGGTACATATTTTGTGGAGTCTTGTAGTCAGATCCTGCCCTCAAGGGGCCTGAAACAAGAAAAACTTCTCTAAACAAAAAGATGGCTACTAACGCTGCTCTTCCGTCACCGCAGAAGAGACGTTTTAGGGACTGAATTTCTCAGATACCCTCCATTCACCTGGTGAATTTGTCTCGTTTCCAATGTGACAAAAAAGTGACCGCAAACCTATGTATATTGTACCCTAGCCTGCGCACTTGTAGTGGATGTAGAGACCAGCTCTTACAGCACAGAAATGGTTTGCTGGAGTTCAGCCCTCTCACTTGGGAACAATTAAATCTGAAGAGGTACATTTGCACACTAGGCAAAGAAAGCCAGCTAGGGATACAGTCACAGGTCAGATGTTAAATGCCAAAATGGAACAGGATTGACCAACTTGGGCCAAACCTAGCAAAGAAATGATCAAAACGAAATTGGTTCAGGCTGTGAAATGTTTTGAGGCACAGGGAAGTCAAGTTTTACAGTGTAACTGATATTCCCATTAGGCATGAGGGGAAGAAATGTGGTGCAGCTTTTTCAGGGCTCATTTGGGTGGCCCCGAATGTCCAATCCCCACTGAACTTCCTGTTCAAGCCCCTTTGGAGCTGACATGCCAAGTTTTTCAGTAGGCCAGTCTCCCGGAGAGGTCTGGCCTCAGCCTTCACATCATCAGGAGAGCAATGGGGGGGAGGCCGGAGAGGAGAGCCTATGCACAGCCAGCGAGGTCTCCGCCTAGGAGCCAGAGAGGAAGAGAAATAAAGCCATTACACCGCCGCCAAATGACTAACGGAGGAAGTTGAGCAGAACCCTCACCCACCCTTCCAGTGCTCCCCGCGGCTCACATCCCCACATCCGCACACGTGAGTTAAAACGTCGGTGGGCTAGCACACGCCCCTCTACCCTCGGGAGTCAGACAAACTCTAATGGCTTAGTCCTGAGCTTCTTTCCCTGAGGAACCGACCTTGTGACCATGTTGGACCAAGCACTCCTTTCAGACCTGGAGCTAAGCTACATATCCAAGATAGGAGGCGGAAGCAGTAGGGAGCCCCGTGGTAAAAGGAGAGTATTTAGGCTACATCAGCCAAAAGACCAGGCCAAAAAAATGATACTGCGGGCAGGGGCTACTTGGCTTCTGAGGAGGGTCCCTACCGCTGTAGTTATCCCGGTCCATCCTGACATCAGTCATCAGAGCAGAAGTCAACTTCCTCCCATAAACTGGGATCCAACGTTTGAACTTGTGAGAAATTCTTCCCCCGAGAACAGTGTTTCTCGAATGTTAAATGTGCGTCTGAACTGCCTCGTCATCCAGTTAAATTGAATATTCTCATTCAGCAGGCCTGGGATGGGGCCCAAGAGCCTGCATGTCTAATGAGCTCCTGGTCCTTGTTAAGGTAACAAGGAATAAATAAGGCATGAGAATAGTGACACAATCCCACCCTATTTTCCCATCCCAGAAGAAGTTAAATGCCATTCTACCCCACCAGCTGTAATCTCTTTAGAAACAGGAAGGTAATATTTTAGAAGGAAGAGTCCACTAAATTCTAAGAGATCGCCAAAGGTTGTTTTTTTTTTTTCCCACAATAAATAATGAGTTCCATGTTGCTAGTGCGAGTCAGAGCACAGTGTGGTCAAAGGTAATTTTTTCTTAATTCTTGTAGAGGCGCCAAAAAGTACACACGACTAAGTTCAGGTGCCTTCTATAATGTCCTTCCCACCTTCCCCAGAAGGTGGTGCAAGAGAGCCACGCCTCCACCAAGGACTCCAGTCACTCTGTGGCCTGGCTTTTGCTGGTCTGACGCTCAAGTGCCAAGCAGCCTGAGGCAAAGTTTTGGGGGTGGGGGAGTGGTGGAGAACACAACCCAAAATACAAAACAAAAAACCCAGAAGCCTTCTGATAGATTCAAGTTACTCAACAATTTTATTTACCCATTCTACACACACACACACAAAAACACATTTCAAATACAATTATACACCTTATGTGGATCTGAGTGCCATATTTTGACATCAGTGTCACCAGATTAAATTAGAATGCCCCTAAGGATTAACATTCCTTCTTTCAACACAGCTTTGCCTAGGAAACATGCAGGATAGCGCTACTGCTTCGGTTCCCAACTCAGTCCATTCCATTTAACCCAGTGGTGCTCAGCCCACTCCCAATCCCTCCAAAGGGCACAGCTGGCAACAAGTCCTTTGCTTTTGCCACAGCAAAACCATCACCATTATCAGAATGAATTCATTTTGTTACTTCAACGCAAGAAAAAAAAAATGGACACAAGCAATTCAGATACAAAAAACACGGAGTAGCTAAAAATTGGTCATGGATCCCCAGTGAAAGCCTTACTGAAAAGAATACTTTTGCCAAAATTTCCTTTGCATTTTTATTGATTATATTAGAATTAAGAGGCAAATGGGTAGCGGACTAAAAACAGCAGCATTATCCAATGGAATGCTACAAGCCCATAGCGGGGAAGCGGAGGACACAGAAAGTTCAGAAAGTGAAGTCCTGCCCAGAAGTGGGGGAATGGATAGGATGACTTCAAGTAAAGGTAACAGTGTCAGGCCCTGAGCAGGCATTTCCTTAGCTGAGTTGACAAAATAACTTACACGTGATGTTCAACCTTCATTTTCTACAAAATGATTAGGATTTGGCTGCTACTCTAAAGGAAATATCTGTGAAAAATCATAGTGTACAGAACTTCCCCCTAAAGAAAACATGTGGAGCGGTTACTTCCTTTCTTTGTAGGACATGTACAATAGACAGAGAATTGCAGTAACATGCATACACTGTCAACTGGTACAATTAGAAAACAGTCAGACTTGTCAGCTTACAGATCTCAGTAGAGCCTGTTGGTCAGTCAGCACAGGGACCCTACCACACTCCGTCAGGCAGTCAGCAGTCAGCACATAGATAATTCGAGATACAGTGTTCGGGACATGACGAGTCTAAATTAAATTCCTGGACATACTTCTGATGTCTGTGTCACCTCGATCGGAAGTCAGAGGTCAATCCTGCCAATGTTGCAACCTGATTCAGATTAAAATATTTAATTCCAATAAAATTATTTAATTCAAAGTAAAATATTTTAAAACGCAAGTCAAAATGTATACCGGAAAACCTATGTAAAGTTATCAAATTTCTGGAAAACAAACACAACATGGCCTCTGGGCTGAACAAAGACAATGGAATGTACATAAGACTATACAACCCAGATAGAGTTCCCTCAATTATTAGGCACTTATTCCCCTTGTCCTCCGGCTACCCCAAGCATCAGTGAGCTTCTCTGGTACTAAGACCTTCTACTCACAGATACACCATAAGATGGATTTATTTCCAAACAGCCGTATCATGTTTCTTCAAAATGCCAGTGTCTCTGAAGATGAAATGTGGGTTGCAAAGAGGAACACCCAGATCCTCACAGGAAACACTCAACCGTTCAGTCTAGGATACAAATATCTTGCACTCCTAAACCTAACTTCTTGGGAGGTAGTGGGTGGGTGGGGGATGGACAAAAAAACACAAAAATACAAAAATCAGAGATAAGGATATGGGGCAGACCCCTGGCACAATGCGTGTTTTTAACAGATTTTCTTATTCTATTTTCCAACTGAATGCAAAACAATCTCCTTACCAAAACAAAAGCAAAAACAATACAGATAATAAATAAGAGCTAAATTCCAATTTAAGAATTAAGATATAGGAAAAGAAGCTAGTTGTCTAAATCTGCTTTAGATTCCTCTTCACATCTGTCACGCAATTCCTCATTTAGTTTTAAAGCAGGGAAAAGATAATCAGTGATTATCAAAGATAATACAGTGATTTTTTTCCTTTCCTAATTTTGTACCAGTAGATTAAATGCTAAAGCCTTCACCTATTTCTCCCATAACACAGCTGAAAGCCTCAGCAAACGGTACTCTGGAGTTCATCCTTTCTTACTAGCATTCGTGATAAACACATAATCAGAGTAACGTGTATATACTACCGACACACATTCAAATAAGAAGGGGAGAGGAGGACAGGAAAGAAATGATAGGGAACAGGAATTCTCTAAAAGGTAGAATAAGAGCTCTCTTCTATTCTATGCTCTCCTGGCTCCTTTCTGCTGAAACTTCTCTGGAGGGACCTTGCTCTAAAAACCAAACAACGCTGAAATCCTTGCTGTTGTCAAGTTCTAATTTCTCATGTCCAATCTGAGAATTATAAGACCGCCTCACTCCTCTTCTTGGGGAAGCAAAGTAACACATGGGGAGAATGGCAAAATATCGGCAGGCTGAGAACCCAATGAACATCCCAGTGCCCTGTGTCTAATGCAGGGGTTTATAACAAGGTAAAACAATGCTAGTTTGTTAGAGAATTCGCTTCTCACTAGGAGTACGTACAGCCCAAAGCCAAGTCTCGGATCAAAATGCTCCTTCTCTTGCATTAGTTCTGAATCACTCTCACCTCACAGCAAGAGAAAAGACTGAATGCCCATTTGGGCTAAAGATGCCACCAGCCAAGCAAAGCTAGACAAGACAACCTTGTAAAAGTACCACACACACACCTCCTAGACCACATCATTCTGGGGGACATTCCCACCTCCCAACCCTTTTAGTCTCATACATGTAGGACAAGAAAAAAGTCAGAAGGAATCTCTACTCCACTTCGATGTCCACATTTACAGACTCAACGTGTTGCTCTTTCACAAATGTTCATTTATTATAAATTATATGCTCTTTCTCTAAAATAACTTTTTCAGGGCAAGGACCTTTTCTGCTGCTTTGGTGTCTCCTTCTCCCACCACCACTCCACCCAGCCCAAAGCCCCACAAACATGGACACTAGGTACACGTTATATAATGGCTAAACAGGAATAGGAAGTTACCTTATGTCTGGAAGGCAATTTAGAGCAGAATCTAGGCAAGTGGCCTTTGAGATTGGCTGTGATGTCCTACTCAGGATGTAGGAATAAAGGACTCAAGGTCACAAGCCAGCTGCCTGTGATGATAACCTTTATCATCCCACAAGTTTTATCTCAGTACCTCTCTCCAGGGTGCTTAAAATTCTCAGCTATTATCATAGGACATTTATACGACATAGTGATTTGTTCCACATCACCCTGCAATGTAAAGTGTTAAAGCCGGAACAGGCTGCTGCCTGAAGTAACAATGGGGGGGTAACTTCATTCAGTACTGTGATCTGTTCACACATCTAACTCCAGGGAACTGTCCTTTCAAAACCATGAGGAATTCAGAATTCCCAGGTTGACGCTTAGTCCAAGGAACTACTGTTTCTCCACCCAACAACACAAAATAGAGTTCTAACCTGGAGTATGATTCAGAATCATAAGAGAAGCCATTTAAACACATGCATGCCCAAACCCGAATCCCAGAGACTGAGTCAGAATTAAGCCTAGAGTGGACACAGGCAAGTGCATGTTTCAAAAGTTCTGTAGGGGATTCTAATGAAGATTCCTAGGTGAGAAGCACAACAAAAGGCCTCCTATTACCAAACAAAAACACCCCTGGCAAATAGCTAACTTGCTCTCACTGGTCACCTCTAAGAGACAGATTGATAACTTTAAGGTACGGAGTCCTCTCTCTCTTTTAAAAATCTCACGAGAACTCTAGACTCACCTCTCAGAAAAATGCACATACGTATATTCATATATTTTGTATACAAAACTGGGGGAGGTATACCATCGTGGGCCACCAAGGGGCTAAGGATCCCTACTCTAAACATAACCTTGCAGAAAAAAATAAAATGACACAAGTAAATGCATAAACAGTCAACAGCTAGACCCCACAGGATTCTAAAACTACTCTGGACATCAAGATGATGTAAATTAATACCCTAGTGAGGGAGATTTAATTTATCACCAGGCTTTCCCAATATCTGGGGAAAAAAATCGCTCACGCAAAAAATTTTTTGACTTAAAAAGGAGAATATTTTGAGAATTACTAGAATGTGCTGAAAATTACTAGTTCACTAGCAGCTCTAGTGAACTCTTCTCTGCCTTTCCCTTGAGCAATTCAAACCTCAGCGGTGACTCCTAAATCTAACTCTGTCCTTCTCAACAGTCCCGGAGGTCACTGGCTTTGGCAGGAGAGTTCCTGTAGTTGGCAAAGAAGCCAGGAACCACTGGAGAAAATGTATGACACTCCTCCAAGAGCCCTGTAAGAGCTAGAGGCCAGCCTACTCTCCTAAACCTTACTCCTCTGCAGCCCAGAGACCTCACACCTCTGCAGCCCAGAGACCTATGTCTGAAAAATACAAACCAAGATATTTCACACAGGCTGAAAGCCAGCTTCCCCCCGGGTACTGAAGACTTTAGGATCGTTTCTCATGAAAGGAGGCAAGAACTCTCATCCTATGTCTACCTGCAGTGTCTAGAGCACCTGTGGATGTTCTGTAGCCTGGGATGACCCTTGTAGGACCTGGCTTGAGAGGAAGGGAGAAGGGAAAAGAAAGGCTCCCCCAGTCCAGATCCATCTAGGCCCACTGCAGAGAACATCAATGGAGGGCAAACTTCTCTCCCACCCACTGCCCCTTCCCTCCTAGACAGACACACAACGATGCCATGCATCACACTGGGCAATCCAAAGGGGACATAAGAGGGGGGAAGAAAGCGGGCAGGTCAGGACTGTGAGTAAAGCACACCTGGAAGAGACAAAGGTGGAGGGGAAATGGGCTTCTGTGTCCCCCTCCACCCTGCCCCCACTTTACCAACACAAGGACATTAGTGAGTTTAGACACTGTGGATGGACAAGAACCACGGCATGCTCAGCCTCAGCCCCAGCTCTGCCAATCACCCCAGGAGAGTGGATCCCTTTCCTCCTCCTCCAGACCCCCCCCAGACTGAGGACCTGTCCTAAAACACCCAACTCGCCAGCTTGCCCCTGGGCGGGGAGGTGTCTCACACCGTACACTAGCTAAGGTTGGTCTGGAAACACGTGACCTCACATTCTCTGCTAAGATCCACAGTGTGGGGCTGGTGGGGGTCGGGGTGGGGAGGCGGGAGCTGGAAGTTAAATGACTCCTTGGTGATTAGTGACAAGGGCAGGAGGCCAGGATGGGAGGGAGACACACGGTTACACCACCGGAATGCTGACTTGGGTCTTCGGCTGGTCGGCCCCTTCTTGCATGTCCAGGGCACGGAGAGGGCTGAGGGGCTTGAGGGGCCGGCTCCCAACACTGTAATTTCTCGGACGCCTTACTGTATTCGAACTGGACAGAGGCGTAAAGCTGTTCCTTCTCATCCTTACAGGGGTTTGGTTCTTGGGGAAGTTGTTCTGATTGGAAACGAGGGACACCACACAAATGAAAGCCAAGCCAAAAGCTCACTCATAAACCACAGCAGCCTCCTGCAGATGGGGTCTCTCCTAAGACATGGGCCACGGCCTGGTCCCCCAGCCCCGGGAGACTAAAGGTTGTGGGGGTAGAAGCTCCGTGAGCACCATACTTCAAAGCAGGAAAGAGGCTCAAGAAAGGAAGGGGTTTATTTAAGATCACACACAGATTACCAGGACAGACCTAGGAACAAACCTATACCTCCTGACCCCGCCTTACAGGCACCTCTGGATCCTGCTTTCTAAAGGGAGCGCTTTCTGGGGGGAAAATTTGCATTTCATTTCTGCCAAACACTTTCCATAGTTCATTGGATTTCCAAGAGCCAATCCGCAAGGTTAAGACTCAGGAAAGAGATACTGATTTTAAAAATTAGTAATTCCAACATCTCTTCTTTTTGGAAGTAAGCAAACTACATGGGACATGAGTTCTGGATCGGTTTTCCTTTGGTACGTAAAAGAAACCCAGTCTCTCGATGTCAAAGGTTCAAAGACTCGAAGTGGTGGGGAACCAGCATGTCATCCGTGGGGAAATACTTACAGTTGGCTTGTCACGGTGAGTGTTCACAGCCTCCACGTTAAGTTTAATTGTTTCCACTTTGCAGCCTGAGAAAACAGAGGAAAGTGGAGAGGGCTTCAGGAAAAAAGCTCAAAGAAAAATTCCTTATTTTCAGTATGGTAATAAAAGAACATATATATTCCCCAATACATACATACATCCCTTTAAAAATGGAAGGCACTGATGGAACTTCCCTGCTAGATACAGGTGAGGAAGTTGAACTTCTAGGCAAACTTCAGAGAAAATTCAAAAACCCTGACCTTCCTCTATCCCCACCTCCTGCCCAGCTCCTAGGTTCATAGTTACCGTAGGCTACAGGAGTAAGTTTGAAGATGGTATGGAGAGGGCACCTCAGGTACGGTAGCTCATCTGAAAGCAGAAAGACCAGGTGGAGGAAGTCTCAGTTATTATGAAGCAAGGTTAAGTTAGTGGAAGAGAGCATCTAAGGCGCTCCTGAGTTTTCTTTACCCTGACCTGGAGTTAGACATCTCCTCCTCTAAACCCCCAGACAATTATCAACATAGCCTCCAAGGAAGCCACCCCAGCTACTGAGTGGCTAAGAAAGGGAAAAAGCCCACTTTAGATCCTTCCCTGCAGGCAAAACGAGAGGAAGTGCCGCAGCCAGGGCCCCACACACGGGAAGACTGGGGCACCGCGGGTACCCCAAAGGTCAACCTGCAGGCTTCCCAGCAGCTCAGGTAGATCAGGAAGGGAAGGGAGGGGAGTATCAGAGAAGACAGCAGCACTTCCTTATTGCTCTCCCCAGAAACCATCTACCCTGAATCCAAAGGATGAAGATGCTTCTAAGATAACACCCTCCTAGTAGCCCAAGTAACAAGCCGGGAATGTTCAACCACTTTTCTAATGCTGCCAGGAGTGTTAGCGCAGTGCTGTCCCTTTAGCCAGGCAGGACCAAGAGCTAAAGCAGCAGTTGCTCTCCACTGGGGGTTTTTGCATCAGCAGAGTAAATTCAGCAAGTAGTTGGCCCAATGGCTGCTGGGAGCCCCACACTGTTGCCTGAAGAATGTACTCTGATTTGAGTGGAAGAGTGGGAGGTCTCGTTGCCAGGGATCCTGGTGCCACCCCAAGTGCAGCCCCATCCCTGTGGATGTGTGCCCGGCCCTTCCCTCCAATGGCACCTGCACCCTTGTCCAAGAAGTAGGCCAGGAGGCAGCGCATGACAGCCTGGTGGGAGATGACGAGGACGTTGCCCTGACGCTCCAGCTCCATGATGACAGGCTCCAGCCGCTGTACCAGGTCCTGGTATGACTGTGGGGGAAGTGGGGTGGGTTGGTAGGAGGTGCAAGCTGGCAGCCAAGTTGGTGGCTGTGTCCAGAGTTAAGAGGCCGCTTCTCCTTTCTCCCCAGCTGGCTTTCCTCCTGGAGGTTTGGCGCCTTCGTGTCTCCTGCTAACCACCCCCAGCCCTGGTACCTCTTGAGAATATTCAGACTTTTCAAGAGCAATGTTCAGACTGAGAAAATTGCAGGTCAAGAAGAGAAAATCTGAATGCAGCCTGTGGGGTTCTTTTTCTCTGGACAGAATAGGCAAGAGTGCAAGGCAACAAAGACTCCTAGGGATTTCCTAGACCCCTGTTGTTTTATTTACCTTTGCCTCACACCCCTAGACTATGAAGCCACTTGGACCAGCAAGCAGCCTTAAACACCACAGATGAGAGGAAAATCATTCATATCCCATATATTTACTTGGGGCCTATACCTGCTTGGGTGGGGGTGGAATGAAAAGAAAAGAAGTTACAAAAGACCATGTGGATTCTAACATATACTCAGCAACAGAGGCTATCTTGTTACCCTTTCTCTGAAGATCTTAACAAATCAATGAGGCATTGGACTGCCGACTGCCAGAGCTGAATTAAACACAGCAGGCCCCAAAGGTAGGAAGAGAAACTAAATGATGTCTTAAGTACTCTTTCTCGGTCCCCAAACTCACATTCAATCCTTCCCCAAAATTCAAGCTAAGCCCCTAGCAAAGGGTGGGGCAGTCACCCCTCGTGAGGGAAATCTCACCTCCCCTCCAGGATATCGATACAGGTATTTCTCTTCATCTCGAAGCGCAAACTCGTCTGGGTACCGCTCCTTAATCTCCGCATAAGTCATCTCCTCGCACACGCCCTGCAGGAGCCACATGGCTGGAAGAAGCGAACTGGACCCACACAGCCCCCCAAATGAAAAGGCGGCCGTGAAGAATATTAGGCATTCGTGCCAGGCACTGGGCTGGCTCCCTTCATGCACTGCAACTGACCGACTAGCAGGGTGAGGGGCCCCTGGGAGAGGAGGCCGCCTCTCTAGCTTAAGCTGCTGCTTTCTCCTACTGCTGTGGGGAACTCAGAGGTCAAGAAAAGTCAGCAGGATAAAAGGAACAGGAAGCAGGGAAGGAGGGGAAACTGCAGGCACTAGGGAATTCTTGTAGAAGGCATAAAAGGGTACAGAGGAAGGAAAGAAAAAGAAGTGCCTACTTTTGCGCTCAAGGACACAGAAAGCCAAGAACAAACTGGAAAGGACTTTTCCAGAATAGCTGACCAGGTGGCCTAAGCAGAAATTAAAGAAGTGAGTTGTCAGCTATTTCTTTTTCCTAGGAGGAAAATATATGAAGGGTCCAAATGGAGCTTCACTCTCTCCAGGTGCCAGGGGCTAGGTCAAAAATTGGTTCAGGTCCCATCACTGGCACAGGTGTGTCAAGCAGGCAGGAAGCCCTGATTGGGGGTGCATTGTTCCCACTTATTCCCTAAACTGGCCATAGATTCAGTTTCCTCAAAGTCTCTACTTGGTGGTTCTAGTTTTCTAGATGAACGGCCCACATGGTGACTTCTGAGTGTTCCTGCCTGAATAGGAGACCCTTACTGGCTTTTTAGCCATCAGACCTTCCTACTCACAGCATCAATCTCATTCAGAATCTTCCACTGCTCATAGGTCACGCCCAGAGATTCAGCGGTCTGGATAGTCCTCTTCAACTGACTTGTCCACACTTTGAGGTCTGCTATCTCCTGTTCCTCCAGAAACTTCCTTAGAGCCTGGGCAAACTGGGGTGTGAAATAAAATTTTTAAAAGAAAACACACACACAGGGAATTCCCTGGCGGTCAGTGGTTAGGCCTCCACGCCTCCACTGCAGGGGATGCGGGTTCCATCCCTGGTCAGGGGAACTAAGATCCTGCAAGCCGCGCATGGCACGGCCAAAAAAAAAAAGAAAGAAAGAAAGGAAATACAGACACGGACACACACACACACACACACACACACACACACACACACAGAGGACTGTTAACTCAGCCTGAAAAGGACAATGTGTATGACCCCAGTCAAACTCTGAAACGTGCTACATAGTTATAATAAACCCAAGAGGAAATGAACTTTAACCAGAGCATCCTGTACCGTGCTGAGCATACAAGTTGAGCTCAATAAACATGGGACGGCTGAATGATCACAGCAGAAATGGTTCCAAGTTACGCACCCTTCAATACACAGCTAGAACCAGTGAATAAGCAAACGTCTCTTTACTTGCTTGACTATCTGAAACCACAGCCTAAACTCCAATAGGATTCAGTAAGAAGTAAGGGGATCAAAGAGATGACATCCACCATGCCCTCCTAACTCTAAGCCTGGGAAATCCAGCCGGCTGGCTAACTACTCACCTGTTTTCCCCGCACGGAGAGGCCTGAGTCACCCCCAATCTTTCCCAAGAGATTGAACTCGCTCTCTCCGTGCCGGCAAAGGTAAATGGTGCGAGGATGGACATGGATATTCATGAGGTAGTAGACGATCTTGCTCTGGATGTAGTCCTGGACTTTGTTCACTAGAAATCGCTGGCCCACGTTTATCACCTTGATGAAAGAAAGATCCCTGGGACAGAGCAGGGAAAAAAAAAAAAAATGTCCCCTGGGTATGAAAATCTGAGGATAACAGGAGGAGGGGAAAGGATCTGTATAGTTACTTGCAGGCTCCCAGCAGCTCTTCTGCCTCTCCTGCCACACCCCGACCCAAATGTAAGGAATCAAATGGAAAGAGATGGATGGCTCCTCAGAACAAAGATGCAGTAAACTTTCCTGAACTTCTCATCAGGCAGTACCATATCCTCAGTGCCTACACTGTGCCAGGCACTGTAGCTAAGTTAGATAAACAGAATTCAGGATTCCCCTCAGAGGCTAGACTAGATGGATGACCTGAAGATTTTGTTGAGAAGCACAGCGCCCACCTGAGGCGGTCAAGACGGAGTCAGAGTGTGGCATCTACCAGCGGGGAGGGGCGAGGAGGGGGGTGCAGAACCATAGACAGAGATCTCTGTGCGTTCCCCCCCATCTACATAAATCAAGTTTCTCTCAAAGGCACTCACATAGACTGTTTGCTTTATGGCCATCATGGAATTGTTCTCACTATAGAAATAATGTTTATTCCAAAAAAAAATTTTTTAAGAAAGAATGATGCAAATAAAAATTACCCATAGCCCTACCACCAGAGGTAACATCTACACACACACACACACACACACACACACACACACACACACACACATATACACACACACATTCTTCTAGAATATTTTTCTATGTAGGACTTTGGGCTAACTGAGGAATATACTATTATACCATATCTAGGGCAGTGGTTTTCAACTTCTGTATTAAGAAACACCTGCAAACACTAACATTGTGGGCAACACACTTGAAGGAACTGAAAGACTCGAAAGATGAAGCAGACCACTGAAGCAGTTTAACCGTGGCTATGCACACTGTCTTGCCATTTGCTTGGCTTCAGGGCTGTATTCTTATCTGACTAGAGCTGTACTGACTGCATGCTTTTTCAAAGGCCACCTTCTCACGGGTCTCCCTGCGCACATGTCATTCTTCAACACGGACTTGGCATCTTGCTACGGCTCTTTTCGCCCACACACGTCAAGTTAACCTGTGTTCTGTGCCACACTGCTGATAGGCACTGCCATAGTAAGTAATATCTAAAAACCACTTAAATATATATATTTATATATGCATACACATGTACAATATATTGTTTTATGCAAAATAAATTTACATATTATGTTATTTTACATATGGAATATATGCACATATATTCATATGTATTACTATATATTTTTATACATGTACATATATATATATATATATACCTATACACACACAATAAACTTTAAAAATTGATCAAAAACTGATGACACACCTCTAAGAGGTGTCCTACAATACCCTAATTCAAAACTACTGATCTAGAGCAGTGGTTCTCAACAGGGTGTGATTTTGCTTCCCAGGGGACATTTGGCAAAGTCTGGAAACCTTTTTGGTTGTCACAGCTTGGGAGTGCTACTGGTATCTAGTGGGCACAGGTCAGGGATCCTGCTAAAGACAGCTACAGCACAAGACAGCCCCACGGCACAGAATTATCCAGTTCAAAATGTCAATCATGCTAAGGTTGAGAAATCACGCTCTAAAGGACAGACCAGAAGAACTCAGGATAAAAAACACTCCAGTGTTCAGGTATAAGATTCAATCTGCCTAGAGGCCACAAATCCATACCTTGTTTCCCTGGAATGATGTAAACAGAGGTCTGGATGGTCAGAGGGAAGTCTAGGGACAAGGGGAGAAAGGCTCTTTTCTCAAATGAGACCCCTGCCTCAGGCCCTTCAAACCTTGGCCTTAAACCTTACTTGTCATAGTTGTCTGGGTCAAGGGGTTGATAGGTGACTTTGTAGCACTCAATTCTCTTTAGGAAGTCCTCCATCACATTCTCCCTGTTCCTTTCAGGGTAGTCAGGGCTCGACACCTTTACTTCCTGGAATCACAGGGAGAGCAGGGCCTAGTCAGAGGTCTGCCCTTAACAGCCCTCCTGCCAACAGCCACTGCTAAATAAAGAAAAGGAAGGCCATAGAAGTGGCCTTTCACTGGAGCATTGGCAATCCCCATTCACTGAGCACCCCCTCCCTGTCCTGTGACCCTGGCAACCAAGAAGGGAAAGACAACTGGGGAGTCATGTGCCTGCCCTTGGCTGAAGGACAGAGGCAGTCACGCAGCTGAGGCAGTTCTTGGGCCCCAATCCTTTTATGTACCTTCCTGGGAAAACAGAATGGGATCCAATTTCTCCCCAAGGGCAATTAGAATAGGGTGCTTGATCTGATACACTGCTGACTCAGACCAGACACCTCTTCAGCAAGTTCCCACACTGCTGGGAGAGCACCACCATGACACAGCGCATGGATATCCACTCAGCACAGCACAGCACAACCATCAAATGGGCACTGGCATAAGCTGTGGCCACACACAGCACGAGGTGCCCAGTGCATAGAATGCTGACCTCAGCATTAGACAATTGGTGGGCAGATGACCTTCCTGTAAGGTGGCCCTGACAGATAATAAAGAGTCTGATCTATTCTAAGAACATACCTGGGTCTCAACATCTAGCTAATACCCAGAACACAGGGCCAGGGCTACTACAGTTTAAGTTTGGCCTCTGTTCAACAGCTAATTCTTCCTTTCTTCCTCAAAGCCTCTTTCTTTTCCCAAGGGAAGAGTGTGGAAGTACAAAACGGTGTTCTGGCAGATCAAAAAGATCACCCTGTGTTGTTAACCATGTCTATTTCTCTCTTTCATTACCGGGTTGACTCCCCACACCACCCCCAGCAACACACACACGAGGCATAAAGAGGTGGTGGTGTGAGGGGATGTCACCTACCAGGATGTTGGCAGCAATGACATCGGGATCATCGCAGACAGATTCCACAAAGAACACCTGGCCAGGGAGAGAAGGCAGTGATCAATGAGTCAGTAATGGCCAGGCTGTTAATTAAGAGCACACGCTCATATCTGCTCCACCGCAGCCACCACATCCCCTGGGATTTTCTTTCATGAAAGTGGCCTTCAAGGCCTCTTCATTTAAAAATAGCTCTTACCACGTCCCCAGGGCCTCATACATACAGGCTAAGGAGCTGAGAAAGGACCTGAAAGAAAACACTCAAGGACTGGCGGTGACTCACCGAGAGGAGAGAATCAGATGTCCAATCCTGTCCTCACCCACCAGAATCAAACAGATCTGCGTGTCCCTCCTAACTCCCCACCTCCACTCACCCCTCCTCCTCCAGCTTGGAGGCAGATTCTACCTTGAAGGAATTCTCCTCGGCAAAGTTCAGAATCAAGGCCCTCCTCTCTCGAGTGGTATTGGTAGCATCAAACACCTGGGAAGAGAGCCCACAAGACAGATGAACGGGGGCCGAGAAATGAAATCCCACCAAGGCGGACCCCAGGTGGGGCGGTGCAGTCAGGCTGCTGGAAGGGGGGAGACGGGGGAGGAGGCAGGTGAGGCTTACCGCAATCTGCCCACTGTCCTCCGTGAGATACGCCTTCACATCCTCCAGCGCCACCAGAGCACACTGTCTGCCAAGAGAGCAGAGGAATCAGCCAGAGGACTGGGCCGGGGCCAAGTTTAGGCACAGACAGAGACATGAACAGCTGGGGCGCCACAGGGATCACACCCCTTCCTGTTCAGTTTCCCCACTGATCAAAAACTTTCCCTAATTAGACCTTTCAACTTGCCCGTTGAGATTTTTCTACCATCCTATGTCTTTCCTCTTCCCCTGTCCCATGCACGTGTCTTACCCCTCTGGAGGCTTAGCCTACAAACACACACGCAACTTTCTGAGCCCTGTTCTACCCACCCAAGCCCATGGCGAGCTGCCCAGCAGATAACTTCCACTTAAAATCCCCACAAGATATTTACTGAAAGGGAAACCAAGCCCCATCACATCCAGTCTCATGACGTCCAAGAAAGAGCTGGCCTGGCAGTCAGGCCTAGAAGACTCACTTGCGTATCTTCATGGCCTCCTCGTTGTCATGCCGGAAGAAGTCATAGGATTTATAGGACTTGACCGCTTGACGCCGATACACCCCAAGATTAAACACTGCAGAAGACACCCATACCCTCCAGCAGTGAAACAATACGATGTCCCAAAGGGGACTTCTTGGTCTAATGTCAGAGTGGCCAAGGGGATGAAAAAAGCACCATGGTATGTTGGAAACAACACCAGATTAAGAATCAGGTTAAGTTCAAGTTCAGACTTACTAGAATTTGGACAAGTCTTAAATTGTCTGACTTTCAATTTCCTCAGCCATTTTGGCTATTCCACATGGATACTGCTAGATAACGTAGATGTAAGGGATTTGGAAATGTAAAGCTCTATACTCATTTAATTCTTAATACTCCTATCAAAGGCACTGCCCCCAAACTAGGCCAATTGAGCCAGGCCAGGAGGAACAAGTATATGGACAGGGAATAAATCCAGTAAACCAGGAAGCAACCACTACTGCTGCCAAGAGAACACTGTATCCTTGATGCCAGGGAGAATAAGTCTCCCAGAGGCCTGTGAGGCCCAGGAACTGATCACTTCCTTTCCCAAGGAATGCATGGTTGCACCTACCTTTGGTGGGCACCCCAATCCAGTTGAGGTAGCGTGTGAGTTTCTTGGACACGTAGGTTTTGCCCCGGGCTGGTAAGCCAATCATAACAATGAGGGTCGGGGAGTTGGTCATGTAGGATGCCCATGCTAGAGGGAAATGGAACAGAACAAAACTAAATAAAGAGGGGTCAAGTAAGGTTTGTGCATGGGGCTGGGACTTCATGGTCAGGTTTGATCCTCATACACCTCAGTGAGGCCAGTGTCCAGGAGGACTGGAAAGGCAAACCGAGCAGATATCGGGGAAACCCTCCTAAAAGACAGTCAAAGGGTCATGTAGACTTCCAGAAAGTACCCAAACTAAGACACGTCTTTCCCACTTGTCCAAGGTCTTCACAGAGGTGCATAAGATGGAAAGAGGAAAAAAAGTGGCCAGGATTAGAAAGACAGTAACCATAGCATCTTCCTTAGCATGAGAATATCTAGTAACACGGCAGTGATAAAGCCATGAAGGAAAGTCTTGGGCCTGGAGATTCTACCAGTGCAGCACTGAGCCAGTTCCTATAACAGATCCAACAGAGTTTCTACCCTGAGGATCCCATCTATCCCTTCAGAACCACAGGCAAGAGTCTGGCCACGAAAAAAGAGCCTGGCCTTAACCCGTTTTGGCCTTTGTGCTCAGGCCACGAGTTTAAGCCAGAACTTCTAAACCATTTAGACTGTGTCAACGCCTACCTGACAAAGGTTCTGACTAGACCTCAGGAAGCTTCGTGGTAAAGCTGGCCCACAAGGGCATCACAGCCAGCCTGCCTCAAAGGCCCAAGTGAAAGCAAGACAGTTTAAAAGCAGGAATAGCCATTGGTCCGCCCTTCTTCAGAATACAGTTGATTTCAGGAATGCTCATTTACAGAGACAGGTCTCACTGGGCAGCTGGGGGCAAAGTAGATTCCCAGAGGCCAGGTGACTTGCCTAAGGACACGCAATGAGTCATGGGAAGGGCTGGCCCTAGAATCCTGATCTTGTGCTTCCTTGGCAGCTTTTCTCCATAAAAAGAGCCTCTGATTCCGCCATCAGCTTGCTCACAGGCGCTGGCTCCTTCCTGTCCATCCTGCCATGGAGGAGTGGTGGCAGAGTGCCCTGCAAGCTGCCAGCCACATTCCTGGGGCCAAGACCCAAACTGAGGTCATCTGGGAGGGCTCAGATGGGAAAGGAGGGAGGCCCTGTGTGCAGATGGGGAAGAACCACTTTTGTCTTCGTCTTCCCAGCACTGTTTTTCAGAAGGTGCCCCACAAGTAGTTGCCACTCTTCTTCCCTGGGACAAGGTGACCCTGTCAGGCTAAGAAACGATTCAGCAAAACTGGGGTACTTGGATGGGAACGTCATCCTTTCTTTTCTGAGAGGGGAATGTGAAAAGATCTCAGTGGAGAAGTGGGCAGAGAGGTGTGGGTAGAGAACAGAGCTCGGAAGGAAGAGAGTTTCCTAGGGGTGTTTGGCAAGAAGTACCCAGAAGCCAAACAGGGCCCTGGCGGTGAGGGAGGGGTGGATGCCCAGACTTGGGGTCAGAGGGGTTGGCTTTTAGTCCTTTACCTACTACGCACACGGAAAATTCCCAGGCCTGAGCAGGAACCCCTCCAAGGTAGGCAACGAGCAACAGAAGTGATTTTCATCTCTGTCCAAACAGGGAGCACAAAGACAAGCAAACGCCATGCTGCAGCCTCTGCTGATGTTCATGCCTGATCTCTGACCCCTAACAGACAGATCAGCTGCCTCAGGTTTCAGGAGTGAAATCCTCCTGAGTCTTCACTTTCTCCAGCTCTGCACTGCACTCTTCTCAATCACCATGGCTTGGCTCATTACCTGCACTTCTAGTACTGCTTGGTCCACACCTTCCAGCCCATTAGGCACTTCTCCCAAAGGTCCTGTTATCCTCCCTGAAGCTGAAAATGAACTTATACTTGGGAGGCGCTCTGAGGCCGACCAGGGAACCAGCTGCTCCATGTTTACCAAACTGGACAGAGAGTTCTAAGAACAAAAGAAAACACAGGCCACCAAGGACTCCCCACGGTGGCCCCCAGCACCACACCTCCCACCTCTGCCCATAACACACCCACGTACACCTGCTGCAACCAGAGCTGCTCAATTTCCGGAGGACAAAACTAAACCACACTTCCTATCTCGAATTGCCACATGGGCAAAACTAGGTACATTCTGTCCTGCCTGTTAAAAAACAAAGCCATCACCACCTTAATTTGAACAGTAGACACTGTATGCTGATTAATTTTGGAGACAATGTAACTTACCCCTTGACAAAGAACGGAAAGCTGTTTCAATCCTGAAATTCTCTTCTACCTTCTTTACACAAGGTTGAACTCACTTTCTCAATCTTAAACTTATTTTCCCTTCATGAACACGCTTCGAGGGGATGAAGGTGTAATAACTTCCCTCCTACGGACAGAAAACCTCAAGCCCAGAAAAGGGAAGAGCTTGGCCCACAGTCCCTCAATAGAAAGTCAAGGTCAGGGCTCTGACCAGACTCCTGGTTTCATGACTGCCCAATCAGTCCTAGTACCAGCTCTTGTCAGCACCTGACAAAGGGAGCCATGTGGCCAGCATAACTCTGCTCTCTAATCTAAACCTGAAGGGTGGTCTAGAAGGCCAACGGTTCCCGGCTTTCTCATGACCATGTCATCTTCCACTTTTTGCTCTAAACAGCCCCAATATTTTGAAATATGCTGCCCTTTAAAGTGTGCTTCATTAGTAATACCTTCTTTTTATTCATCAGAAGTCATAAAACTGCCAATTATGTCCTGCCGTTTGACTGATAAGCATAACATATCGAAGTTCTGCAGCCAAACGCTAAGAAAGTTTATGCTTTAGTTAACCATCGAAGCTATAGTTTAATGCCCAATTTCTATCACGCGCTTTGAAATATTAAAAACAGCTAACAATATAGAACTTTTGAGGGATGCTGATCAATGTTTCAAAGGTGTCTACCTTTCCTCCTGTTATTTCTGTAGGGAAAGCTGCTAGCACAAACAGGTGTATATGCAAGGATGCTCACTACAGCATTGTTTGTGACGGTGGAAAATTAGAAACAATGTAAATGTCCATCAGGGAGAGGCTGGCATATCCACACAAGGCAATACCATGCAGGATGAAGTAAATGTGAACTTATCGACATGAAAAAAATGTCCAGAATATAGTTTAAAAAAAGTGTGTGTGGGGGGGGGTGATGGTAGAACAAAATATGTACAGTGTGGACCTATTTCCATTAATAGGATACACCAGAATAAGATTTTGGAAAGAATCAAACATAACAGGGACAGGAGAAATGGTGAGATTTTCTTGCTTTTTACTTTCCTTCTGTATTGTGTGAATTTTTCATGAACATGTATTGCTTTTATAATTAGGAGAAGGTTCATACAGGGACTTGTCTGTTCCAGACCTATTCAAAATATCAAAGAATAAAAGAAACAAAGAAGGAAAAGCATGTAGACCTTCCCTGCTACCCCTAATTCCTGCTTTCACTGAGCCCTGAAACCAGTTATCTGAGCACCTTAAGGGCACCTCAGCCAGCACCAACCCCCCTTCTCCCCCATCCCTGGAGCAGCTGAAATTCCAGTACTGCTCCTTTGGAGGTTCTGGCTCCCTAAAGACATTCTTCAGCTCTCTAGTTCAGGCACTTCCCAAGTCAAAGTCAGCCAACGACAGGTATAATTAACAGCAATGGGATAACAGGAAAGCTACTAATAAAGCAACTGCTGGGTGTGAACACGAAGCAGCCCAAGAAGCCTGTTCCAAGATACAGGAAAATAACAGAGAGAAGGGAAATAAACTAACACATACTTTCATAGACTGTCACAGTCCCACAGTCCAACCACGAAAGGAGAAGAGCGGGGGGCGGTAAATGAATGACAGTGGCTTCAGGATAACCCAGATACCTCCAGTGGGGGAGAAGAGGGTAGAACTTGGAAAGGAGATCAGGAATTAGAGTCTAGAGGAAGGAAAGAGACCTGGGATTACTGCTTCTTTGACTAATCAAAAGCCCTCAAGGCAAAAAAAAAAATGCAAAAAAAGTTAGGAAGGCAGGTAGGAGAGTCCCACGGAGAAAAAGCAGAACTAGAAGGACTGACACTGAGCACTGCACAGGGTCAGAGACTCCCACAGTTATCAACTCCCCCTGACCCCCAAACACCACCACCTGTTCTCTGCTCTTGCTGGGCTCAAGTGTCCTAGTAGCACGAGGGCACCTCTATTTAAAGCGTGCATTCCATATCCCCAAATCTGGGTTACCATATTGTCAAACAAGAGGAGAAAACATTTTTGACTGAAAATATAATTCTTCACAGAGCTCTTTTAAAAAGTGAGCTCCCAGCACAGCATCTAGACTATAATTCAATCTATATATAATGTTTCAGGAACAAACACAACATGCAAATAGAGTCACCAGTGAAAAATAACACAGTTTAGCCACATGCCTAGTACTCTTCTAGAAGCTGTCCTGTATTTACTCATTCAATTCTCACGTCACTCTGGGGAGAGATACTATTAGTATCCCCATTTTATCAAAAAGTAAACTGGGGCATGGGGCAGAAAAGCAAGTTGGTTAAAAGCCCACAGTTAGGCAGTAGTGAAACCAAGATTTGAACCCAGGCAGTCTGACTCCAGAGGCTGCACTCAAACGTCATGCTATACTAGTTATCTTCCACAGGGTACCCTCAGTACCTGGCTTCCTGCCCTCAGTACCTGGCTTCCTGCCCTGGCGGAGAAAGAAGACCCTAATCATAGAGGTGCACCAACCCCAGTATCACACCCAAACAACCTGCCTCTGCTGCAGCCCAAACCCCCAGAAGCCTCATCAGTGCTACGTGAAAACAAATGACCATCATGAATCACGAGACTGGCAAGGTCATGACATCAAGGTTGAGACTCTGGGGAAAGCTTGCAACATGAGATGATTCCAGGTCTCATGCTACTTGGCTGTTTCCACCTGCTGATATATATAACCACTGAAGTGAGAAGAACTGACTGATAGCGTTCCAGAGGGACCTGGTAGCAGGGACAAGAGTTAGCTTTCCTAGAGGTTCCCCAAAACATCTGGGGACAAACTGCTCAGGACCTTTGGGCCTAGGCTCTGCAGTCTTGCAGTCTATAAGGATGCTTAGGCATGCAGACGCATGGGGACAGGAAACAACACTTCATCTCTCTGCAAACCCACCTGCTGTCTCTGTCTAAAAGATGGGCATGGAAATGCTCCTGTGAAACCCATCCCCAGAGCAATGAACCTGCAGGGAAAATAGTCTGCAGAGTGTAAAGACTAAACCTGTGAGAAAGTAAGGTGCCCAAGACATGGCGAGAAGTGAAATATCAGGGCCGATTCCCCTTAGGCCTGTAGAAATAAGCTAATGGTTCTTACCTGCAATTTCTGCTGTGAGCAGCACCCTCACAAAACTTAGCACAAGAGATAAAGGGAAACTGTTAACAGTATCAACTCCAAGGAATTCCTGCACCCTGCTACTCAGCCTTATTCACTGCGTGTACAATAACACTGGCTCTAACTTTCAGCATCAATCAACTGTGCAGATACCCCCAGGGTGGGGGAGATAGAGATTCAGTTAAAGAAAGCAGGAAGAATATGCTGGGCTAGGGCTTCCCTGGTGGCGCAGTGGTTGAGAGTCCGCCTGCCGATGCAGGAGACACGGGTTCGTGCCCCGGTCCGGGAAGATCCCACATGCCGCGGAGCGGCTGGGCCCGTGAGCCATGGCCGCTGAGCCTGCGCGTCCGGAGCCTGTGCTCCGCGATGGGAGAGGCCCGCATACCGCAAAAAAAAAAAAAAAAAAAGAAAATGCTGGGCTACACCAGCAGTCTAGCCCCAAGGACAGACAATTCACTGAGTCTACTTGTTTCAGAAAGGAAATTCCCCTAGTAGACTTTGTTTTAAATTACCATGTCGAAGAACTATTTCTCACTCCCACCAAGCAGCAGAGTCTAGAATTACAGCAATATTCTCAAGGTAAAATCCTGGGAGACAGCAGCCCCTCCTCTTTACCAACACTCACAACATTTCTTCTCTGACATTCGTAGATTTGTTTTCGTTTCATAGTTGTTGTTCTGTTCTGACGAAGGGGCAGAATTCCCAGACATGGCAGCTCTTCAGGGGATGCCTGGAAGGGACAAAGGGGATGTAAGGAAGGGAAGGAAGGAAATATCCCTCAAAACACTCAAAAGAGGATCAGTGCAGTATAAGTGAAAGAACCCTCGGCCAAGGGTCAAGTCCAGCCCTCCTTCTCCCAGTTAATAGCTACATGCCCTAGGATAAGTCATGAATGTCCCTAGCCCTCTATTTCCTTATCTGTGAAGAGTTGCACCAGAACCCCGATCTATAATGCTGACTTAGGAGTTTACATTCACATGAATTATCTCCTTCAATCCTTCCAATAATCCCATAATAAAACAGATTTTGCTACCATTATTACTTCTCCCCATTTTACAGACTGAAAAACTGACGTTTATCAAACTAAGTGGCTTATCCAAGTTCCTTCCTGACCTCAGATTCCAATTTAAGAATCTGAGGAGAGTAGTGGCAGCAGCTGGGGGTGGGATGGGTTGCAAATAGATCAAGTTCATTATCATAAAGTAATTGCAGTCCAATGGTAGAATTCAGTTCTGAAAAAAAAATTAGTGGGGAAATCTCAAACATGTTCCCTTAAGGAAAAACTGTAGCTAGTCCCGGGGACAGCCCTAGCACGTCACTATTTCTCCTCTGGTGTTTTTACTCTCAAGCCCTTGTCCGCACCCTCTCCCCATCTATCTCCTAGGAAGCAGTCTATGGAAGAAACACTGGGGAGCAAAGAGGTGGCAAATAACTTCTCTTATTCTGGTGGTAAATAACTTCTCTTATTCTGAAAGACCACTTTCAGAATAAGGGGTAAGTCCTGACTCGAACGGGGGTGGGAGAGCCCCGAGTTCACTGCGCAAACCCAGACAAGGGACTAGTGAGGAAGGAAAGTCCTACTGCTTCAAGGATCTTGCACTGTTATTCCACTGACCACACAAATCCTCTAACTCACACGTCAGCTGCGGCTCTGGGTCCCTAAACGTCCGCACTCCGGCAATGCCTGGGGGCCCGCACTTCCCCGAAACAGCTAGGCTTCATCTTCCCGCTCCTCATCAGGGTGCACGCAGCCCCCCTTCTCTCGCCCGCCTAACCCCTTCAAGGTGCTGTACAGCCGTCGCTCACCCTAGGATCCCTCCTAAGATCCCTCCGGGCTGTGGCCCCAGCACCTACCCGGTAACGATACAGCCAGGAGCCGACACGGTGGCCGGGGTCCGGCACACCAGTCTCCGGCGAATCACGTGCCCTGCCTGGCTCCGCCCACTCTCGCGTTGGCCCTCACCTGGAGAGAATCGTCCACCAATCGAGCGCCCGCAGGCTCCAGGGGGCGGGGCTCAAATCGGACTCGCTGTCGCTAGCTCCGGAAGAAGGTTGGAACTGTGAAGGAGAAAGATCACAAGCTCGCAAGTTTACCAGCACTGTGGCTATTAGTTACATCGTTGCCTGGCAACTAATAGGGATGGGGGCGGGGTTAATTAAAAGCACGACGTTTTTCATACTCTCGCGAGAGTGAACTAGTAGACGTCTTGAAAGGGTGTGACTTTCTGGTGACGGGAAAAGTTTCTGCGGAGATTAACGCTCTCCTCCCTGAATCCCAGCGGGACCTCGTTAGATCCATGAATTGAAAAGTAAGCTATAGAAGAGGCTTTGCTAGAGTAAACTACCAAAGTACTTAAGCTGATTACATCTTAGGGTGTTTGCATATTCCCTTAGGTCAGACACTGTAAACTAAGAAAATCAACTACTCTCTTCGCTGACCAGGGGCTTCCCTGGACCCATGCACATACTCCAGTGGACTTACCACCTTATTTATTCTCTCGCTTATAGCCCACGCTGTAACGTCTGTTATGGCCATCTTGAAGAACAAAAGAGGAAAATTGCTCCAGGAGAAAACTGGCTCATGAAAATTTTGAAAAGATGCATAGTTTCCATATAACTTATTCAGAGGCAGGTTTTTACAGTGGAGGTGAGTTTGCACATTTCAAGTGAACTTTTCACAGTTGCCCCCAGGCCCATGTGATGCTTGATTGTGGTGATAAACCCCCTCTAAGCAGGGTAGGCTTTGCTCCTCTGGATCCAGGATAAAAAAAGAACGAGTACATATTTCTCGGAAGAGAGGTAAATTCAGAGGTGTTTTTATTCCTCTTTCACCTGGGGATTAAATTCATCCTTCAAAACAGCTCAAATAGTACCTCCTCTTTGAAGCTTTTTACAACTCCAGTATGTCACAGTTGCCCTCTCTGTGCCTATACAACTCCGTTTTAACCATTCAGCAAGTATTTACTGAGCACATATTTGCGAGGCACAGTCCTTTGTTCTAGGGATACAGGGTTGAAAAGGGTCACATAATCTAGCATTATCACGTTGCTATGAAATTCAGTAGTTATATGTCCTTTACACACCACCCTCTCTCTCGATTACGTGAGTAATTTGCCATTTTGAAGGCAGGAATGGAGTCGCCTTGGTATTTGTATACCTAGGTCCTGAACTGGAATCTGGATGACACATGTTGGTCTTCTTCATTCCTCCTTATACTGCCACCACCTCCTGAGTGTAGCAATTGCCCTCAGCCCAGATGCTGACCTCATATTGCGCTTTCTGATGTGGCAAATGGACGTTTTCAAGTTACAGTCTTATGGAGGTGGAAAGGCCAGTCTTCCGGCCCCCTTAACCTCAATGAGTCAATGTTTGCTGCAGCCATGAGTCTAGCCACGAGTATTTGTTTGTCTTTGACTGGTCATTTGAGTCACAGACCATTCTTGGCATTCGTTTGCATTCCGAACTATGATTCTGTTTCTCCCGGTGTAGTTTGGAAGCCCCAATTTAATCATTTCCGACCTAATTGCAAGGATACATTCCACTGTATTCGATTCAGGAGCTCCTTCCGCCGCTCTCTTCCCTTAAGCTTATATGCTTCCGACGCGGAGGGTACCTCACTTGCTCTACAGGTAGCAAGACCAGTCGTACGTTAGGAATACGGGTAAATCTTCATCCTTTGCCTCCTGAAGGGGGTGATGGTGAGAATCAGTTATCACTTTAAGAGTGTGCTAAAACAGAAGCCACAGAGTATCGCGAGAACTGTAACAACCAGCGACATCTCGCGATGTTTGGAGCGGCAAAGAGTGGCTATTTTGGAGTCCATCCGCCGGCTTCTTACCCCGGCGGCGCCTGCCAACCTGCTGCCGGGACCAAAGCTGGCCTCACGGGTGTCTGGCCTGTGGCCGGCCGGACCGACACGATGTGGCGGCTCCGCTGCAAGGCCAAGGATGGCACCCATGTTTTGCAGGGGTTGTCCAGCCGGACCCGGATGCGGGAACTCCAGGGCCAAATTGCCGCCATCACCGGGATCGCCCCCGGCTGTCAGCGAATCCTCGTAGGATACCCGCCCGAGTGCCTGGACCTCAGCAACGGGGATACCATTCTGGGGGATTTGCCCATTCAGTCAGGTAAGGGAATCGAGGCTAGGCCAAGGCTAGTCCTGAGAGGTCGGAGAGAGGCATAAGGGAGAACAAACAGTCAGGGCGAGGTGGTGTGGGTCAGCTGGGAGCTTGGAGGAACAGGATAGGAAAGATAAAAGAACAGAGAACTCTGACGGAGGCCAGGGCAAGTGTCTAGCAGGGAGGGCCCAGCCTCTGTGAGAAGCCCAAAGCCTTGGACTAACCTTTCCTCAATCTGCTTTCTGGTCTCTCTTGAAAACGTCTCATTCATTTTGTTTCCCTCTGCGTCCGCAAAAGTATTTTAAAAATGGGACCTATTTTCTCTGTCCTGATGGCTCTTTTCCCCTATATCACTGAAATAAGACAGCCGGTCTGAAGGATGTAGGATACTTTTTTGCTTTCCTGGTTCATTTTTGCAATCACCTTCATATATACTTACTTTGACAGTTGTATTCGTTTTAGAGTTTGCTCTGACACACCCAGTAAAGGCCCTTTCAAGTTCTAGACAACAGTTATTTCTGTGCAGTATTAAAACTTGAACAGCAATAATGGTAATTATAAGCTTTCCGTTGTTGTATCAAGGATCCTGTAAACACTGAACAGGATAGGTATGTAAGTTTCGTAAGGAGAGGACCCCCTAGTGGCCGAGTCTGTGACAAACACCTTTTGGAAGTGTTTTTAAACTGCAGAGAGCAAGCTTAAGAAAATTTTGTTCTTGAAATGTATCTTTTTAAGCAAGTATGAAGGTGTATAATTCAGGCCCCTTTACTAAATGAGTTGCAGCCTAAAGTGTTTTGCTCTTTGTTCCATTTGCGTCTTTATGAAGATACAGTGAACAGAAAGTGTTACTGGTCACATGTTTGCAAAGCTGTATTCTCTCTAGTAACCCCAGCTTATACCTTAACTCCTTCTGTTTGTAATTTACAGACTTGGTTAGTGAACACCCAATTTCATCTATACTTTCTCTTCAGTTCTGGATTTGTTTTATTTTTGACAGGCGACATGCTGATTGTTGAAGAAGACCAAACCAGGCCCAAAATGTCACCTGCATTTACAAAACATGGTGCTCCTAGTTACATCAGGGAAACTCTGCCTGTGCTTACCAGAGCGGTGGTCCCAGCAGACAACTCTTGCCTCTTTACCAGTGTGTACTATGTTGTTGAAGGAGGAGTCTTGAATCCAGCTTGTGCCCCTGAGATGAGACATCTCATAGCACAAATTGTAGCAAGCAATCCAGACTTCTATAGCAAGGCAATACTGGGAAAAACAAATCAAGAGTACTGTGACTGGATCAAAAGGGATGATACTTGGGGTGGAGCTATTGAGATATCCATTTTGTCTAAGTTTTATCAGTGCGAAATATGTGTGGTGGATACACAGACAGTACGAATTGATCGTTTTGGGGAAGATGCAGGATATACCAAAAGGGTCCTGCTTATTTACGATGGCATCCACTATGATCCGCTTCAGCGTGTCTTCCCCAACCCAGACACCCCTCCTCTGACCATTTTCTCCTCTAATGATGATATTGTTCTCGTGCAAGCACTGGAATTAGCAGATGAAGCTAGAAGCAAGAGACAATTTACTGATGTAAACCGCTTCACCCTGAGATGCATGGTATGTCAGAAGGGATTAACTGGACACGCAGAAGCAAGGGACCATGCCAAGGAGACAGGCCATACCAACTTCGGAGAAGTGTGATCCATGCATAATGAGGATTGACGCCTACTACCTCACAGATCCAGAAGGTTCTGGGTTTTCCAATAAGCTATTCGTAACCCTAAAGAACAAAAGGACACAATGCTTGAACCATCCTTTTAACCTAAAGCCACTAAGACACTGAATTCCTTGTTAAGATTAAAATCAGTGTGCAAGTTTACAGATGTGTGTCTACAGTGGTGATACATGCCCTCTCTCTGCTGGGGTGACAGAATATAGGTGGTCCTTGCTACCTACTGACACTAACCTGAAGATTGAGTTTTAGTATTATAAACTAGCACCCAGCAGCATTAACTTGTAGAAGAAAACAACTTCATATTTTGGGTAATGCGAAAGGCCTCAGGTGAGGCCACCGGACATCAACCACAGTGTCTCCGGTAATTGAGTCCTTTTAAAAGCTGAGTTAATAGTTTCTAAATTATGAATTGATTCCTCAAGTGAAGATACTCAGAATTGTCAAAACTGATTTATATTGCAACTTGGTAGACTTTATAAATGTGTACTTCACCAGTTAAAAGTACATAAGAAGCAATTTTTACAGGGTTGAGTCTACTCCTTGAGAATGTTACCTAACAACAAGAATTGATAGTGCCCAGTTAAGGATTTCTAGTGTTATAAAAGTAGAATGTATTAGAGAGGAGGTGCCGGAGCAGATTACTGAAGCTTTAAAAGACCGTTGGCCTCATGTTTTGTTTTGTGGTTTTTTTTGTGATACGAGGGCCTCTCACTGCTGTGGCCTCTCCCGTTGCGGAGCACAGGCTCCGGACGTGCAGGCTCAGCGGCCATGGCTCACGGGCCCAGCCGCTCCGCGGCATGTGGGATCTTCCTGGACCGGGGCACGAACCCGTGTCCCCTGCATCGGCAGGCGGACTCTCAACCACTGCGCCGCCAGGGAAGCCCGGCCTCATGTTTTAATGCAACTCATTTATTCATCTTTGGCGCATTGGATAAAACTTTAAAATTAAGCAGGATATTTTTTTTAATTGTAGTTCCTTGAAATTTGCTCTATTTTTGCCTTTCTACCTAAGATTTGCCTTGAGGGATTTGATTTCCTCAGCCTTTTGTTAAGAGCACTTCCTCCGACTCCTAAAAAAACTTTTCATCTAAAATTATAACGTGCTTTGGTTTGGTTTTTGTGAGATCTTTGGCTAAACGGAATTTGTTTTCATGCTAGCCTTATCCCACCACTAATGCTCTTTTAAATGATTTCATGTGTCTGAAAATTAGCACTTTTATCCACCATCTTTTACCTTGACTTTTGCATAGTTTTAAAGTAATCGGAATAATAATATTGAATGAATTTGTTTCACTTACAAAATATGACAGTTTTTAAATCTTTGCCTTATTCAGCCTTCTCAGAATTCTGCTTCTTACTGATATTAGATGTGTAGCCATTTGCTTGGTGGGATAATCCACAAGGCACACCCTCTAAAACTTAGCTTCACTATGAGATCTTCCAGATAAAAGTTTTCTACCTCTTTTCTTAATTCTTCTGACGATCAGGGATGCTAAATTATAATTTGTTATGCATTATCTTACATAATGTGAAGAGGCCTGATGTTGTAAAGTTTTATTATCTTGGTCTCATTTTTGATTAAGTATCTCACTTAGAAAACCAATGGTATGGGAATTCCCTGGCGGTCCAGTGGTTAGGACTCCGTGCTTTCATTGCCAAGGGCATGAGTTCAATCGTTGGTTGGGGAACTAAGGTCCCACAAGGCGCGTGGCGTGGCCAAAAAAAAAACCCAATGGTATACTTTAAAGCACATGTATATTTTAGCATATCTTCTTGGCAAATGTTTCAAAATTGAGATTTACTTTTAGCACTTTCACTTGGTAGAGATAGCCATATAAAATTAAGGAATATGTAAACAATTTAGGAGAAATGTACCTTTAAGGAACAATTCACAAAATATGCTTGAAATCATTAGATGACATTTCTTGAGTACCTTTTGTGTGAATAGGTCTTTTAGGCATTATAAGTTATTGTGGTCACTGTAGCTCAAAAGTGTTTAATTTTCTATTTAAGCCTTAAAAATAGCACTTGTGAGTTTGTGAGACTTAATGTTTGGCGATCATAATGTGTACAAGTGAATATGATTGAATATCTCTTTGTACCTGTCATCAGGTCTAAAAGGATTTTGTATCTTATTTCCCCCAGAAAATATTAAATTTAAAGCTGTAGGTTAAGAGTATACCACTGGGTGGCACCCATCAAATTGAGCTTTATGCATCATTATTCATAAACCTTGCCTTCCTTTCTTAAGTATTTCAGGGGCCAAACTTGATACTTGCTTACTGGAATTTTAGAGAAGTCTATTCATGCAACAGATATTTATTGAGTAATTTATGATGTCAGGTATATATTGATGTTTCCCAGCATAAATTTCTGTTGCTTTAAAATTGAGTATCCTTTATCTATCAATACATTTGATTTTTTTTTTAATTTTAATTGAAGTATAGTTAATTTACAATGTTGTGTTAGTTTCAGGGGTACAGCAAAGTGAGATATATATAATTTTTCAGTCAATACATTTGATTTTAATTTAACAAATTTCCAATTTAACAAATGGAAAGAAATAGAACCTGATATTTTATAAAATTAAACCTGTTATTTTAAGTGGTTTTGTTTGCATATTTAAGCTTATGCTTTTATAACAAGTCAAATATTTATTCAGGGGCTCTTAGTTTATTCCGTTTTACCTGTTAATTAGGTTGTGCATTCTTCAGTTGGACACTGATAGATCGCTCTCAATTATGACTTTTTAAATTAATCAGCTGCTGAAATTCAGCACTAGGACTTTTAAGTAATGTTCTGATCATGGGGAATTCAAGATGAAGCACTATTTGCAGATCATTTAATTATTGAGGATTTAAAAACCTAAACTTGTGCTAATTCTGAACTCAAGCTTGTAAGCCTCACAGAACTTAGATGTTTTTAATTGTACTTCTTATACTCTTGAAATTAGTTTATTAATGTCTGTAAATTCTAATCTTGAGAATTTTGAAATCTTGCAACAGGATTAAAAGAAACTTTTTCTTAAATTTGCTGTTGAGTAGAGTGAAACCCCTCTTCCTATTCATTCAGTTTTTGACTGCCATACAAGATTTTTTTTTTTTTAATTAAAACGAGGATAGTTTACATTGGTAGCAGAATGAATGAAGATTGTGCTTTCCCATCCCCCACTCCTCCTTTCCCTTATTCTTCTTTTTCTTACTCTTCTTTGGATTTAAAGATTAGATGTAGGGCAATGAATGTACTTCTAGATAGAGAGAGTGATTTCAGAAGTTAATATCTCTGGGAATTTTGTGATGTGATAGCCACGTGAAGACATCAGTTTGGTACATCTTCTGTTAGTGGTTCATGGTTGATTTCTTAATGGTTTTCCATGAATGGATAATGGGCACAGTCAAGTGATACCCTTGAAAGGTTTGGGGGCTGGTCAGCTTGAGGCTGTTGGCAAAAACTAATATAGTCATACCACTTGATTATTCCATGAAGTTCAAGTCCCGGCAAAATCATAATCAGGAATGAATTAACATATTATTTAGCTATACATGCCCGTAAATGTGCCTAACTTGCATGTCTAGCTTATCCTTTCTATCTTGTGTAGGCATTAAAACATGAATGTTGCAAGTTGCCCTAACTGAACATAGTTTTCTATGTCTGTTTTGAAAAAATTGAATAGGGAGTATAGAAGATGAGCAGCAGAGTGATTTTTTGTTTTCTTTATGTGTCAGGTGGCCTTCCTAAACTTCCATATATTAAGATTTTTATGTTCTTTCATGTATTGAGAACACACATTTGTTATTATTTGCAGCACTTTAAAAATATGAAATAAAAGTTTACATGTTAGCCCTCTCCGGGGACCTTGTCAAAGACATTAAAATATAATTCTGGAACTGCCAACTATCAGTTCTTCTTAATCAACAGTTACCATCAGTGAATAGTGTATCCAATGGTACAACGTTCTGGTGTTTTGGTAACAGTAGAACTCCATTTCAGTAACTATTAGCAGCATGCTCTGTGCCCTAGCATTCAAAGTGTTAACTTTTTTCTATAATGTGATTGTTCCTTATTCATTGTACAAGGCAGTATTCAAATTTGTCCTTGTAGCACAAAGATGACTACTACAACCCTGAAAAGATTAGATTCTTAAAACCCTTCATTTGTTTTTAAGCAAAACGATTTTGAGCTGATTTTTGAGTCAAAGGCCTTAAAAGCATCATGTGTAAGCAACATCATTAAGTCTAAAGTGAAACACTTGATTTGAATAAGCTAGTTTATTAAGTAAAGATGTTTTCTTACTAAGAGTTGTGGCATTTCGGCACATTTCATCCAACTTAAAAGATTATAAAGCTTCCCTAATTGTGGAAAAGGGTTTGTTTGTTTGTTTTTCCTTCTCCAGAAATTAGTTGGCATTTTGTTTACAGTACTTTGAGTATTTGACTAAGAAGAAATTATTACATTGATATTGAATTGTGGGGTGCTGCTTTAGGTCTTGGTTGATAGAATTTAGAGGAGATTGGTAACCCTGCTGTGCTGTTTCAGAGTAAAGGGAGAAAGGGGCAAGAAGATAAAGTGCCACATAAACAGAAGAGATCCTCATATTAATGCATTCCTAGTCTTGAATTATGCTTTTCAGAAAATTTTTCAAGCAATGCCTTTGCATCACCTTAACCCTCCTCCCCCATTTCTTGGCATAGAATGTAGCAAGGCCGTAATGGAAAGGCTTGTCAGTACAGTATAAAACCATGACTACAAGGATTTTGCTATAATGCTTTTTTTTTTTTTTCCTGCGGTACGCGGGCCTCTCACTGTTGTGGCCTCTCCCATTGCGGAGCACAGGCTCCAGACGTGCAGGCTCAGCGGCCATGGCTCACGGGCCCAGCTGCTCCGTGGCATGTGGGATCTTCCCGGACCGGGACATGAACCCGTGTCCCCTGCATCAGCAGGCGGACTATCATCCACTGCGTCAGCAGGGAAGCCCTATAATGCTTTTTTATACTTGTTTTTAAAAATACAAATCTATGTCTAAGAGTTTAGGGATAGTGAAGATACGATTTAGTTATGTTGTAGGCAAACAGGTTAACCTAAGAAAGGTTTACAATTCCTACTAAGATTACATGAGCGTGACTCTATACTGGTATAGGATATGTAGTTAGTTGTAGCCTGTAAGTTACTTAAAAGGACCAGGGCACCTAATTCTTGTCAGTTTTCCAGTTCACCTTGGTGCCATTCATCACATAAGTTGTTTACAGGAAATATAATTTCCTTAGCAAAGAGTAACTTTTTTTCCTTTAAAAAAGTATTAAGTTTAAAATACAGAATAAGTACATATAGTTTGTCAAAAGGAATAGAGAATGACAATAGTTCTATATTTCCTATATTAATGCAGTAGAGGTTGAAATTACTGAAGCAAGAAGAAACCCATAAAACTGTCAAATTTAGAGCTTTAAAATATGACTTGAAAAGTATAGGGAAGGACAAACAACAAAGTTCTCTTTCACTTGGCGTAAGAAAATATTTTTTCTTAATGAAGATGGACAGTGCTTTCTTGTTTTAAAAATATTTTGTCTATTTGCCAGCATCTTTTCAAAGTTAACGCACTGCTGCTACTTGGGAGATGTCTGCTTTCATTTTGTACAACTCTTAGGTGATTTTGCCATTGTCATTAAGATGCATTGATTTTATGTGGTGTATAATTTTAAATACATAAATATTGTATGAATTGACTTGTTTTAAAGGAATAAATGAAGTGAAAATATTGTTGTCTGAGCATATTTTGGGGAAGGCAGAGGGCCAGTGAACAGCTGCTACAGTCAAGTTACATATTTATCATCACTGCTTTGACTTATGTACGAATATCTGCCAAATCTCACTCTATAGGTGGAGTCTTAACCCACTTGGATAAGAGAAAGTAAAATGTTTTTTCTTTTTAACACCAGAGGGCATTTGAAATTTCCCGTCTTTGACTCCAAACTTTCTGGTATGCAATCAGCTCCTGAAAGTTGTAATTCAGTGTCTGTTGCTGACAAAGTGTCAAAGTGGAAAGGCTGAATGTTCCCTTTCATTTATAATAGACTGAGGTCTGTGTGAACTTAGATCTATCTGTTTGGAAACTGCAACATCTCTCTGGGAGAATTTATTTCATCTTTGATAATATCAACATTTAAACATTTATTTGAAACAGCACTGGGGTTAGAATTGGCCAGAGTTTCGGCTCTCTAACTAAACTGAACTACTTACCCTTTCCTTCTCAATGGAAGCATAAAAATTATGGAAGTGGAACCATAATGCAATCTGATCAATTTGTGCATCAGGACAAAATGTGTCTTTGGGGGTCAACATAAATCCAACCTTAGAATAAGTCAAGCCAAACATCATATTAAAAGGTTTGTAAGGAGTCTCCTGGCATATGCGGTGGTAGTTTGTTGAACAATTAACTACCCATAAGGCAATGCTTCTCAAAATGTGTGCATCACATTGCCTGGGAACTTTTTAGAAATGTAAATTCTCAGAAGTCAGAAATAAATGAGGCCAACAATCTGTTTATCAAGCCCTCCAAATAATTTTGATGATAATAAAAATTTGAGAACCACATCTATGACCACGGTTATATAAACGAATCAGTGTCAACTTCCAGAAACCTCTGATGGCTTATGTCAGTCCTATATCCTTGGCCTCATGCAGTCCGTCTTCATCCACTATTTAAAGACAGTTATTAAAGTTACAGATAACAATAGATGACAATTCAAAAATCTCAACAGGCTGAAAAATCCTAAGATTGAATACTCATAAATGTGAAGTCCTGCCCTTAAGTTCTAACACAACACATTATGTGAGTCCAGGATGAGTAAAACCTGGCTTTATAGTTGAATTGAGGAAGAAATAGCAATAGTACTTAACTATTATTCTGATCCCAACAGGGTGATATGACTTTGGTTGCAGAAATAGCTGCATTTTAATAGTTAAAAGATCTAGAAAAAAGGAAGCAATAGTATTAATGTATCCTGCTTTAATCACATTGCATTGGTTTGGATGAGGGTTTTACTTGTAAAACATAATGAAAATCTAAGGTTTGACAGCTGTAATGGGATATCTGAAGGAACTTTGGACAATTACCTGTAAAAGAGAAAAGGGGTCTCAGATTGATGTGACGGCTAACTTCAAATCTGGGAAAGTGTTGTGTGAACGATGAAGTACATTTATTCTCCGAGGCTCTGAAGTACATTTATTCTCTGAGGCTCTGAAGGAAAGAACTCAGACCAGTAAGGGGTGAATATTACAAAGTAAAATTTACCTGAAAAACCTAACACAAATAGAAAGGGATGCTTTGATATTAAGGTCAAATATTGTGATGTAACCTCCTGCAGAGTGAAAAATAGAGCTACAAGTCATTAGGCCCCTGACATCTTGAAAATTTTGTTTCAAATGCTAGTTATGAAATGAATAATTAAAAAAAGAACTTCTTCGCTAGGAAAAAAAAAAAAAGCATGTGGTTTTCTTTCTTTCTTTTTTTTTTTTTCCTCTCTTTTTCTGCTCTTACCATCCAGTTAGTGTTTGGAAAGGAATGGCTTACACTCTTATTTAGTAATAAGGTGGAGGCTACAAAGTAGGGCTTCAATAATTAGGAGTAGTATATACTATGTTTATTATATCTCTAAATCTAAAATGAGAGGTTCAAGAATAGAAAAGCATCTCAAATACATTTATGTTTTAAAAATTTGTTCTGACTTGGATTGTCTTTATCTCTATTGTGTTTATAGATTTTGAGGGTATTTATCAGATGACATCAAGTGCCAGGGTATCATGAACATATTTTCCTACACTCACTAAAACTTTTATGACTTCCATATGTGTGAGTTTAGTAAAAAATCAAGAATTCATGAGAAACCAGCTTTGAGAATAGTCTTTTGTCTTTACTTTGGTAACTGCCTTCCTCATAACTGCTTCTCTGCCATTCTATCTTTCTAAAATTCCTTCTGTATAACAAGAAGAGTTTTCTGATCTTACTATGATGGCATTTCTCTGTATTCAATTGAAGGGCTTCATTAATTAATCTTGTTAATAATTAGAGTAGGTGTCACAGTGACTTCGCCAGGTCTAAAACCCTAATGATGGCCCTCTTGAATAATTGCAGTAGGCTGAAAGCTGTTAATTTGGAATTGAAGCTTACTCAGGAGTCAAGTTCAAAATCAATGCTGAGGTTAAATACAACATATAGACAAAATTATTCCTGATAGCCTCTTAACTGGCTCACAAAGTAGAGTATATAGACATAACCGTAACTTAGTAAGTCCAACAGAGCTAGTCCCCATCCCAGTGCTGGGAGAGTTTACGCTCACTCTTGGGTTACAGCTCTTTGAGGTCCCAACCTGCAGTGAGTGTGGTTCACTAGGTCCCAACCATTAGTGGATCTGGACTCCAATCTGATCCCTTGCTTCTGTGGAGCTATCAGAAGCATCCCTCAGCATCTCAGCCACCCATTCTGGAATAGAGGAATGTCTCCAGAATAAAAGTGGTCCAAATGTTGGTTGCATCACACCTGACTTCTATCCTCATCCTGATACAGGCTTTGGCAAGCCTTCAAATTCTTCACTGTATTTTTGGCTTTCCACTGCTTCAGCAAGAAGGGTTTGTCTGAATGCCTAGCCCAACATTACTGGAAATGGAGGTCCACAGCAACACCTTTTTTATGATATTCAAACAAAACTACCATAAAATGTGTTTTAAGAAAAGGTATAACGTTGGAAATGGAAATATCACTTATGAAGCAAATGATTTAATAATTTTAGGGCTTCCCTGGTGGCGCGATGATTAAGAATCCGCCTGCCAATGCAGGGGACACAGGTTCAAGTCCTGGTCTGGAAAGATCCCACATGCCGCAGAGCAGCTGAGCCCATGCACCACAGCTACTGAGCCTGCGCTCTAGATCCCACGAGCCACAACTACTGAGCCTGCGCACCGCAACTACTGAAGCCCACACGCCTAGAGCCCGTGTTCTGCAATAAGAGAAGCCCACGCACTACAACAAGGAGTGGCCCCCGCTCACCGCAACTAGAGAAAGCCCGCGTGCAGCAACGAAGACCTAACGCAACCAAAAATAAATAAAAATAAAATAAATTTATTTTCAATAATAATTTTACCATCAACAATGGAGGGGGGGATAGTGAGAATTTGTCAGTATTTATTTTAAAGGAAGAAGTACTTTATCAAGTAACAATGAATATGTCTAACACAGTTCACTTCAATCCTGTTGGATATTTATGTTGAATTAAATAGAAAAAGAAAATGTGTCCTTTATCATAGAGTAAGAATCATTTTTAGAGTTTATTACATGGGATATTTCACAAAATTATCCATCCTAATTGTGGACATAACTTTACAACTATAGAGTTCCAAACTTCCTTCTACTATGACTCAAATACTTTGTATTAGGATTGATAAATCTTTCTCTTATGAATTTTATTAGACTGAATTACTTCTCCCAGAGCTTGAATATTATGGAATAAACTAATCAAGTTTTTTAAACCTACAAAACTAAGGAACAGACTTTGAATTACGTTCACCTTCTGCCAAAGTGACTCTTCTCATTAGACCCTTCCTTTAACATCCAGCCGTATTTTTTTTACTCTTACTCTATAACAGTGAAGACTGAGAAAATGATCTTGAATTTGGCTAGAAGCAGCTAAAGTCAATATATCTCAGGTAAATTGTTAAGCAGTTTCCTTTAATTTTACTTCTTGTACCATATGGTATCAACTACCTCAGGATTACAGGGATAGTCATTCACTCAATAAGCATTTTTGAACGTTCATGCTGTTCTAGGAACTGCTCTAGGTGCTGGGTATACACAGGGGAGAGGAGGGGAAACACAATGCTATAAAGAAATAGAAATACAGGTGCTATGACGAGAATAATGGGGTGGGAGAATCTAAAGTGATTAATCTGGGAAAGCCTTTTTGAGAAAGTGACATTTGAGCTAAAACCTGAAGCATGAATAGGAGTTAGCTGATGAGTAAGAAGAGCATTCTAAGTAGGGGCTATAACACTTGCAAACACTATGTTGCAGGAGGAAATGAAATATTTTCCAGGCCAGTCTGGCCATAGTGTGGTAAGCAGGGAAAGAGGAACATGAGATGAAGTTTTAGAAGCAAGTATTCAGATTCGCAGCATCTATAAGCTATATTAAGCACTTATCCTAATTCATATTTACCACATGTTATTTGCTTATTTTATGTGTGTCCCCAAATAGTTTGTCCATGAGGGCAGGAACCAGTTATTTCTTATTACCATTCTATTCTGAACACCTAATAAGGTACTAGATATATAGTAGGCATTCAATATTTATTCAAATAAATGAACATATAAACAAATGATGTTAACGTGTAATTTAGGAATATCCTAAGAGCACTGGGAGGACAAAGCACTTTAAAGAGGGCATCAGATTTATGTTTCTCCAAGTTATTTTAACTGCTCTGTAGGGAATGGATTAAGGGGGCAAGAGTGGAAGTGGAGGACCAGTTAGGAGGAAGCTACTGCAGTAATATGTATATGTGGTGATGATGGTGATAATAATTATAATAGCATATGTTGAGTGCTTACAATGTACAGGGCATTGTCATGTATTATCTCATGTAATCTTCACAGTAACTCTATGAGATAGATATTATTATTCTGTATTTTGTAGGTATGGTTACTGAGGATTAGAGAAGTTTGATAACTTCTTCAAGGATCAAAAGCCAATAAATGGATAATAGCTTGGACTAGGTAATGTCAACAGAAGAGGATCATTTTAAGATTTATTTTGGAAATAGGATCTCCAGGACTTGGTGACATGAGGAGTAATAGGGATGCATCTAGAATGTCTCTCAGGATTTTTACTCAAGCATCTGGTGGATGCAAGTGACATTTATTGACCCATGGAAGATAGAGGGGAAGAATATTTGGAGGAAAGAGAGAAAGTAAGACTTTGGACATGTTAGGTTTAAGATGTTTGTGAGTCATCTGAAAGGAAATGTCATAAAGGCAACTACAGGCCTGAAGTTAAAAAAAATATGTCCAAAGATTAAGATCTAAATTTTCAATTTCTTGACCTATAAATAGTTACAAGATATAAGAGTGGAAGAGATCAACTAGAGAGAGTGTGTAAAGAGAGGAAGGCTCATCACCAAACCACAGAGAAACTACCAACATCTAGAAGTCTGTTAAAGAAGGAGAGCCACCAAGGATAACTGAGAGTTCAGAAGAGATCAGAGGTGTGTAAGAATTTCTTGTCATGATATCCAAGAGAATATGGTTATTTAAGAAACAGAACTGTTTGTTGGATGTTATACAAAGGTCAAATTAGAGGAATCTTAGAGGAGTCTGTAGAATTAGGCAAGCTAGAGCTCACTGATGAACTTAACAAGAGCTATTTCAGGGAAATAGTAGAGAAAGAAGCTAGATGGATGTGGGTTGGAGTAAATAGGATGTCTGGTTAAAGATAGCAGGTTGAACATATTCATTGGTCATCTACTCTCCCCAAACAGCATTAAATAATAATTATGGGATTTTTAAAAGGCAGAAACTCTCAAGGACAAAGAGATGATAAATAATACCAACAAAATTTTGGAAGA
The DNA here is from genome assembly GCF_963924675.1 of Phocoena phocoena. Classification (NCBI taxonomy): domain Eukaryota; kingdom Metazoa; phylum Chordata; class Mammalia; order Artiodactyla; family Phocoenidae; genus Phocoena; species Phocoena phocoena. Next base: position 150,600,646 of record NC_089219.1, read on the forward strand.
TAGCCAGGAGTTGGATGAGTGATAACTGACCTAGCAGATTTGAAAAAGCTGAATCCTAAGGCAGCAACCCTATTTTTCCATGGAGCGCCCCTCAAATTCAGGAATTGGTGGTGTTAATACCTCTGGAAACAGGGGTGAAAAAAAATCATGAAAATGGAGAATCTGGTTAAGAAATATACCTTTCAGATCTCCTCTCTCACTCCGAGCAACTAAGTGCTTGCTACATCGCCTCTAGTTGAGGGCAAAACAGAGGGTCTCTGTACTAAAATAAAGAGGATGACGCGGTGTTTTTATATGCTGAATGTTGAGACAAAAAACCTTCTTCTGCCGCTAGGCTCCAAGAATGCTAGCTGCCAGAATTATGCCCTTCAGGCAGGATTTTGGAAAACTCTTCTCTGAGGAACCACACCAACAAAAAAGACTAATGATATTGACATGAAATATTTTCCAACCAGCTGGCCATACATGATCACTCTACAGTAAATTCCACAGTAAACCAGCCCCATCCACACCACAGAACTTAGTTTTTGCCAAATTCTTAAATTTGAGTGGATAGTCAAGAATCATCAGACATCTGAAGATACTTTTAATAAGAAATACAAAAGTGAAAACAAACTTAGGAAAAAAAATAACATGGAATAAACAGAGACTATGATGACAGAAAAATACTAACATTGTATTTACACATATATTCTTAAAGTAGTAAGAGAAGATTTTGCATGGATGAAACTACAGAAAAATATGATAAAAATTCAAAAACAAACAGTAATTCTTTGAAATTAAAAATGCAACAGAAAGCTGTAGGTAAATTTTAAGAAAGCTCCCAGTAACAGAGAGATAGAGGTCCAGTCCAGGAGGTCCAACATCCAAATAGTGGAAGTTCCAAAAAGAAAGAACAGAGAAAATGGAGGGAAGGAATCCAACAACTAATAGTTCAAGAAAATGTCCCAGAACTGCAGGTCATGAGATTCTAGATTGAAAGGACTTACCAAGTACCCAACATAGTACACAGATCCACTCCAAAACACAGCATCATGAAAATTTGAGAATACTGGAAACAAAGAGAAAGCCCTAAATTTAGAATCATAAATCCTTTTGGCTTTTCAACAGCAACACTGAAAGCTAGCAGACATTAACCTAAAATTCTATACCCAGCCAAATTAGCAATCAAACATGTGGATGAAATAAAAGATATTTTCAGACATATAAGATCCTATGTGCTCTTTCTCAGGAAGCTACTGGAGAACGTGTTTTGCTAAAATAAGAGAGCTAACTCAAGAAAGAGGAAGAAGATATGAGATCTAGGTAATACAACAAAAGAAAGAGGTGAAAAGATTTTCCCCAGTAGGATGATAAAGGCAGATATCAAAATGACAGACATGCAACAGGCTGGAGGAAAACCTATCCAAATGGAAGTAGATCAGAATGCCCTGGAAAATATTTCTTCAGGATGAAATTAATAGAATACTATTAAATCTGAATGTATTGAGAGAAGATTTACATAATGGGTGGGGGTGGACAGACAAAAAAGATATATAGAAAAGGAAGAGTAAACATAGTATATCTCAAAGCATTAACTCTCAATAGCATTTATTTAATGCAAAAGCAGGGAAGCAAATCAGGCAGTTTGGCTCCAGATATACTATACTATAGTATTGTACATTTGAATGCTGACAGGAATTATTATAGAAGAAAGGTCAAAATGATGATGTATAAGAGAGGATCACAGGGATGGAGTTCATAAGATGAGATCCAGAGTACATGTACATCATCTGGTTTTATAGGAAGAATATTTCCTTTATTGTACCAAAAGAAGAATGACACGGGTGCAAAGGAAGGTAGGTTTGTAAATTTGGTGATGGAAATATGGAGTTCCTGCCTACTGGCTGCTGTTTTCTTACCAAATTTTTCTAATTTTGTGGCAAACTCATTTTCTGAAAATAAAGGAAGCAAAAGAGGAGTGGAAAATTTGAGGAAAGAGAGGTCTTGGAATATGGGAAATCCAGCTTCCTAGAGAAATGTGGTAATTGCCTGGGAGTATACAGTACCCGTTTGAGGTTGTTATTCTTGAGTTTATAATAGCGCCAATCTTCTTTACTTTGAATTTTTTTTATTGAAGTGTAATTTACAATATTATATTAGTTTCAGGTGTACAGCATAGAATTCAGTATTTTTATAGATTATACTCCATTAAAAGTTATTATAAAATAATGGTTATAATTCCCTGTGTTGTACAATATATCCTTGTTGCTTATATGTTTTATACATAGTAGTTTGTATCTCTTAATCCCATACCTCTGTCTTGCCCCTCCCCTCCCCTTTCCATATATATATATATATATATATATATATATATATACACACACACACATGCCACTTTTTCTTTATCCATTTGTCTGTTGATGGACACTAGGGTTGCTTCCATATCTTGGCTATTGTAAATGACTATGAACATATGAACATTGGGGTACATGTATCTTTTCAAATTAGTGTTTTTATTTTTTCCAGATATATACCCAGGAAAGGAATTGCTGGATCATATAGGAGTGCTATTTTTAGTTTTTTGAGGAAACTCTATACTGTTTCCCATAGTGGCTACACCAATTTACATTCCCACCAACAATGTACAAGGTTTCCCTTTTCTCCACATCCCTGCCAACATTTGTTATTTGTGATCATTTCGATGATAGCCATTCTGACAGATGTGAGGTGGTATCTCATTGTTGTTTTGATTTGCATTCCTCTAATAAATTGTGATGTTGAGCATCTTTTCATGTGCCCACTAGTCACTGTGTCTTCCTTGGAAAAATGTCTATTCAGGTCTTCTGCATATTTTTTGATTGAGTTGTTTTTATTTTTGATATTGAGTTGTATGAGCTGTTTATATATGTTGGATATTAACTCCTTGTCACTCATATCATTTGCAAATGCTTTCTCTCATTTCATAGGTTATCTTTTCATTTTGGTGATGGTTTTCTTTGCTGTGCAAAAGCTTTTAAGTTTAAAAGAAAGATTCACAGATATGGAAAATAAACTAGTGGTTACCAGCAGGGAGAGAGAAGGGGGGAGGGGCAAGAGGGGGAGGAGATTAAGAGGTACAAACTTTTATGTATAAAATAAATAAGCTACAAGGATCTATTATACAGCGAATATAGTCAATATTTTATAATAACTATAAGTGAAGTATACCCTTTAAAAATTGTGAATCACTATGTTGCAACCTGTAACATACAATACTGTACATCACTATACTTCAATTTTTAAAAAAGCTTTTAAGTTTAATTAGGTCCCATTTGTTTATTTTTGCTTTTATTTCTTTTGCCTTAGGAGACAAATTTTTTTTAATTACTGAGATTTACGCCAAAGAGTGTTCTTTCTATTTTCTCTTCTAGGAATTCTATGGTTTCAGGTCTTACATTTAGGTCTTTAATCCATTTTTATGTTATTTTTGTTTATAGTGTAATGAAATGTTCTAATCTCATTCTTTTACATGTAGCTGTCCAGTTTTCCCAGCACCATTTATTGCAGAGTCTCTATTTTCCCCATTGTATACTCTTGCCTCCTTTATTCTAGAATCATTGAGCATATAAGCGTTTGGTTTTGGGCTCTCTATTCCATTCCATTGATCTATGTGTCTACTTTTGTGCCAGTGCTGTACTGTTTTGATTACTATAGCTTTGTATTATAGTTTGAAATCCAGGAGTGTGATAACTCTTGCTTTGTTTTTTCTCAAGATTGCTTTGGATATTTGAGGTCTTTTTTGTTCCACACAATTTTAGGATTATTTGTTCTAGTTCTGTGAAAAATGCTATGGGTATTTTGATAGGGCTTGCCTTGAATCTGTAGATTACTTTTCACAGTATGGACATTTTAACAATATTAATTCTTCCAATCCATGAGCATATTATATGTTTCCATTTCTTTGTGGCATCTTCAATTTCTTTCATCTTCAACTTCTTTCATCAATGTCTTGTACTTTTCAGAGTATAGGTCTTTCACCTCCTTGGTTAAATTTATTCCTAGGTATTTTATTCTTTTTGATGCAGTTGTAAATAGGACTGTTTTCTTAATTTCTCTTTCTGAGAGTCTGCTATTAGAGTATAAAAATGCAACAGATTTCTGTATAATAATTTTGTATCCTACGATTTTACTGAATTCATTTGTTAATTCTAACAGTTTTTTTGTGGCATCTTTAAGGTTTTCTATGTATAGTGTCATGCCACTGGCAAATGGTGACAGTTTTACTTCTTCCCTTCCAATTTGGATTCCTTTTATTTCTTTTTCTTGTCTGATTGCTGTGGCTAGGACTTCCAATAAAATTGGTGAGAGTGGGCATCTTTGTCTTGTTCCTGAATTTAGAAGAAAAGCTGTCAGCTTTTCACTGTGGAGTATGATGTTATCTGTGGGTTTGTCATAAATGGCCTTGAGATATGTGCCCTCTATACCAACATTGATGAGAGTTTTTATCATTAATGGATGTTGAATTTTGTCAAATGCTTTTTCTGCATCTATTGAGACGATCATGTGATTTTCATTCTTACTTTTGTTAATATGGTGAATCACATTGATTGATTTGTGAATTTTGTTCATCCTTGTGACCCTGGAATAAATCCCACTTGATCGTAGTGTATGATCCTCTTATATATTGTTGGATTTGGTTTGCAAATATTTTGTTGAGGATTTCAATATCTATATTCATCAGAGATATTGGCCTGTAACTTTCTCTTTTGTAGTGTCTTTGCCTGGTTTTGGTATCAGGGTAATGGTGGCCTCGTAGAATGAATTTGGGAGTGTTCCATTGTCTTCAATTTTTTGGAATAGTTTGAGAAGGATAGGTATGAGCTCTTCTTTATATGTTTGGTAGAATCCCCCCTCTGAAGTCGTCCAGTCCTGGACTTTTGTTTGCTGGGAGTTTTATTGGTTATCAATTCAATTTTACTACTAGTAGTCATTCTGTTCAAATTGTCTGTTTCTTCTTGATTCAGTCTTGTCAGGTTATATGTTTCTAGAAATTTGTCCATTTCTTTTAGGTTGTTCAAGTTGTTGGTATATAACAATTCATAGTATTCTCTTATGATTTTTTTGTATCTCTGTGGTATCAGTTATTTCTCCTCTTTCACTTCTTATTTTATTTGGGTCTTCTCTCTTTTCTTCTTGGTGAGCCTGGCTAGAGGTTTATCAATTTTATCTTTTCAAAAAAAACAGGTCTTAGTTTCACTGATTTTTTTCTATTGTTTTGGGGGGGTCTCTATTTTAGTTATTTCTTCTCTGATCTTTATGATTTCCTTCCTTATGTTTACTTTGGGCTTTATTTTTTCTTCTTTTTCTAATTCCTTTAGATGGTAGGTTATTTGTTTATTTGAGATTTTTCTTGTTTCTTGAGGAAGGCTTGTATCACTCTAAACCTCCCTTTTAGAACTGATTTTGCTGCATCCCATAGATTTTGGAAAGTTGTGTTTCCATTTTCATTTGTCTTGAAGGATGTTCTGATTCCTCTTTGATATATTCATTGACCCACTGGTTTTTTAAGTGGCATGTTGTTTAGTCTCCACGTGTTTGTGCTTTTCCTATTTTTCTTTCTGTAATTGATTTCTAGTTTTATATATTGTGATCAGAAAAAAAATGCTTGATATAATTTCTATTCTCTTAAAGTTATTGAGACTTGTTTTGTGGCCTAGAATGTGATGCATCCAGGAGAACTTTCCATGTGCACTTGGAAAGAATGTGTATTCTGCTGTTTGTGGATGGAATGTCCTGTAGATATCTACTAAGACCAACTGATCTACTGTGTCATTTAAGACCACTGTTGCCTTATTGATTTTCTGTCTGGATGATCTGTCCATTGACTTAAGTGGAGTGTTAAAGTCCCCTACTATTACTGTATTACTGTGAAGTACACTTTTTCCCCACAGCTGATCACTGCCCCCACCCTGTTGTGGAGCCACACTGCAGGGCAGGTGGTACCCACATGGATTCTTCATGTGTATCAAGGTGTAAGCTGTGGTGGACTGGCCACCATCAGAGTTCTGGGTCTCTTCTGAGGCCCTGCTTGAGCACACGCCAACAATGGCCACCACCACCCCACCCAGATGACACTCTGTGACCCCCGTTGCCTCTGTGTCCCACGGCCGAAATTCTTCTCTGGTCACGGCAGCCCTAGATCCAGTGCTGAGCTACAACGTGGAGTAAGTGAGACTGGACCATTTACTTGGCTCAGACTGGGGCACACACAGAGGTGGTCAGGGGAAACCCAGCAGCCACTAGAGGAGTCTTCAATCCAACCTCTCTACTCTGCCTTGGGGACAAGCCAACATGCATGCACTCCTCAAGGGCAAAGTTCAGGCTTCCCTCAGCCCTCCTGTTAGTCCCAGTGGTCCTCTGACCAACCAAGGGGCTCATCTCCCCTGTGTAGGACCCCAGGAGTGGGGTGCCCAATCTGTGGCTCAAACCACTTACTCCCCAGTGTGGGTCTCTGCCCGTGTAATCTCCCTTTTCCTCTGAGTCCCCTTCCAGGGGCACAGATCCCAACCTGATCACTTTTCTTTCCTTCCTATCTGATTTTGTGTGGATCTTTCTTACAGCCTTGTTTGTACAGAAGACTTTCTGCCAGTTTACAGTTAGTTTTCAGAGAGAATTGCTCCACATGTACATGTATTTTTGATGTGTTCATGAGGGGAGGGGAGTCCCACATCCTCATACTCTGCCATCTTGATTGATTCGTGGTGTCAGTCTTCTTGTTGTGTGATCAACAAGAGATGTTAGTAATTTGAAGGAATACAATGATAAAAAAAAAAAAAAAGCAAGAGCAGGAAATTCTGACACGTGGAGTAGAAGGTTAAAGTTTACATTTCTGGGTACCTAGACACTAGCAGATAGGAGGGAAATGGTTACAGTCTAATCCATCTGTCTGGCTTATAACTGTTACTATAATATAAGTATGTATTCCGTGGTCCTGCATACTGCTAACAATGAATAAAATAAATTTTAATATATTATACTCATAGTATACTTAATGCAAATTCTATGACAAGTGTTCCAAGAAATAACAAGTTTGAGAAGCAAAATATATTCTTGAATTGGCAATTTCAACAAATGACTTTGTGTAGAGCTATGAGGAGCTTGCTGGGAGATCCAAATATTATCCATTTATGTTCCCTAGTATTTTCCAGTATTGAATATTTGCTATAAGCTACAGTTCTTTGTAAATACTATTAAACTTGATATTTCTCATTTATTAAACAATGTTTCAATACAGATACCGATAATAATAAATAAAGAACATAAAGAATGTTAGAAGCATGTTAAGAAAGATAATTGAAATCAGTCAGCCCATTGCCAGATGCGTTTTAAATTATTGCAATGTAAAGTATCGTCAATTGAGGGCTTTCATAATACCTCAGACTCATAGGTATATTCATAACATCAAAAAGTCAAAAACCTCTGAAACAGTCCTGATGAGCCAATGCCTACTACTTTTAAGAGTTATGCACAGTTTAATAGTATGTCAAGGGACAAGATTTGGGGAAAAAACAATAAGCAAAACTGTAGCAGTAGATGGGTTATCTACAGACACTATCTCCAAAAAATGACTTTTTTAGGGCAAGTTTGTTAAATAAAGGACTTCAGTTTCCCAAAAGTTTATCATCAGTTTTGACATTAATATATAACTACTATAATATAATAGAAGAATTATACATAGAAAAATTTGGTGCCCTTCATGAATTCAAATTTTTCAGGGAGAGAAAGAGGACAATTACATCCTAGTGGGTTAAATCTAGAGATATGTTCATTGTGTTAAGAGATTGCAGTGAAGCAGCACCTAACATCCTATTCCAAAAGGTGGTACTTGGGCTGAACCTTGAAGGAAGGCTAAGACTAAGCCAGGAGAACAGGGTGGGAATGGGTCCAAGCAAAGGGTGCAGCCCTGTAGCATGAAAGCATGACAGTTTCAGAAAAATTAGATGTGACTTTGGTAAGGAGTGTGGATGAACATGTGGTGGGGAAATGCACATAGGCCGTTTATGAAGGTTTTTTAATGTCTTATAGGGACTTTGAATTTCATCCTGAATGCTATGAAAATGCCTCAAAGTATTTTAAGGAGAGGAATGACAATTCAGATGTGCCTCTATAAAATGAAAGATGTGAAACAAGGAACTTCTGTAGTTTCTTCCATCCTTAGTGGTCTGTGATCCTACAAATAGTGAAGTCCTGATCAGAGTAGAGAGGATGAAGAGCCGGAGACAGTTATGAGAGTGATCTCACAGGAGCTATGGGAGGATTGCTGTGAAGTATTGAGTCTGGGTGCTGCAGTTAGCTGGCATGGGGATAGAGGAGAGAGGCCAGAGGTAAGACAGGTTCCATTTTGAACATGTTAAGATTTGGCATTCCTTACAAAACCCACTAATGCTACTAGATGATCTCAGCTCTCCCCTCAGACTTTCATTAACACTGGGAAGAAAAGGACTACTGAATCCTCTAAATTTTTATGGTAGGTGGGCCAACACTGCTCTCAAAAAAGGGAGAAAAAAAGCTACTCCCAGCAACTACTTAACGATTAAGTCATTTCAGAGCTTCATCCAAATCCACTTAATTACACCTTTAGTTCCCATCTAATTAGTTTAGGCTTAACACTAATATCAGTTTGGTGAGAACTTGCTGATCTATTTGATCTCTTAGTCTGGCCTATCAATTCCACAGTTTATAGGCAAGTTATAACCATCCTCGTCTGAATCCTTTCCCAACTGTTCTCTCTTTAAAGCAAGTTCTCGCTACTACTTGAAGAATAAAACCTTCCCTCTCCGCAACAGTACATTCAGAGACCCAGCACGGAGTACCATGCCCTACACCATGAACATAGTGGGTACCCAGCATTTCCTAGGGCTGGTGATAATACATGTTCAAACTTCATTTTTTCCTTTGGAGAGGAAAAGGAAAAGAAAAGCATGGCTAGGATGTGACTGTAATATGAATGAATAAGTATCATGAATGGTTAGAGCGGAGGTCCACTCTATTTTGCAGAGAGTCCAACTTTATAAGGGGCCCAAAGAGGAAAGATTGACCAATGACTGATTGTGGTATATTTTGGTTTTAAGGTGGTGTGTGTGTGTTTCTGTGTAGGGGAAGTGAGTTGCCTCAATGGGGAGGTGGTACTGAGAAAGGAAATAAACTAGTTTCAGACAGTCGAGAAGATGACTGCACCACAACAGCATGCAAGGATGGAGAAGGAGTGAGGACACAGATGAGTCAGGTGGGCTGGACTGTAATTAGATTCCACGGTCAGGTCATCAAATAGGAATTCATATACAAAGAGCAACAACACACACTGCTGCTCAAATGATGATCTACATCAACCAGGGAGCCTTAGTCTCTCAGGTTTCTGACTTGGGAAATCCTCTCTTTCCCCTGGTCCAGACCTCCCTCTCAATTCTCTTGGAACCTTAGAGACTTGGTATTTTTCTTTTTTTTTTTTTTTTTAGTAAATTTATTTATTTATTTTTGGCTGCGTTGGGTCTTCACTGCTGTATGCGGGCTTTCTCTAGTTGCAGCGAGCGGGGGCTACTCTTTGCTGTGGTGCGCAGCTTCTCATTGCGGTGGCTTCTCTTGAAGCAGATCACGGGCTCTAGGCACACGGGCTTCAGTAGTTGTGGCTCGCGGGCTCTAGAGCGCAGGCTCAGTAGTTGTGGCGTGCAGGCTTAGATGCTCCGGGGTATGTGGGATCTTCCCGGACCAGGGCTCGAACCCGTGTCCCCTGCATTGGCAGGCGGATTCTTAACCACTGCGCCACCAGGGAAGTCCCGAGACTTGGTATTTCTCCAAGCCAAAAATAAAGAAAGCAAATCAAAACGAAGAAAGATTCCAAGCAAAACATTTAAAGATATGGAGAATGAAAAACACCACATTCAGAATAGTGATTTATTTCAGCTGGGGGTGTATGTCGGTTTTGAGGAGGCAGGAAGGAGTGGGGAGCAAAGTTTGTTAGCAGCTTGAACTGTAATGTTAATGTTCTATTTCTTGAACTGGGTATTAGGTACAGTGGTGTTTTTATGCCAGAATATCTGAAATATTTCATAATTTTCAAAAAGAGATGTTAAAAAAAGGAAAGAGGAGCTTCTCTGGTGGCGCAGTGCTTGAGAGTCCACCTGCCGATGCAGGGGACACGGGTTCGTGCCCCGGTCTGGGAAGATCCCACATGCCGCGGAGCAGCTGGGCCCGTGAGCCATGGCCGCTGAGCCTGCGCGTCCGGAGCCTGTGCTCCGCAATGGGAGAGGCCACAACAGTGAGAGGCCCGCGTACCACAAAAAAAAAAAAGAAAAAGGAAAGAGTAACAGAAAGATCATTTTGTCTATGCCCCTACTACTACCTGGGAAAAGATAGGGGCCCTTCCTAATTATTCTACTTTTATTATAAACGGAAAAACTGTTCACAAACGAGACTGTGCCTCCTCTCATCTCTGAGGTTAATGCTCACAAGTCAATTCATTTTTTTAGCAAATGTTCAAATCATACACCTATGAAGCTCAATCAACTGCAGTGACTCCATCCATGGGTGTAACACTAGTTGCATTGAACTTCTGATTTGTAACTTCCTGTTTTGTTAGTATTATGACATCATACATGTTTGAATGACACATCAGGAAGAGAGGTCATCCTCCTTAAATGTTCGATCAGTTCTGTTATCCACATGCCGCTGATAGGGTACTGAATTATTCCAGGCTTCCTCAAACCTCCTTTCTCCTCACTAGTCCTGCCCTACCTCTTCTGTACCTAAGCCCCAGGGTCACTGCAGCTCTGCAATGATCACATTGCAGAGACCACACAGAGAAAAGATGAAAGCCATGTGTCATCTTGTTATAAAAGACATGAATAGGGCTTCCCTGGTGGCGCAGTGGTTAAGAGTCCGCCTGCTGATGCAGGGGACATGGGTTCGTGCCTCGGTCCGGGAAGATCCCACATGCCGCGGAGCGGCTGGGCCCGTGAGCCATGGCCGCTGAGCCTGCGCGTCCGGAGCCTGTGCTCCGCAACAGGAGAGGTCACAGCAGTGAGAGGCCCGCGTACCGCAAAAAAAAAAAAAGACATGAATAGCTACAAGACAGAAATGAGACAAGACAGGATAAATCTAGCTATTAGAATTAGACCTGCACATTATCTGTGTATTTCATGTTTCCTACTTGGGATTTTTCTCCAAAATAGAGGCTGATTGGCATCATACTGATAGATGGCAAGCTTGATGTCAAACTGCCTGAGCTGAAATCCCTGCTCTGCCACATCATAGCTACAAGATCTTGAGCAAGTTATTTAACCTCTTTGTAAAATTTGTATATTAATAGTGCCTACATTCTGAAGTTCAGATAAAGAGTAAATGAAATGATGCATGAAAATTCTTAGCACAGCACAATTCCCAGTGCATAGCAAGAGCTTAATAAATGTTGGCAATTACTGTGTGCATTGATTTTAATTTTTCTTTCTGCCCTCTGGTATTGAGGATAACATATATCCAGGAAAAACCAGCTTCCAAGCAAAAGGCACATCTGGTGAAAGTGGCTTCCATTCCTGGAGGAAGATTCCTTCCTGACTTTTGGGTTCTTCCAACTACTCTCTTCTCCTTACTCTCTTCTGGTTGTTTTAACTACAGGTGCCAGAAATCGGCTACTGGAAGGAGATAGGAGTTGCTAAACTGGTTGGTAGCTTCCTTTGTTTTCATTTCTTAATATTCATTGCTACCTTCCATGCACAGCTAAAAGGGACCAAAGACCCAAATGACAGCACGCATGTTCCCTCCCTCAAGGCTGTCCAGTCGCTTTTTCATCAGAACAGGGACCTCTTGGGGGAGAAAATGGTTTTATTTCCCCCAGAAGTAAATGAGGCCAAGAAGGTCGTTGGCAAACTGTAGGGCAATGGTTGTCTCAGTGCCAGCATCTCTTGCCTTAGACGCCTTTTTCTGTGGCCCTGAGTGGAGATGCTAGGATTATGAGCCGCTAGGAAAAAGTTTGAGGATGACAGTGACTCTGAAAAGCTAAAAAACCGAGTAGCAAAACTGGCCACAAAGGATTTTAACTTGCAGAACTCAGGGGAATATACTTCGAGCGGAAGAAGGCAGTTATAGATAGAAAATCAAGTTTCAAACAGACACACGGAAAAGCATACTGCCTAGTGGACTGTGTTTCTTTATAACAATATATTTTTTTAAATAACATGCCGACTCTCCTTCCGTCCAGTCTCAGCACAAACCGGTCCCCCTCCTTCCAGCCCTCCTCTATTATTAAAGGCTCTTTATTGGCTCTCAACGAGGAAGGGAGGGCAAGAGACGATTGGCTAAGTGAGAGCAGCACCGCCCTGCGCCATCCCCTCCCACGCCCTCCCTGGATAAACAGCTGGAATGAGAAGTAGGGAGGGAGGGCTGGGATTGGCTGAGTGTCAGTTGCCAGGGTGGGGTGAGGCAGCGCGGATGAAGACTTTACCTGTCTAGGTAAGTCAGGGAGAGGTCAAAAGAAGAACAGTAGGAAGCAGGGGAAGCAGTCTCTGTCTCCGTCTCTGCCCTTTGAAGTATAAGGGTATTCCTTTCCTCTCTTCAGCCCCCCGCCCAGTGAAGGTGAGTTAATTCCTATAATTCCTAACCAACTAACTATTGCTTATTCTGCAGCGGGGTGGGGGGTGGGGGGGTGGCTTCATGGGAAGTCAGAGCTATAGAGTTGCGGGGAGCCTTTTATACACCAGGTGGGAGTCTTTCCTCTCTGTTCCTCAACTCCCTGTGTCCAATACGGGATCAAAGTGAGTTGGCAGCTTCTTGAGACTGGAGTGTTTTAGTGGAGACCCAGGCTGAGACACATTTCTTTTTTTCATCTGCCTGTTTAGGTTGGATGAGCATATTGTGCTGACAACAAGAAAACAGATTTGCTTTAGAAATTTCCATCTCTGAATAATTGAAGTTGCACTGTGATTTTGGAAGAGAATTGTTAGAGGAGGTCAAAATGGAAAATCTCCTGGGGAAGAAAAGTGCTTTGGTTTTCCATTCTAACAGGCAAATTTCTCATGGCTTTATGAACTCAATGTCTATTGTTATTTAAACGAAGGGTGCAGTGTGTGTGTGTGTGTGGTGTGTGTGTGTGTTCAGTAATGGTAGTGTAATAATGGAGCTCTTTGTGGATGGGTATGTAAGATGTGAGCTGTGCTATGTTTTTGTAAGGGTGTGTGAGATTTGGTTACATTGGGAAAATGCCAGCTCAGGCTACCAGCTCATCTCTGGAAAACCCACGGATAGTCTAGTTGCAAAGTCAAGCCTATTTGAGTTCAGCTTCATTAAATTTCTGACTTTGCCTGTTAATAGACACAGGGACTGGCAAGCAGGAAGCTACTCAACTGTACCGGGGCCTCACCTACATTAATATTTCACGGTAGCAGGTTGAGTCTAGTAGGAATTCCGAGTGGGGCTCAGGCCAAAGCAGTGTGGCAGAGTCCAGAGAGGAGAACCGGACCAGTGTTGTGGTTTTGCTTTGACTTCCTTCGGGTGTCCCAGTTGGCAGTCTGTGTGGCCGGATTCCCTGCACAAGGACGCTGGGTGTAGAAGTCAAGTCAGAGTAGCAAGTCAGCTCTCCGCCATCCAGCTTGTGGGGATTAACACTCTGGTCCCTAACTTCTCCCCTTTTCCTCCTGCTTCCAGAAAGAGGGAAGTGGGAAGACCCAGTGCCAGGATCCCAGAGCCTGGCACACAAGCCCTGAGTGAATATATTGGGTTTCGTCCTAGCAACTGAAGCTTTAGGCTTTATTTAGCTCAGCCCACACCACAGAACCAGTCCGCCAAGCTCACTGACTGAGGGCTGCCATACATGGCGACCTTGTCAGCAATAAAGGTAAGCTGCAGTGTCAAGCAACGTTCTTCTGTGCAGGTGATATTCCCACCCACCCTCTCCCTCAAACCCACTGGTGAAAGAGGCGATTATATCATTGCTTAAACACAAACAGAAAATTGCCCATGTGCTTGTGGAGAGGGATACACACACAGTGCAACTTTTAGTCTTCTTGGTCTTTTCCTTAGGATGTTCTCCAGCCCAAGGCACATTTTGGGTGGTCAGCAAAAAGCAGAGGCACCTGGTCTAAGAGAAACAGGAAATCTCTTTGACCGCTGGGGAGAGAGCTCAGCTCTTGGAGGATATAGGAATGGGCTCACAGGAAGAGGGTGATAGGGGGGCCTTGGGTCTGTTCAGATGGTACAGAGAAGCCAAACAGGAGTGGAGCTGGAGGCCTCTTCCCACCCCGCCCCCTCCAGATGCCAGAGTTCCACACGCCATTTATTTACTCTCCTCCAAGGCTTGGCTGGTTTCAGGGAGTAGTTAATATTTAATGTACCTTTGCATGGGTGGCCCCGATATAGGCTGTGCACATTTCTTAACCTGTTCCCTCCTCCCCTCAAGCTGCCCAAGGAGGTCAAGGGTTAAAAAATACAGAACTCTCACCTTGAGTGTTCTGCGTGCTGTTCAGGCTTCTTACCAAGTAGAAATACCTCAGGTTTCAATGGCTGCCCTGAAGTAGCCCCCAAGTTTCAAGGTTGTAAAGTTGGTGGAAGGAAATTCAGCCTCCAGGTCAGGCCAGACTGGTGAGGGAAGGAGAGAGTGGTGAGAAGAAGAGAAGACATCTTTATGGTTCAGACTTTTAGGGTCAGGACACTAGGTGTGGTGATGAGGTGTGAGCACCTTAGAGCTCATTCAGCTTCGGTTTCAGGTTCAGGTTAATCTCTGCAGTGATTTCGTTGTGCCTATGACTTGAGCTTCAGTGGCATTGGGTGTCTTTTCCTTATTCTGGAAATAGCTATTGTGGGGACAAAAAGCTGCATAAAAAGCTGCAAAAAGATGCATAAATCTGAATCAGAGAGAGTGGTCTTAGGGCTTTCGGTGTTTAGTCAGATGTGGCCAGTGGCCCTTCTTTAGGTACCCGGCCCTCTTGCCTCTGGACAGCTGCTGTAATGCCCTCTAGAAGGGCTGGGAGCCACAGGCTGCCCAACAGATGCAGTTATAAATCATTTCCTACTTCCCATAGGAAGGGGAGGTAGAAAGAGCCCCAGCGTTTGCATCTGTCAAATGGAGAAAATGCCACATCCTGCCTAAGGTATCAGGTTATCTGAAAGCACTTTGTAAGCTATACCCTGGTATGTTTTTTAAAGCAATGCTGTTCATATTGTTTCTGTCTCTTCCAGCTGCTTCAGGCCATCCTTTGTTCCAAAGTGAGAATGTGTTAGGCTGCCCTGGGAGGGAGGAGAGGCTAGCACACCACTGTAAAGTCCAAAGTGTGCTTGGAAGAACAAGGGTAGTCATTTTTCTCTGAAAGGGAAAGGTAGCGTCTGCTCATCCATTCACAGAGAACATTCTACAGTGTGTCACTTTTAATAGTTACTGCCCCAGTGTAACAGATAGGAAAACTAGAGCCAAAAAAACAGACCCTTGGATCTACACTGACTTCTTGGAAACAATACCTTTGTCTTAACAAAGTTTTGCATGCCCCATGCCTATTAGGTACTCATAAATGTTAGTGTAACTGAAAGCATTGCCCAAATTCCGTTAAGCCGTATATTTTCTGGGAAACAAAATAAAAAAGAGCTTACATGGGGCTTCCCTGGTGGCACAGTGGTTAAGAATCTGCCTGCCGGACATGGGTTCGAGCCCTGGTCCAGGAAGATCCCACATGCCGCAAAGCAGCTAAGCCCGTGTGCTGCAGCTAGTGAAGCCCACATGCCTAGAGCCCATGCTCCACAACAAGGGAAGCCACTGCAATGAGAAGCCCGCGCACCGCAACGAAGAGTAGCCCCTGCTCACCACAACTAGAGAAAGCCCGCGTGTAGCAACAAAGACCCAATGCACCAAAAAATAAATAAATAAGTAAATTTATTAAAAAAAATTTTTTAAAGAGATTACAGTAATAGGGTAGAAGCCAAAAAAGAGAACTTCCAACAGTTCAACTAGTTCTACTGTCTACTGAGTTCTAGTGTCAACTCAGTAGACACTAGAACAGATGACGTTTATTCATCAGCGTTTTTTGAATGCCTTCTGTGTGCCTAGGCTAACGAGAAATGGGTCCTCTTTGTTGTAGTGGTCTCAACCCTTCAGAATTTTAGGAATGAGTTAGTACTTTTGGAACCTAGACAGTCATTAATGGAGAGGCTAGCTGAGGTGACTGAACTTCATCCACATGACTTCTCACATTTCTGTTTCTTTGGGATTCTGGATAATGGGGAACTAACCTCATGAAGGAATCCCAGGAGTTATCTTACCCCATGTTGATGTATCACTGGGTTTCTTTGGTATCTCTGTCCCCTCTGGTTCTCCCTCTCTCTCCTGAGAGGCTTTGGACCCGCGTGAACTACATGTGTCTTGCCCATAATGGATCTTACCTCTTCCTTCCCCATTGTCCTGCCCCCTCCCTACCTGCCCCAGTTGAAAGAGACTCTCCTCCCAAGCAGGAGGGGAGCTCTGTGAGGCCTTGTGTTTGTCAGCTCTAGGTGGTTGGCAGACTGACTCACCCAGCACAGCCCAAACCTGACTTTGGCACTGGAAGCAATTATTGGCAGAGGCAAAAAAGACAACCCGCCTTGGAATCTAAAGCCCAAGTCTCAAGATCTCAAATAAAACTCAATTTTCCAGGACATTTTACCTAGTAGTCAGAAGGTGGGAAAGATGGTAGAAAATAAAGCATGGCATTGTGGGGAAAATATGGATTCAGAATCAGACAAAGTATACTCTAATTCTAGCTCTTCCCCCAGGTCCCTACTTGATCTTAGAACTGTCTTTTAATCTTAATTCTTCTAGAATTTCATTTGAGCATAGGAGAGTCACCTTTGGCCTTTCCAGCTCTGGTGGAGTTTTTCCCACAAACAGGAATATGAAAATCCCTGGGATTCCCTGAAGGAAAGATGGCACTACCTTCCTTTGCTATTTCTGTTGGCACGATGAACTTGAAACTGTTCTTTCCCTATGAGTTGGAGTTGGGAGAAAGCTACCTAGAACATTGCTTTGTCCATTTGACACAGATTAGGGAATCTCATTGGGAATAAATGCAACATCAGGAGGGTGATATACAAGAGGGAAACTGGGTTTCCGTCAACCACTGGGGTGCCATGCACATCCCTCCCAGACTAGGGGGATGACAGTGGCTGGGGTGGGGGTCATTGTGATGGTGCTGATGATGTGGCTATGGTAGCAGCTGAGTGTTACAGGGCCGTGCACTGCACAAAGTGTTTTCCATGGAGTATTTCATTCTATAGTCACAAAAACCCTTTAAGGTAGGTACTATTACGGGCCCTGTTCCTTTTTTTTTTTAAAAAAAGCTTTTATTTCCCTTGCTTCAGTCTACTTTGATCCGAGATGGATCTTGTCTTTTTCTTATTACAAAAACAGTAGTAGTTACTCATTTATTCTTTAAGTGTTTGCTTACTTACTACAAACTAAACTGTGCTATCGGCTCTCCTTTAGTCTTACTATTAACCCTATTTAATGAAGAAAAACAGATTCAAAGAGTAATTTGCCTCGTCACAACACTTTAAATGGTGGAACTGGAATTTGAACCCAGATCCAGCTACCTCCAGAACCCAAGCTTTAACCCCCGGAATATGTAGTGTTTATAGTAATGAAAATGTAGGTTAAGCTCCCTGGTTCAGAGAAAAAAACGTGACCAAGAGAAATGATGGAATCTCTTTTCTGACTAGACTGCTTCTCCACCACCTAAGTCTGACCTTCTGCATGTATGTAAGCCAGCTTATGCGTCCTTACATGTCCAGCTTATGTGTCCCCCTGCAGGCTGGGGATTTGGGTTTGGGTCATGGCTGAGCATGGCCCCTTCCAGCTCTCTGTTTACTTGGTGTCCCTGCTGCCATGCTGCTCCAGGGCCTGGGCAGAGCCTTGCTGGAGCCTGGCTCAGCTCACACGTGGCTTTGATTCTTCTCTTTTCAGGCCCGGCCTGGGACATTCTTCGCTTCCCTTCGCTTCCCCTCTGAGAGCCCCTTTCACCACCCCTGCACCTTGCTTCAGGCGATGCCCGAGAGAGAGCTGTGGCCAGCAGGGCCTGGCTTGGAACCCGTGACCCACATTGGCAGCTGCGATAGCATGATGAGCACCACCTCCACCCTCTCTGGATCTGTACGTACTTTCTGTCTGCAGCCTGGCCCACTCTCCGCACCCCTGCCCTGCCCTGCCCTACCCACCACCGTCCTTGCTCACTGCTCCTTGTCTTTCATCTTCCTCGTCAGGGAGTGAATCACACCAGTTGGTGTTCTGCCTCTGAGTCACCCCTGGTTCTACAGAGAATAGAGTGGGACAACCCCAGAGAGTAATAGGACAAATGAGAGTTTTTCCCAGTTTTCATTAGGTTGGGTGGTTTAATTGAGATGAGAGAGTGGGTCAGTGATCTGAGGTCACGGTGGAAACTAGAACATAGATCCTTGTAGCACGTGGATTCCTCAAGTCCTCTGCAAAGAACAGCGTTACTTCCGTCTTTTACAAAGATCAAAGAGCACGGAGCAGTTAAGAGCCTGGGTTCTGGAGCCAAACAGATCTGGTTTCTCTACTTATAAGCTCTATGACCTTGGACAAATTACTTAATTTCTCTAAGCTTCAGTTTCAGTTTTAAGATGGGCATAATATTAATACCAAATTCATAGGGTTCTTGAGGTGAGTAAATGAAATGCATGTAAAGCACTTAGCACGTGCTTCTATGTAGAAAAGAAATAGCCTATCTGTAAGTAGAGACTGAGAATTTTCCAAAGTCACTGTGTTTAACTATTTGTGAGTGACATGTAATAAACTGTAATTTTTCTGGGCATGAATTTAAATCTCAATTCTTATAAGGTTGGTGTGACAGAGTAAATCTGTCCTATGTCCAAATGTAAGCATTCCTTTGTTATGGGTACTCATCACATACATAATAACCCTTGAGAATTTATACTTTATTGTTCTATATCCTATACATAGAGGTATTTGATAATTTAAGGATCGTAATGATCTCTACTGAATGTCAACGATGTTTGATACAGTCGGTGAGTTTTGGTATGTAAAAATGAAGTAGAAAAAGCAGCACACAACACACAGAAAACCTAAAGTGCAGACAATCTGTAGATAATTTCTTTTTAACCCTAGATGATGGGACCTCACAGACCGCGTTCAGTTTCTGTTAAGCAGAGGCCAACATGAGTAGTTACATACCACTGGACACAGAATGTGACAGGGATTAAAGGTTTTCAGAGTGAATCATCCATAAAGGAGAAATTCAGAATTGGAGTTTTGGAAGACTATTTTAGTAGGAAGAGGGCAGTAGAGAAGATTTTGTTTAGGGAACCTCTGGGGTCTGCATCAAGGCTTCCAAGGGCTGTATTCGGGACTTCCCTTTACAATGTAAGCCTCCCTCAGTCAACTGACAGATGATTCTTTAAGGAGCCTGGGGAACTGGAGAAGTTATTCCAACAACCATCTCCCCTCCCCCTAAGATATTTTTAGGGCTTTCTCAAAATCTTTCCTGGACATCTGAGTGGGTCTGGAAAATATATAACTCTGAAGTATCTCCAATATTAGGAAGAGGGGTAGAGACGGCAGGAAGGGACTCAGGCCAAATTTCCTATATTCCCATCTGCCCTTTTGGTCCTCCCTTCAACCTTCAACTTTGGAGAGTGGTTATTCCATTGATCTTCCTAGCCTTGTAGAACATAGGCAGTAACCATCTGAAATGGCCTCACCTGTTCTCCCAAACACTCCTATGTGCTTTCTCATAATGAAAATTATTTATTTTAATTTCTACTTAATATTTAATACTAAGTTGCTTTCCCCTCACCCCATACCAGTTTCTCCACCTTCCTCCCTTAAGTTAATATTTGCTTAAGAAATAAATGCACACGTTTTTGAATGTTAGCCAGAGCCAAATGCTATCAAGAAAGTAAATACACAAAAGGGGGGAAAAAATCCTGTATGGAATGCATTTCAAAGTCAAGTGTAAATTATTTAGTAAATTGATTTGTGACTAGTCATGATAAATTGGCTGTCTTTCCTGTTTGTCCTCATACTGTCCTTGACATGCCAGATCAAGAATGCAGAAGTACTTTGAAAGTTAAGAGCAATACCATTCAAGTTTAAGGTCAAATCATTACGCTGCCCATATAGTTTAGAACAACATTGGAGACATGCGAAATGAGATACTTGACATAGGTTACACAGAAGAAGTGGAATTAGAACCTGGGACTGCTTCTGATCTTTGCTCCTAAGCATTCCACCCAGGAGTGAACAAAAGAAGGGTCATTTGCCATCTGCCTGCCCAGCTGGGTGCTACTGGGACAGCAGCCCGACGGTCTCTGCCCTCCTTGGTGCCCGCAGTTTCAGGAAGCAGCTCCAGCAGGTCTGCAGAGCAGCATGATGGAGAGGTTTCCAGCTCTTCAGCAATCCTTCCCAGTGCAGGGTGGTTCTCGGGCCCCGCCAGTTTCTGGGGAGCTGCTTCTCACAGTGCCCTCTCCTCGCTCTAGAGTGACAGCAGCTACGACTTCCTGTCCGCTGAAGAGAAGGAGTGTCTGCTCTTCTTAGAGAAAACCATTGGCTCATTGGACACCGAGGCTGACGGTGGACTGTCCACTGACAAGTCTGGGCAAGCCACAACTCCCCGAGGTCCCCGAACACTGCCCACGACCCAGCCTGCCGCCCAGGGTAAGAGAGAGTGTCTAAAAAAATCAAAAAAGGGGACTTCCTTGGAGGTCCAGCGATTAGGACTCTGTGCTTCCACTGCAGAGGGCACGGGTTCGATCCCAGTTCGGGGAACTAAGATCCCGCCCACATGCTGTGAGGCAAAAAAAAAAACAAAAAATAAAACCCCCAAAAAAGCAGTACATCCTCTGGCCACTCTCCATCTTGTCTGCCCTCTGCTCTAAGGGTCACAGGCAGAAGGAGGAACAAATGCTCTCCTCTGCATTCTCATGGCTGGAATTAAAGCCTTGTTGTCCCTGCAGGGAAGGAGGGATTGCCGATAAGCCAGCCTTCTATGTCTTTCTATGAAGTATCAGGGGCCTGGGAGGGAAAGGGGTTTGACCGGCACCCATCCTCTTATGGAGAAATTCTAAAACAATATGACCACAGAGGTGAGGGAGAGATTCAGGGAGGGGTGGGTGGTTGGCTCTGGAAAAACTAAGTCAGTCTGTGGAGCTAATCTGGGTGACCCAGAGGATGAGGCTGCAGGAGATAAGAAGAGGGAAGGGCTCCCTTAACTTCAGTGGGTGACGTCTCAAGGGCCTTGTGAGAGAGTATGGAGTGGCGTTGAGGCTCAGTAGACGGGAAACAAGATGACACGTAAGTGTGGCCATGAATGCAGGGCCATATGCCCCAGGGTGAGGGGGGCATTTTACTCCTGAAGACAGACCCATTGGTATCAGGACTGTGATCACTTATTCATTCATTTAGCAAATATTTATTGACAATGTGTTAGACCCTCCCTGAGATAGAGGAGGAAGTGGGGATGTGGGGCTTCCTCTGCTGCCTGGTGCTGATTTCCTGGTCCAGTGGGCCTGATACGTGTGCTTACTTGCTGGAAGAAAAGAGCCCCTGTCACTCTGTGGTGTGGGGACAGCTGTGGCCATTACAGAATCATCCAGGTGCCTATAGAAAGTGAAGGCAGAAGAAGGCAGAAGCCTGGTCCGGCAAGAGCAAATCACCTGTTGACCATGTTCAATGCTGAATGCTCCCACTGGGCTCAGTTACCTGAGGGCCCCAGGATAGCTAGAGGGACTGTCCTGAATCCCAACCAACCCTGCCTCTGTAGAGGGTTAGAAAGAGCCTGAGTCAGGAACATGGAGCTGTCTGGGGCTGCCCTTTCCCCAGCCATCAGGAAACACTAATCCTTGGTTGAAGGGAAACTGCTAGTACTGATCTGTTAGTCTAAATGACATCCAAACAAGAGTTCTGCCCTTTAAGAGCAAAGAAACTGCAAAAAATAAAACCCATCCATTGCTAATTAGAGATCAGAGTCTGGGAGGTGTTTTCTTTCCCCCCCGGCAGCAGGGTTCTCACCACGCACTCTTTTCTGCCTGTTTTCCCGACCCTCACAGGACATCCGAAAGAGACCGTTCAGCAAGGAACAGAGCCAAAAAGAGTGACTCCATTCAGCTTGTCTCATCTGCCCGAGCCTCAAAGCCTGGGCCTCAGGTCTGGCTCCTGCAGCCTCCCCAGAAATATCCACATCGGCAGAAACCAGATCCTCAGAAAAAGCACCACACAGACTAACAGCCACACCCCAGGGGTATCTGACGGGTTTGTCCCAGGGCCTGAGAAAGAGCAGGTGGGCCAGAGCAGTGAGCCCCCGCAGGCACCGACGGGCCCCCGGGACGCTGCCCTTGATCTGGACAGGGCTTTCATCCCCCCACCAGTGGCCTTCCGGGACACCCAGCCAGAGCAGCGTGGGCAACGCGGCCTGCCCAGACAGCCAGGGGAGCTGAGTCCCAGGCTCCAGGTCCACACATCACTCAGCCTCCAGCAAAAAAGGGAGACCACTTCAGAGGCCATGTCCCAGAAAGCCAGTGAGGAAGGCTCAACCGGGGAACCTGGACAACCTCGGCCTCCTCCAGCTGTGTCGTCTCAGAGTACAAAAGCTGAAGATGTTCCTGTCCCATCAGAGGGGGGTCCAAATGCCCGGCTGCCTCCCCTCACAGCCCCTAAGCCACGGAAGCTGCCACCAAATATTGTTCTGAAGAGCAGCCGGGGTGGTTTCCACAGTGATCCCCAGAACCGGCTGTCTTGCCACTCGGAGGCTGGCCCTGGAGACTCGGGCCCCACCTCGTCATCACTGCAGGAGCAGAGGAGAGCACGCAGGGAAGCGCTGGAGAAGCTGGGGCTGCCCCAGGACCAAGATGAGGCCAGCACCCACTTAAGTAAGCCCTCCATCTGGCTTAGGGAGACTCGCACTCAGGCCCCCTCCCCGGCTCCACCTGTGGTTCCAGCTCAGGTCTCAGCAGCGACAGGAAAGGCTCCAGCACCTGCACCAATGCGGGGACCTTCTCCAGTGAAAGCTCCGGGTCCGGCTCCAGCTCAGCCATCTTCTCCAGGCAATGTTTTGGTTCCTGCCCAGGAACCCACTCCAGGGAAAGTTCCAGCTGACAAATCCATGCCAATTCCTATCCCTAAGGCCCCAGAGGCAAATAGTCCCCTCAGTCAGCCGAAGCCAGACTCTGGGCTGACTCTCCAGGAGAGCAGCATCCCTGGCCTGAGACAGATGAACTTCAAGTCCAACACGCTGGAGCGTTCAGGCGTGGGGCTGAGCAGCTACCTCTCAGCAGAGAAAGATTGCAGCCCCAAAACCAGCACCTCTCTGGGAAAAGGCTCCTTCTTGGACAAGATCTCACACAACGTCTTGCGTAACTCCCGGCCGCGCCCGGCCTCCTTGGGCACCAGGAAGGACTTCGAGGGTATCCAGGTGGGCAAGTTGGCCGACCCGGAGCATGAGCTGGGTTCCAAGCACCTGTCTTACCAAGGACAGAGCCGTGACATGCTGCCTCGATCCCACTGTGTCAGTGTCAAGATCTCCCCAAAAGGTGTGTCTGATGAAAAAAGAAGGGAGGCTCTCAAGAAGCTGGGCCTGTTGAAGAAGTAGGCACTGGCCACCAGCACCCCCACACAACCCCTCCCGCACCCCGTTATTCGAGAAGAGACCCAGGGCTCCACTTAGTCTACCCCCCCTCACAAGTCAGAGGCTGGGCAGGGGTCGGCTTCTCTGCAGTGTCCTCTTCTCTCCAAGGGAGAGATTGGAGCACACATTTATATTCAGAGTGGCTGTACCAATGAGTGCCTGCGTGAACCACCCTGAAGATGATTTCCACAGGAGGGTGTGTGTGTGTGGTATAGGCTGTGTCTATCACTGAAGCTGTTTATATGACACAGAGTCATTGCTCAGAATTCCTCACTTGTTGGAAACTTTCTTACATCGGGTAGAGCTCAGCCAAGCCAGAACTGAGTGCAGAGGGGTGGCTAAGCCTGAGAAAAAAAAAGTCACATGGGACAATGGATGTACCCGTGACACTAGGCAAATGCAGGATCACATGAAATGTGGGTCTCCCAGAACCCCTGCAGTGGGTGGAGACTGGCACAGACCTTGCTGGATTCCCCTCTCACTTCTGGCCTCCCGGATAGGGGCCTGCGGCCAAGAGGAGTTGGTTTGTTATCTCATCATCTGCTGGGCTTCTCTCTGTCCCTAGTCCCAAGGACCAGACACATCCCTGTCACTAAAAACTCTTGGTTGACTGATACCAGGAGAGCTCTTGCTGCCCTGAGAAGTCAGGATGAGTGCCCACACTGTACATCTCCACTGGAGAGGACTTTGTCTGTGGGCTTGTTAAATTCAGTAATAAACTACGGTGGTCTCTGACTCTGATGTGCCTATCCTTCCTGCTCCGGATCTCAGTCTGCACAGTGACCCCAGGGCTGGGCCAACAGTGAGATGGGAGCCCAAGCCCAGAGGCTTTGTAAATTCCGAGGGACTCTTACAGGCCTTTGTCTACACGATTGCAAGTTGTTTTTTGATTTCCTCAATTCCTATGGAAAATCAGCACAGTGCCTTCTCTGCTAATTATTCATAGAATATCAGAGCTGGGAGGGGCCTTAGAGACACTCTAGTCCCACCCTGTTGGGGAAGGGAAGTGACTCATCGTGGTCACTCTGCTGTTTAGCAACAGAACTGAGATCAGAGCTGGAGCGCCTGAGGCCGCTCCCATGCCGCATGCCCCTCCCCTCCAGCAGCCCCTTTGTCCCTCCACTCGGCAACCAGCAAAGGTCCAACCCTAAAGCTCTTCAAGATCTAAAGTGTCTTCCGAAACATCAGAGATTAAACGTTGTTCAGGATCGTATTTAGTGTTGTGGGTTTTTACTTCGTTTGGGAAAGTAGCAATATAATAACTCATTTTTAATCCCAAATTCCCTGACCAAGTTGTGCACCTTGAGCACATGCTGGAAGAGCGTACTGTGGGTAGGTGGTGTGGGCTTGTGAAAACAAGCCTGGAGATCAGACATGGCTGGGCGTGACCCCTGCTTCCCCGTAAGAAATTAATGTTATTCAGAGACGTGACCTGGTTGGAGTCCAAGGTCCCCAGATGTGAGGGGCAGATAAAGGGAACCGGTTGAAAGAGTGCCCTTTAGGTCTGCTGAGCGTTTCTGGGCTGTGTCCTTAGGGACCCAGCACATCAAGGCTCAGTATCTCTGCAAGTGGTGAGGAGGTTAAGGTAAGGACAACAGATGGCTGCGCCCTGCTATGGCATGTGGGATGTGGTTGTGACAGTTTCTATGTACACTCTCTCTCACACACACACCCAAAAGCTGATGCCTTACTCCTGGCCCTGGGTGAGGACCTAGCCTGTCACAGCCGATAGGGTCACCCATGACTGTCTGAGCCACATCTTATCACAGACACTCCCCAGAGAGAGAAGACCCCCCTCCTGCAATACTGGTCAGACATGCTGTATTTGGTTGAACTGCTTCCCAAGACACAACCTAAAGGATGCTCGCTTTATTATTTATTAATTTCCCTGATAAATAGGGTAACTTGGGGCCAGCTATAAAGTAAGACTCGGTAGGAATCTGGGGCCTTGGCATTAACACAAGCCTCACTAGCAGGTTGGTCAGGGTCACATCCTGTTAAATCCCACTCCCTGGTGAAGGCAATTTCTCTCCCAGACAAAGCAGAGTTACACACAGCCTGCCCTCCTGCTCTGTATTCTCATCCTGCCTGGTTCCCCAAGTCACCCAATTTGAGATACTCCGTCCCCTTGTTATTTAAAGATACCATGCTTCCCCATGTCCTTGGCCTTCAAAGAGCATGTTTTGCTCTAAGGATGGTCTTTGGGATTCAAGAATAGGATAATAAATCCAAATCTGGTTGTCCTCATTTTGAAGAGCATCAAGCATCAGGTGAGGACATCCACTGTCCTGAGTTGTATCCATCTTCCTGTCCCAGGTAGGACTGCTCTTCATTCAGCTAGAACTGATTGGGGGAGAGGTGAAAGTGGGGTCAGGGTTGTTCTTATCCCCTTTGAAGGATTTTAGGCAGAAATACGAGTTTAAAAACCACAGTGACAACTCTACTTTCACATGGCCTTATTTCTCCACTATCCCCTGCCTGCTGTAGTCTTGCTGCTGCCAGAAACAAACCATCTGCCAAATACAGGAGCTGGCCCCTCCTCAGCCTAGCCCTCTAGGTAGGGTCTGTGCCCTCAGATGTGTTGGCAGCCACTCCTCTGAATCACCACTCATATGCCACCCTGAGAGTTCTCCAGGCCCATGCACTATTGTACACAGAGGTCAAGGGATGGACCCAGTCACCTCTTAGGTGACCCCCTCCATAGTGGGAATTGTGGTATGACAGATGCCACCCTGGGGGTACGTAGGTGTGCAAAAGTTGGTGTTTATTGCATGCAAGAAGAGCAAGTGAAAGACTGGAGAGCAGGCCCTACTTGACGTTATGAGTTAGAGCTGGAGGTGAAGAATTTGAATATGTGTAAATACGTGAGATGGACCACTTCATCCTCGATCCATGATCATTTTGTAGGAAGAAAAGGATCATACTGTCAGAATATGAAGCTGTAGGTTCATATACTAGAGGAGGGGGAGAACCAGGGGCATGGGCAGGAGAAAGCACGTCTACCGCAATCAGAATCTAAGAAGGAAGGCAGATACAGTGCTCCCATGCTCTTTTCTTCACGTGAGTGACTATGGAGCCTATAGATCTGGGCTCAGGTTACCTCCATCACTTACCAATGAGGGAACTGTGGGGATGACACTTTAATTTTTGAACCTCAGAGTTCTCATCTGTAAAATGGGTATAATAATACCAGGCTTTCAAGATTATTAAGATGAACAAGTGATATAAAAAATCTAAAGCTTAGTGCTTGACATAGCATAGATAGTTGATAAATGACAGAATTATTCCTTCTGGGTCTTATTCCTTCCTTCTCAAAGGGAGCAAATGTAGACAGGGTTGGCAGCCAAGAGCTCACCCAGTTCAGCTCTGAAGAAATCGGAGAGAGCTTGCTGCAGATAAAAGTCCAAATTAACAAGTAGGCTTTGGCATGCTCTCCAAGTGACTCAACTTCACCCAAGCCGTGAGTCCCGGAACTTGAAAACAAAGGGATCAGAGTGAATATGGTGTTTCTGTCTCCGTGAAGGCTGAACCAGCTATTTCCAGCTTCTCTATCCCCAAACCCAGATTGCCATTTATCATCAATCTCTTGTTGTCCATGACCATAGAGTTTACTTCTGTTTGCTTCCTTTAACTTCTTTTTACTGTGGTTCAGGGCACTATATGATGCTCTATAGTTATTTATTTTTCAAATGGAGGGAAAGAATAAACATAACAGGAGGGAACTCTGGTTAAAAATCAGGAAGAGACAGAGGTTTCAAGATTCCTGGGGCATTTTCTAAAATAAGGTAGGCATCTTTCAGGAATGAGTCAGGCATCCGTTAGCAGGAGGAAAGAAGGTATATTGGGCGAACTCTCCAAATCCTTCTGATATGAGGGCCCTATGAACTGGAGGAGTCATCACCAGCATCACCATCCCCACCACCACCATAATCACCATCACTGACTTAGCATACAAGTGAGGTGAAAACAGATGATGTTCTAAATCCCACCCATCATTCCCTCTTGCTCATTGCCTATCTGGAGCATTGTCACTTGCCATGTATCCAGAGTTCAAAATAATCTGAAAAGAACTTATAACAGGAATGAACCCCATGGAAGCAATAGCAATACTTACCTGTTACAGTTGTTATGAGCATAGAATCAAACGAGATAAGACATATAAAAAGCACTTAGCACATTGCTCAGTAAATGGACTCTATTAACGTTATCATCATATACATATTTAATTCAGATACCAAATGGTACCTTGAGGACTGGATTAATCCTAGCCTGCACCTAAATTCCTCAACCTGAAACAGTCAAAAGCCCTCACCATCAATCCTCCTGTGTTCCCTCTACATCTGTGGTGCTGCTTCTGGGCCTCCCCCCACCTGCCCACCCTTCCACCCCACACACTGCCCACCCCACAGCATCTTCACTGTCCCTAGAGCCCAGGCCTTTAACTGATTCCCAAGGGAAATCAAGTTTAAGCATTTTGTCGCTTTCTGAGCTTCTAACTGAAGATTGAGTGGGAGATGCCAAGGGACCGAACATGAGGCACAGAGCCTACCACCACCTCTGTGTCACCCTTTTTTCCCTCTCTGTCCCTTCTGGTGTGTTACAGCGCTCCCAGGAAACTCTCACCTCCATCCACACTCAGGGCCCCTCATGCTCTGAGCATTTGCCGCGAGAGACTTTTCAAAACATTTCTTATCCATGAATAGGGGTGTCTCGTTGAAATGAGCTCTGGAGACTGCAGTGTTCTCTAGCTCCTTACCTTCACCCTTGAAAGCTGGGGGGTGGGCTGGGGCACGGAGAGTCTACAGCACAAGATGGCTTGTGACATCTACGCTTCCAACTCACACCGACCCCACTACATTCTTCCCAAGGGCTTCAGCAGGGCCTCCTTTGGATAGCTCCTTGCTCCGTGGATAAGCAGAGAAGTTTGGTCCTCTCTTCCAGTGACACCCCACCCTACTTTTTCAGGCAGGGGCTCTTCTGTGTTAGCCAAGGCCCCAGGTAAGTGTTGTGGGCTGTGGGAATGTCGTTTAGCTGGTTAGTTCAAATATGGTATCATTAGCATTTTAGGGTGATTTTGCTGACTTAAAAAAATTGAGAAGTATGTTTTATTTGGTGGACAAAACTGAGGACTTAAGCCCAGGATGTAACCTCTCAGATAGCTCTGAGAGATTGCTCTGAAGAGGTAAGGGAGGAACCAGGATATACAGGAGTTTTTGCAACAAAGACCAGGTAGTTGGAACACCAAAAAATTACTGTTAATTAAAGAAAACCAGACATCTCAAGTTAAGGGATTTAGCACTTTTCTATGTATGGGAAGATGTAAGAGTCTGGACTCACTAATATCATTCCTTTGATATGCACCTCAGCTATCTGGGGCCAGTATCCTGTGCTTTCTCAACCTGAGTCTCCTCAGGGTGCACCACTGGGGGGTGGTTGCAGTGATGACTGCTTGGTGGTGGGCATCCTGCTTCCATCTTGAGTCTCCTCAGGGCCCACCTTCAGGGATGGCTGTAATGTGATGGCTTGATGGCTACAGCATCCTTTGTTTACTGATATGGCAGGCAAATTTTTCACTGAGACTTGAAATCAGGCACAATTCTAGACCCGACCTTCTGCCATCCCACCTCCACCTTGAGAGGCAGGGATTGCCCTGTGCCTCTGACATCACCCACTGGTAAGGCACATTCTCTGGTGGACACCATGCCCTGAGCAGCCAGCCTTCTGCAAGAAGATGGAGTGACTACCAAGGTTTTGTTTATGTTTTTGTTCTTCTGCATTGGACTGGAATATCTCCCTGTGATTTATAATTGAAAATGTATATTTGGTCTTAATCCCCATTTCTGGCACAGAGCTCCTAAAACCTTTGAAATAGCCTGTGATGAAAGCAATAAAGGTATCTTTCCTTGTGTTAATGAGGTGACTTTGGGAAAGCCCCTATAGAACCTATGAATGGGGACTTGATCACCAGGGTAACCAACCGGGTGATTAAAGAGTTCAGTCCCACCCCCTTCCCTCCCCCTCCACCCTATACCCATACCTCTAGGGAGGGGAGAGGGGCGGGAGACTGAGTTAAATTGCCCATGGCCAATGATTTAATCAATCGTGCCTATACAATGAAGCCTTCATAGAAACTCAAAAGGATGGGGCTCAGAGAACTTCTGGGTTGGTGAACCAGAATGCTTCCATGTGCCACTGTGCCAGGCTGCAAACTCCACAAGGACAGAAGCTCCTTTGTTCAGAACCTTGCCCTATACATCTCTTCATCTGGCTGTTGATTCATATCCCTTAATATCCTTTGTAATAAACCTGTACTCTAGTGAGTAAACTGGTTTCCTGAGTTCACTGAGCCACTCTAGCAAATGAATTGAACCTAAGGAAGAGGTCATGGGAACCTCTGATTTATAACCAGGCAGTCAGAAGCACAGGTGACAACCTGAGCTTGCAATTGGCATCAGAAGTAAAGAGGAATCTTGTGGGACTGAGCCCTCAACCTGTGGAATCTGATGCTGTCTCAGGGTGGATAGTGTCAGGATTGGGTTGAACTGTAAGACACCCTGCTGGTGTCACACTGGAATTGGGTACCAGATCCTCTTCCCCATGCTGTTGCACTCACTTCTTGACCAGAAGATCAGGGCAGAATTCACAGCTTGAGGAATAACTCTTTAGCCCTCCCCTCTGTGCTTTATGCCTCAGGTGCCTACTCCATTGCCACTTCAAAGTCGACATGTCCAAACACAGACCCATGTGAGGGACCCCTCACCAAATCTGACCCTTTTACAATGTTCTCTATCTCAGAGAGCAACGCTAGCATCCATCCAATCAGTCAAGCCAGAAACCAAAGCATCATCCATGACGTCACCCTCAGAAATCAGTTACCAAATTGTAACAATATCACCTCCAAACATCATTCAAACCTGTCCTCTTTTCTGCTGCCACTGGGGCTGCATCAGTGTCAAAGGCTAACGACAGATTCTATTTGATGAATGTGTTTTTCACGTTTACGGGTTAGCATTCTGAATTTATGTGTATTATTGGATTGAACAATAAGTACCTATATTATGTATAAAAGAACCAGATTTCTCATTGTCTGAAAAGGGAAATAAGAAGGGAAAAAAATACTCTGAGACTATGCAAGTATCTTCTCATCATAATTTCTTCCACTAATTTTAGCATCCATTAATGATACTTGCCTGCAACAATTATTACAATTACTACCATGCTGTTTGCAAATTGTCATTTGTCTATTTCTACCATTCCTTCTACATTTACTGTTTGGAATTTTATCCTTTACTTTGACTCTTTTTTTTTTTTGCGATACGCAGGCCTCTCACTGCTGTGGCCTCTCCCATTGTGGAGCACAGGCTCCGGACGCACAGGCTCAGCGGCCATGGCTCACACACGGGCCCAGCCGCTCCGCGACACGTGGGACCCTCCCGGACCGGGGCACGAACCTGCATCCCCTGCATCGGCAGGCGGACCCTCAACCACTGCGCCACTAGGGAAGCCCTACTTTGACTCTTGTCCTTTTGACATGCCCCTATACTTTTTTGAGTACTTCCTTACTTTTTGCCACCACAAAATGTTTTAGACCCATCTGTTCTTTCCCTGTCTTTACCCAGGAATTCCTCACCAAGGATTGATGGATCCTTTTCTTGGGAAATGATATTTGGAAACTAAGATCTGGGTGCTAGATGTGCCCATTGTTTCTAGACCCTCTCAGCAGAAAGAGCTAGAAAATATATGTATGAATATCTACACATATCTACCCATATCTATATCTTGTCTACATTTACCTATCTGTAATATGTTAAAAATCATGAGTTCATACTGATACTGGGGCAGGAGATAGATGGGCCCCAGGCTGAGCAGCTGGACTTTGTCCCTTGTGGACAGATACTCCAAGATGAAGATAATAGCAAGGGGAGGAGAAGCTGAGCCCCTGCCCAGATAAGAGACAAAAGACCACATATTTCTCATTCTCAAGGTCAAGGAGACCTTCCTGACTACACATGCACAGAAAGGCTTATCGGGGGTTAAAAATGTAGGGGATGCCACCCCATAGTAGGTGATGTCAACCTACCCATAGACCTCTTTGCTAGAATCCATCTTGGCTAAGAGATGCGCGTGCATACATGGGAGGACCCTGAGATAAACCAAATACGAACTCAGAACCAGGCAGAGCAATACGATTGGCCAAAGGAAACCCAGAAGAAATGCCCCATATAAGTGATTCAAACTACCACGAGGGTGTGACTCTTTCTCTGAGTCTGCCTGTGTGTCTATCCACATGTACTCTTTTTCCTCCTAATAAACACTTTATTTTTTTCACTACTTTATATCTCTTTGTGGAAATTTATTTCTACAAAGCTGATGGGCCATGGCCTTGTCACTGGCCGCTGGTCCCTGGTGGTCTAGTGGCTAGGATTCAGCACGCTCACTGCTGCAGCCTGACTTCAATCTCTGGCCATGGAACCAAAATCCTGCTTCAAGCCGCTGCAGGCCAAGGCTACCTGAGATCAGTACCTCCAATTCCAACCCCAAATCACAAGGTTTGTTCTAGTCTTCCTCACTTTCTTATTTATTTTTAATAAATGTCAAAAGGACAAAAGAACCAATATAAATAGTCTCTCGATAGCCAAGTATGGAGTAAGTTGAGCAACAAAATAAATGATAGCCATGGACTATAATCCAGAGAGTAAAATAAGTATACATGATTCCATACTGATATAAATAAATAATTGAAAAAATAATTAAGTGGAGTTTTAAAAAAAGTTCTTTTTTACAGTGGAATTCCAGCAAAAACTGTAGAAAGGATGATGGAAATAGAAAAATAACAATTTGACAAACACCACAGTAATAATTACTGCAGGCAAGAATCATTAATGGATGCTAAAATTAGTGGAAGAAAGTATGAAGAGAAATAGGATATTTGCATAGTCTCGAAGTATCCTCCTGCAAAATACTTATTCACTGAAAAAGGAGAAAAAGTAACTGAGTGATCAAAGTTAACATCGCCAATTATGACACATATTGACATAAGGTACCTCCTATTACACTGTATTGAGAAAGACACAATACCACAGCTGTGGTGTTCTTCCCAGAAAAGCACAACCTGAACTTAAATGAGGAAACATCAGGCAAACACAAATTGAGAGACATTTTACAAAATAATTGGCCAGTACTCTTCAAAAGCATGGTGGTCTTGAGTGATAAAGACCGAAGAACGGTCACACATTGGAGGAGATAAGAGAGATATGGCAAATAAAAGCAATGTGGGAGCCTAGCTTGGATCTTGCAAAACATCTCAATTTGTTTTGTTTTGTTTTTTTTTTAACATCTTTATTGGAGTATAATTGCTTTACAATGGTGTGTTAGTTTCTGCTTTATAACAGAGTGAATCAGTTATACATATACATATGTTCCCATATCTCTTCCCTCTTGCATCTCCCTCCCTCCCACCCTCCCTATCCCACCCCGCCAGGCGGTCACAAAGCACCGAGCTGATCTCCCTGTGCTATGCGGCTGCTTCCCACTAGCTATCTACCTTACGTTTGGTAG
This sequence comes from Phocoena phocoena, assembly GCF_963924675.1. Classification (NCBI taxonomy): domain Eukaryota; kingdom Metazoa; phylum Chordata; class Mammalia; order Artiodactyla; family Phocoenidae; genus Phocoena; species Phocoena phocoena. The sequence continues at coordinate 150,633,831 of NC_089219.1, forward strand.
TGTATATATGTCCATGCCTCTCTCTCGCTTTGTCACAGCTTACCCTTCCCCCTCCCCATATCCTCAAGTCCATTCTCTAGTAGGTCTGTGTCTTTATTCCTGTCTTACCCCTAGGTTCTTCATGACATTTTTTTTCTTAAATTCCATATATATATGTTAGCATACGGTATTTGTCTTTCTCTTTCTGACTTACTTCACTCTGTACGACAGACTCTAGGTCTATCCACCTCATTACAAATAGCTCAATTTCATTTCTTTTTATGGCTGAGTAATATTCCATTGTATATATGTGCCACATCTTCTTTATCCATTCATCCGATGATGGACACTTAGGTTGTTTCCATCTCCGGACTATTGTAAATAGAGCTGCAATGAACTTGGTTTTAATAAGTACTGTGTAAGATGGTAACATCTGGGGAAGATGGGGGAATAATATGTGGGAACTCATAGGGCAAATTTTTTTAAATCCAAAATTCTTTTAAAACAAAAATTTCAAGAAAGAATTTTTTTTCAAAATAGAACAGTGAAGCATACATGACCTAGCTTCCCCACTGCTCTTAGGATGTAGATCAAAATCTTAAACATGGACTGTAAGATCTCCAAGTTCCATCATAGGCAGCCCCAGTCCATCCCTCCAGCCTCCAAAGCACTCTCTCTGAGCTGCAAGTCACTCCTTCAGTTCATGGAATTTGTCACTCTCTTCCCCAAAGGGCATTTGCTTATAGCTATTTAATTAATGTCTGCTCCTCCATTAGCCTAAGGCCCACAAAATCAAAGACCATGTCTCTTTTTGCTCATCATTGTATGCACTGCCATTGCATAATTCCCAGCATGCAGTAAACACGCAATGAGCATTTGTTGAATGAACGAAGGAATGAATGATGCAATAGGGTGCGGGGTGCCACAAAGGCCCATCATTTCTATAGTTCATACAAAAGGTGAGTTCATTTTGATTAACCAAGTCTCAGGTACACCTTTTTAATTTTTCCAAATATGTCTCATTCATATTGAGACCTGCCAGGTATCTAGATAACCTGGTGGGCCTAGTGGTCCTCTTGATAGTCAGGCTTCATAAGCAAATGTGTGGACGTTGTCTCTACCCGGGGCTTGGATTGTACTGTGGAACTTTCTAAACAGAGAAGGGGAACCTCATCCCAACTCCCCAGGACCATGCTCATGTGCCTTGAGAGGTAGCAGAGAACAAGTTAAGAGGGAAAACTCAGGAAATCAGATCCTGGGGCTCGTCTTGAGAATTGTAATGATAGGTAATATTTACTGCAGTTAATCTGTACAAGATAGGAGACACAGAGGCAGGCATTTTACCCACATTATTCTTTTTAATCCTCCCAACAATCCTAGTATTATTGCCATTTTGTAGAAGAGGAAACTGAGGCATTAAAAGGGTAAAAGATTTGCCCCAAGTCACCTGCTGCGCACCCTTGAAGAGGTGATTCACAGAGTTGTTTTGAAAATTACATGAGATACATATTTATGAAAGCACCAGGAGACTTTTTCAGTGCTGTGAGGATGTTAATAGCTCTTCTTATTCCTCCAGCCTGGGGGCAGAGACCCTGAGAAGCTCTGCATGGAGTAGCTGGCCTGGCAGCTGCTGTTTGCACAGTTAAAGGAGGCAGACAGCGTTCTGTGGCTTTGGCTGCCCAGCAGCACGTGGACCGCGCCTCTCTTCTAGGAATAAAGCTGAATCAGGCCTCTGTACCCCGACACTGAGTTAAATCTCGGAGACAGAGTTTTGGGTGAAGTAGAAAAGAATAGCTTTATTGCTTTGCTGGGCAAAGGGGGCCACGACAGGCATTAGCCCTCAAAATTGTGTGTCCCCACCTTGGGGGGGTTGTTGTAAGGAGTCTTATAGTCCAGGGGCGGGGTTGCTGATAAGGATCAGGGTGTGTGCAGGGCCTGCATTCCTTCAATCCAGAGATCTATTTGTGGCGGGGGTTGGGGGTGGGGGGGGGAAGGGATGGTGGGGGGTGGGGGGGTGTTAGTTCTGCAGAAGAGCTCAAAGACATTATGTATATCGCTTGAGGTGGAACCAGGACCCTGCCCCAAGGCTGCACTAGTGTTTCTTGACTGCTCCTCCCTTGTCTCTGCATCCCCTCCCTTCTTTGATTAGCAAATGTTTAAACTGTTCTTTGGAACTCAGGGAAGGGGACACAGAAAGGCTGTTTGGCCCAGGAGCCCCACAGGGTCCTGCTGGGTTTCAGGAAATGGGCATCCCAGGCAGAATCCCACTGAGGTTGAAGACCTCTTCTCCTCACCTCCACTTCAACTAATATTTACTGAGCCCCCGTTATGAGCCAGAAATTCTCACATCCTGTATCTCATTTAATCCTCATAACAACCACACAGGTTTATATACAACCTCCTAACAATTAAGAAACTGAGGCTCAGAGAGTTTGCTTAACTTGCTCAAGTTCGTAAATTAGTGATTAGTAGAAAGGTGGTTTTTAACCTGTGTCTGCTTGTCACCAAGGCCAGTGCTGTTTCTGACATTACAAAGCTGCCACAAACATAATTTCATTTGAACTCCAAATAGACATAGACAAAGGTAAAATTAATACCCTTGTTTTACATATGAAGAAAATGATTTTCAGAGAAGGCAAGGGGTTATGAGAAATAGAACTAAGGAGGGAATCAAGACCCCTGGTTCAGGGCACTCATTCATTCATTCGTCTATTTATTCATTTTACAAACAATTGCCTAGGTCCCAGTCCCCTACCCAATATTGGGAAGACAAAGATGAATAAGACAAATCCATAGAGGTACTCATAGTCCAGTGAGAAGAGAAGACAATAAAATGTGATCGTGATAAAGATAGTAAGGATATGGAACCATAGAAGATAGAGCTCTAAGAGAGGGAGGTGAAAAGCTTGAAGAAAAGAGGGTATTTCAGGCAGAAGAAACAGCATGTGCCCAGAAAACATGAAAGGACATGGTTTACTTGGAGAACTGTCTGTGATGGACAGTGCCAAGGGATGAGGCTGGAAAGACAGACCGTGGGAGATTGTGGAGGGTCTGCATGCCATGCAAAAGAGTCTGAACTGTATCCTGTTTAGTGGAGAGCCAGTGGAGGATTTAATTAGGGAAGTAGTGTGATCAAATTTGCATTTTATAAAGGTGACTCTGGCCAAGGTTGTGAAGAATGGAAAACTGCAGTGAGATTCAAACAAGGAAACCAGGTAGGAGACTACCAGTCAAGGATGCTTTTGTCTGCAAGTAACAGAATCCCCTCTGGCTTAAATAAAGGTTTATTTTTTTTCCACAACGAGAAATCTGGGGGTAGGTGGCTGTTGACACTTGTCAGGGCTGAAGGCTCTAAGATTCTCTTTGTCTTTCCCTCAGTGATTGCAAGGTGGTGGCAGTCATGATGTCAGCAGTTAAAGGAGGAAGAAGGGAAAGAAAGAGTGGCAGCAGCTGTACCTGTCCCTTTTAATCAGGAAAGCAAAATCTTTCCCAGAAACTCTTCAACAGGCTTCATTTTAGGTCCATGAGACAAGCCTTCCCTAGCTGAATGTGTCCCTTCCCTCAACCTCTCTATTAGAGGTTAACCTGGGAGAAGCAGGTGGGTATGAGTATTCTGTTGGCCAATCCACAATGTCCCCAACAGTTCAAGTGAGAGTTTAAATAAGTCAGTGAAAATGGAGAGGAGAGAATCAATTCCACGTATGTTCCCAAATCTAACTAGCCGTTTAGTGACTGACCAGATATAAAGAATAAGAAAGAAGGATTCATAACGACTCCCACATTGCTGGCCTGGGTAAGCGGGTGGGTTTCAAGGAGTTGCTATAGGAATAGAACCAGGAGGAACTGGAGGTTCAGTTTTGGACATACTGAGTTTGAAATTGCTGTGGGAATTCTAAGTTGACATGATCTTTAGGTAGGTGTACTATGGATCTGCCGCCCAGGAAGGAGAGAAAATAATGGGGCCAATTGATGGATGATCATGAGCATGGATGAGGTTGTCAAGGGAGAATAGGTAGAATAGGAAGAGCAAGGGTCATGGATGGATCTCTAGGGCACACTAACAGCTGAAGGGAGATAAAGAGAAGTTCAGGAAGAAAGATGTACCTCCAGTCTCTATGTGATCACTGCTGTGTCTAGTATCCACCACATTAAAATATTAACTACAGGGACTTCCCTGGTGGCACAGTGGTTAAGACTCGGTGCTCCCAATGCAGAGGACCAGGGTTTGATCCCTGGTCAGGGAAGTAGGTCCCACAAGCAGGCTGCAGCTAAGAGTCCGCATGCCACAACTAAGACCCGGCACAACCAAATAAATAAATTAAATTAATATTTTTTTAAAAAATTAACTACAACCCAACCAACGAATAACAACAACAAAATTAAAAAACCTTCCTTAATCCCACATCCTCTACTGCAAGCTTGTCCAATAGAACTTCCTGCAATGATAAAAACATATCTGCTCTGGTCAATAGAGTAACCACTAGCTGCATCAAGCTGTCAAGCACTTCAAATGTGGTTCGTGTGACTGAGGAGCTCAATCTTTTATCTCATTTTAATGAAAATGTTTAAATAGCCACATGTGAGTAGTGGCTACCATACAGTACAGCGCATTTCTAGAGCTCTGACCATCTCTCTGTTCTTCTTCTGGAAATGCTCCTTGAAACAGTCACAGTTCCTCCTTTCTCACCTCACACCCACTCCTCCACCCCCTGAAAACAAACATCTGTCTCCTCCATGTCCCTGAGACTGCACTTGTCAAGGTCACCATTATACCCATTTGGCAAATCCAATGGTCCTCTTTACTCTCATTTTATTTTATCTCTTGGCAATAGTTGACAACTTCCTTCTTTTTGAAACACTTTCATTTCTGGTCTTCTGAGTTCTGTCTGCTCCTTCTCAGTTGCCTTTGCCAGTTCATTCTCTTGGGCCCCAGGGCACTACCTTGCTCAGATATATCTACATGTTCAAAGGGGAAATCCTTTAAACACATCAATTTTGTCCCAACTCTGGGATTCTGCCTTGGCTGTTTCTTCTGCTAGAATTCTCTTCCCCTCATTTTTACATAGCTGGTTCCTTCTCAGCCTTCAAGTCTTGGATAAAATTTCAGATTCTCAGAGAGGGCTTTGCTTAATGCTCAGTCTAAAGATGACGCTCAATCTTTTCTTTAATAGTATCACACTTTAATTCTCTGCATAGTACTCAATGCTATCTAACATTGTCTTGTTTATTTGTTTCTTATTTTTTTTATTTTCTCTTTCCCTCAACGAAAGTATAAACTCTGTGAAAGCAAGGACTTTGCCTATCTTGTAGAAGAATTCTTAGCACATAGTAAGCACTCAACAAATATTTGCTTAATGAATATATGAGAGGATTTCTCTGAAACACAGTAGAGAAACAGAGAGAGAGAGGCTGAAAGGGAGAGATTGTGAAAGCTAAGAGAAAAAAGAGCTTCTAGAAGGAGACACGGTCAACAGTATCAAATACCCCAGATGCATCAAATATGACAATGACAAAAACGCCTCCACTGGATTTGGAAATTGAGTCACCAACAGTCTCAGCAAAGGCATTTTCAGTGGAGAGTTGAGTGTGGAAGCCCAACTTTAGAGGGTTGTCAGGTAAATGGAAATTAAAACAATATAGATTTAAGCTTAGCTATAAAAGGAAAATGAAAGCTAGGGCAATTGACAGAGAGTCATCAAGGGCCAAGGAGGGTTTATTTTTAATTGTTTGCTTTAAGATGAAATAGATTTGAGCATGATCATATGCTAGGAGGAAAGAGTCAGCAGAAGAAAAAATTAAATATACAGGAAATGTCATCATTATAGAGCAAGGTTCTTAAAGGAAAGAGGGGACAGAATCTAGTGAATGAATTCTTGGGAAAGAGGGTCAGTACCTTCTTCAGGTAACAGAGAAGAAGGAAAAGATGGAGAGATATAAAACAAAAACCAAAAATCTTTGTGGGTAGAGGGTGGAAAATGAAGGGAGTCCCCTCTTAATAAATTGCATTTTCCCTTTTAATTTGGAAGCAATGTCAACTGCTGAAAGCAAAGGAAGTAGGGGAAGGGGAAGGAGCTTGATAAGAGAGAAAGATAAAATAGCCATAGTGGTAGGGATGAGAAACAAAGTTCATTGGGAAAAATGACAGAAAAGAACGTGTGGTGATATCACAGGTACAAACCAGGTCAGAAACCACCCAGAAAAGCATAAATATGTAGAGAAAGGAAGGTGGCATTGGGTCAATCAGGTTGGAGGGGGTGCAGGCTTATCTCTATCCCTGGTCCTTTGACTGAGGCCCTTCACTCACCATTATACAGCTACTATATAAAAACATCGCCATAAAGAAGATGTGGCACACATACACAATGGAATATTACTCAGCCATAAAAAGGAATGAAATTGGGTCACTTGTAGAGACATGGATTGGCCTAGAGACTGTCATACAGAGTGAAATAAGCCAGAAAGGGAAAAACAAATATCGTATATTAACGCATATATGTGGAACCTAAGAAAATGGTACAGGTGAACCGGTTTGCAGGGCAGAAATAGAGACACAGATGGAGAGAACAAACGTATGGACACCAAGGGGGGAAAGTGGCGGGGGCGGGGGTGGTGGCGGTGGGGGCGTGCGTGGGATGAATTGGGAGATTGGGATGGACATATATACACTAATATGTATAAAATGGATAACTAATAAGAACCTGCTGTATAAAAAATAAAATAAAATTCAAAAAATAATCTCCATCAGAAAACAATTGTTCTGAAAAAACAATTACCCCAAATTTCCACCCAATTAAGCTAAATTCACAGCTCTTGCAGCCATACCTACTCATCCCCAGAACCTGTGAGAACCACTCCAGCATCCTGACAGTACCTGAAGAAGCTCTCAGCGCCTGAAGGCTGCTCAAAATGGACTTTAAGACTTACTCTGGAAGCACTGAGGATTGGTATTATGCGGAGGAGGGCGGAAAAGGCATGTTCTAGAAATGGTCTGGGGTAAGCAGAATGCTGACACTGCCTCCCAGTGTCATCACAGCCCCTTGACATAAGGGGGCCAGGAGAGGGCGCTGCGGAAGCATCTTTCAATTAGCACAGGGAATAGAATGGGTGGCCTGTGAAATTCTGAGGATATGTCAGAATTTTGTGTCCCATAAAGAATGTAGGGCTGTTGCTGATTAGAATGCTGGTGTAGGGGCCTCCATTTGGACTGGGCTGAGATCCTTCCTTGGTGTCATTAGGGTTAAGCTCGTCTGGGGTCTACTACAGCAGAACATAGGCTGAGAGTAAATTCCTCCCTCTGAAGTTTTCATTTCTCGGTTATGGGAGTTGGGAGTGTCAGGGTGGAGAGGAGGAGATTAAATAACCCTCACCCCTTTCTGAAACAGGACTTCAAGGCTTGGAGGAATATAACTAAACTCATTTTGTACCATTTACTATAGTCAAGGTGAAACAGGAGGGAAGGGGGCAGGGCACAACCTTTAAAAGAATAACATAGCCTGAGGACATGACATAAACTGATTAGAATGAAATAGCTGCAAGATGGCAGATGAGAAAACTCCCACTAGACCTTGAGCCTCGTATATATACGCTCATTGTAACACATCAGCAAGCTAAATGACACACCCACAGCTACCATGACAGTTCTGAGACCAACCATAATGGTCAAAAAGAGGACAGTGGCCCAATTCCTAGAAATCCCCACCCCTTCCCCAAAATAGCTGGAATACTCCACCCACTCATTAGCCTATGAAATTACCCACCCCTATAAAAACTGGCAACCCCGTATCCTGGTGCCGCTCTCGCCTTCTGAGATGGCCCACACTCTGTCAGTGGAGTGTGTTTCTCTCTAAATAAATCGACTTCTTACCTATCGCTTTGTCTCTCACTGAATTCTTTCTGAATCCAAGCACCTGGGTTTCTTTAAGTCCTGAGACCAGGTGTGTGATCTCGATTAAAAGATCATGGGTTCAAGTCCCAACCTGGGTTTTGGCTGCATTCAGGTCCCAGCGTGTGGGTTCAAGTCCCGATCAGAGTTACACAGTTTCAGGGACAGTAACTTGGTGAAGGATGGATGGTTGATCTACATGAAATAACATACAGCTTAAGTCCAATCCTGAGAGAAAGAGAGACAGACAGTCTGCACACAGACCTTTCTAACACTGCCCTTGGAAGAGGTGTGGCTAGAATTGGTATTTAACAAACATTTAAAGAACATGATGTGTCGTATTCAGGCTTCAAGCTGGAAAGAAGGAAGCCATGGATTCTGCCCTAAGAAAGCCTTCCAATGCGGGATAGGTTAGGGGGTTCCCTGGAGAAAGAGAACCAGGAGCACCTTTTGTAACATTTTGGCCGCAGCCATTTTGTGACCTAAGCATGACAGATGCTTGCCCTTGAACAGGCCTCAGTAATTAATGACCTTAAGGGAGGGAATGCAAAAACAAGGGAGGAGCAGTCAAGAAACAGTAGTGTAGCCTTGGGTCAGGGTCCTGGTTCCTCAAGGGATATACATAATATACGTCTTTGAGTTCTGCAGGAACTAAGGCCCTCACCCAGGTGGAGGATGGAATAATAATGTTGACCCTCCTGACTTCAATCAGCTAAAGCTTGGATTCTGTCAACCTTGGCCCCAATTCTGTGCTGAATTCTTCTCTGCTCAAGCTCCCTCATGAACATGCATATACCCTGAGCTGAAAACTTCCCCACTTTTGCTGTTTGGGGAGACACTGCTTTGGGAAATATCCCCGAAGTTCTCCTTACTTGCTGCAAGTAATAAATCCTTCCTTCCCCCAATCTTTGGCTTGGATCTCTCTATTGGCTCAACACCCACCAACGAGTGAATCCAGTTTTCAGGTAACGGAGACAGAGCACACAGATGAACAGTGCCACAGAAAGAAGAGGGCAGAGGAGCACAGTACAGATGAGGCGTGTCACCACTAAGGAATATGGCGGAGCTGACCAGAGGAAGCTGACTGAAAGCAAGGGACATTGAGTTCCATTTTTGAAGGATGAAGAGCTTAACCCGAAAAGCAAGGGGAAAAGGAGTCTTTAACAGGTTTGAGTTTGGAAGGGAGGAAGGAAAAGGTGTAAGAACTCCTCATCCTGAAGAAAGGCAACTGTGTGTCCACTCGGCCCGTGGAACCCTGGTCATGCCTAGACAGGAAGCCCTGAGCAAGTGCATCACATCAGCCTGACCCAGGTTTTCCTCTTGCTTGGAGCTGGGCCACTCTCTTCCTCCTGCTCCATTACATTCATACCCAGGAACTGAAACCAGACGCTCTGGGTGTCCTCCCACCTCTGGAAGGGTCCAGGGAGAAAGGTAACAATGAGCCAACGTTTAGCTCAGGAGACAAAAGGCCTTTTGATAAGACCCTGGCCTTGGCAGCCTCTTCCTCTCTGTGAATAAGCTTGGATTCCGTTCAGGGAACACAGGAGCAGGAAGCAACGGTTAGTGAGGGACCCCTTGTTCTTGCAGACGTGTGTGGCTGTAGCATGGGGTACAGTTTGGACTCTGGCCTGGTTATCAAGTTTCCATTGATGCCCTTGATAAGGTCGTACTAACACCCGGGAATTTTGTACCTGCTCTGACAGAGATGGGTCTGGGGCCAGGAACCATGTGGAGAGCGAACAGGACTTGCATCCACACTGGGGGGTCCCAAAGCACAATGCCTGGTTCAGGACCTGCCCTCAGGTTAGAGACCATGAGCTTGTATTTCTAGAGGCACATCTCCCTCTGTGAAGTGCTAATTCCTTGGTCAACCTCAGTTATAGCAGCTAATCACGTTTCCAAGACAAAACATAGAAGAGTAAACTAAGCAGCTGTGTGGATCTACAGGGAAATGGAGGACTGAGCCAGGGAAGGTGCATTGAGAAGTGAGGCCCAGTGTTCCGGGGTGAGGTGAGGAGGCAACCACTCAGGGGCCTGGTGAGGGAGGGGATATGGTGATGAGGGGAGCTGAAAAAGGGCTCCTGGGCCAGCCCCCGGGGGTGGTGCCTGCTAGACCCGCCGACTATTCTAGAATCACCCTCCCTGAAACACACTTTCTAATCCTTCCACAAGCTTCAGAATGATCTTCCCTTCCTCCCTCCTCAAGTTCCCCATCCCTCCAGGAAGTTTTTCTTGGGATAAATAGAAGACCCTTTCCTGGATTGTGTCAATTTATCACAAGGAGTGCATTGTGGAAGAAGACCATTTATGCCCTTCTAACTTGGGAAGGGAAATAGAACGGTTTATAGGGCTTCAGCAGGAGGGGTCAGCTGAAGTTCAGCTAGTCTCAGGAATAGTTGACTAAGAATGGTTCTCAGGGGGCTTCCCTGGTGGCGCAGTGGCTGAGAGTCCACCTGCCGATGCAGGGGACACGGGTTCGTGCCCTGGTCCAGGAAAATCCCACATGCTGTGGAGCGGATGGGCCCATGAGCCGTGGCCACTGAGCCTGTGCGTCCGGAGCCTGTGCTCCGCAACGGGAGAGGCCACAACAGTGAGAGGCCCGCGTACCGCAAAAAAAAAAAAAAAAAAAAAAAAAGGTTCTCAGAAGAAGGAGGAACTGTGCTTGCAGATTAGCACCCACTGTTTGAGCCATTTGTATTTTATCAAGAGAAGTGGAGAGGAACAGTTAGAGGTTTGTAACACTGTGATTCATAAAAAGAAATATATATTTGGTCTTTGACACCAACTTCTGTTCTTGGCTTGGAACTCCTTCCTAAAACCCTTGGATTTTCTAACTGAGGAGAATTGTGAAGGTGTCTTTCGTTACGTGACTTTTGGAATGCTCCTAGGTCACATAAAGACTCAAGCTGGTCGCCTGGGGACCCGATCTTGTGATCAGAGGGTTGGAACTTTCAGTTCCACCCCCGAACCTCTGGAGAGGGAAGAGGGGCTGGAGGCTGAGTTTAAACACCAATGTCCAATGAATTCGTCAATCAGGACTATGCAACGAAGTCTCCATAAAAACCCCAAAAAGGATGGGGTTTGGAGAGCTTCCATATTGGTGAACTCATGGAAATTAGTGGAGAGTGGTGGCCCAGAGAGAACATGGAAGCTCTGTGCTCTTTCCTCACTCCTTGCCCTAGGCATCTCTTTCATCTGACTGTTCCTGAGTTGTATCCTTTTATAATAAACCAGTCATCTAGTAAGTAAAATGTTTCTCTTGAGTTCTGTGAGCCATTCTAGTAAGTTAATCAGAACCCAAGAAAGGGGTTGCTGGAACTGGTACCGAGTGCAACTCACTCTGCTCGCCACACGACAGGCCAATAAATCAGGAGACGAGGTGTTGAGGCAAGGAGTAACGACTTTATTCGAAAAGCCGGCAGACCGACAAGATGGCGGACAAGGGTCCCCCCAAAACCATCTTATTTTGGTCTGAATGCCAGTTTCTTTTATAGAACAGAGAAGGGGAGGAGGTGAGGAAGTAATGTAAAAAGGCCATAAGCCTTGCAAATATCTCCTAGAATGGCCAGCCTCTGGGAGGGGAGGTGTTAATTTCTTCTTTTCTGCAGCAATTCACTGGGTCAAGATGCTTCCCTGAACAAAGGCACTTTGGTTTAACATTCAGACAGAGGGTCAGGGTTCTGAGGCAGGCCATTATGTATGATTATAATAATAAAAGCAACAAAAAGCAAAGGTTAAACTCAAAGATAACAGATCTAACAAGGAGTCCCATTTAGCTCTTCCCTGGTACGGAAACTCAAGGAAGCGGTCATTGGAAGCTCCTATTTTACAGCTGGTGGGTCAGAAAGACCTGGACTTGTGACTGGTGTCTGAAGTGGCAACTGGGGGAAGGGGGCAGTCTTATAGGACTGAGCCTTTAACTTGTAGAATCTGATGCTATCTCCAGGTAGATAGTTTCAGAATTGAGTTGACTGTAGGAAACTCAGGTGGTGTCCGAGAATTGCTTGGTGGTGTGTGGACTCCTGCCCCCGTGTTACTGAACTCGGGTTTGGCTGCTCCCTGCTCAAAAGCCAATGCTTCTGAGAGCCAAGTGCTGGTAGGAATGGAAAGGTTGCTTTATGCAAGAGATTGGCAACTTGTGTCCAAAAACCAACTCCAAAGATTCTGCTCAACCATGAAAGTTTTTAAAGGGAGACTCATTAGTGGAGGGGGTCAGGGTCTTTTATTATCTTCCACTGTGTGCAGACTTTCTTCTGATTGGTTGGTGGTGAGGTAACAGGGTGGCATTCCCGGAATCTTGTGCTCAGCCTTAAGTACCGTCTTCCACCTGGGTGGGAGCCTCAGTTACACAGAAGAACTCAAAGGTATTGTTGTGTATATTTCTTGAGGAGGAACCAGGACCTCGCCCCATCGCTGCACTATAGCCTCTTGATTGCTCCTCCTTTATTTCTGCATTCCCTCCCTTCCCTTATAAGCAAGTGTTTGAATCTGCCCTTTGGAACTCAGGGTAGGTCAAAGAGGCTGAATGAAGCTTATTTCTTACAAACAATGAAATGGTGGATGTAAGGTCGGATCTTAACAACGGCACTGCGAAACAGAGGAAAGCTTCAAGTGAGCTTTATTAGGGACCAGTGAACCTCCCGGGCGAGGTTCACTGGTCCGAGAGAAAGGGGCCAGAGAAGTCGCACCTGGGCGAGGGTTGGGCAAGATTTTATAGGGGAAGAAGGGAAAGGGGTGTGGTGAATCTGGGAGGGCGCAGGGTATTCCTTATTTGGCGGTCTTTTCGGGTATCCTGGGGGACCGTTAGTCCCGCCCCTCGAAAGGCGGGAAGGCTGGGCCGGGTTCAAAGTCCCCAGGTCAGTTTCTGGAACTGGGCGGTCTGGAGAGTTTTGGTCTGATGCAACCTGTGAATCTGATTGTGTTCCCCTGCCTCGGGCCAGTTGGCCTTACATCGGACACAGGATTTGTACCTGGGAGGTCCCCACAGGGTCCTGCTCCGTTTCACCCATACCCCCCATACACACACACATTGGAATTGGGTGCAGAAAACAGGGTTAAAATCATGTGTGTTTGCTGAAGAGATCTAATCCACACCCCCACTATTAATTAATATCTACCTGCTGATGAATTTCAAACCTTATAGCTCTTGATTCTGAGTTTCAAGCCTTCAGGAAGTCTCCTTCTCACTGTCCCATAGGTGATGCGAATGCAATTGTTTCAAAGTTAATCTCATCATCCTCCATCTCCCACCCCTACCTAGGTCTCAAGAACTACCTCCTTTGATGACATTTCAGTGAATCACACCATCATACACTAAATGACTCTTAGCATCATCCGGTACTTATTCCCCTATTCATACTTTCTGCTTCCCAACACGTTTTTTTAAAATTTTATTGAAGTGCAGTTGATTTACAATTTTGTGTTTAATTTCTGCTGTACAGCAAACTGATTGTTATACACGCATACTTTTTCATATTCTTTTCCATTATGGTTTATCACAGGATATTGAATATAGTTCCCTGTGCTATACAGTAGGACCTTGTTGTTTATCCATCCTATATATAAAAGTTTGCATCTGTTAATCCCAAACAACTGTGTCTAAAATATGACACAAACGAACATATCCGTAAACAAAAACAGACTTACAGATATAGAGAACAGACTTGCAGTTGCCAAGGGGGAGGGGGGTGGGGGAGAGAAGGACTGGGAGTTTAGGATTAACAGACACAACACATAGTTAATCATTGCCAAGGCTAACATTTCTGTCTCCTAAAGAAATCACTAAATTTTCTTTTCTGCTTTCTTTTTAATTTATTTATTTTATTTTTGGCTGTGTTGGGTCTTCGTTGCTGGGCGCAAGCTTCCTCTAGTTGTGGCGAGTGGGGGCTACTCTTTGTTGCCATGTGAGGTCTTCTCATTGTGGTGGCTTCTCTTGCTGTGGAGCACAGGCTCTAGGCACACAGGCTTCAGTAGTTGTGGCACGAGGGCTCAGTAGTTGTGGCGCATGGGCTTAGATGCTCCGGGGCATGTGGGATCTTCCCGGACCAGGGCTCGAACCCATGTCCCCTGCATTGACAGGTGGATTCTTAACCACTGCGCCACCAGGGAAGCCCCTCCATTTTCTAATATCAGCAAACATTTGGATCGGGACTCTCCTATGGCATATAACCGTAACCACTTCCTAAGTTCGCTCCTTAGTGCTTTGGTCTTGCCCCTTCTAATCTATTCTTTACATTGATATCCTCAAAATTCAAATTGGATCATGCTAACCATGTCCTCATTAAAATTCTTCAATGACTTCCTGTCCTGTTTAGAATAAAATACAAAATCCTAAACATAAAAAAAAAAAAATCATGTGTGTTTGGACAAAATCATGTTTCCTGCCATTTCAGTAAACAAAGAATGTTGCCTACCATCAAGCCATCAGCCACTGTAGCCACTCCAGTGCGTGCCCAGAGGGGAAGTCAGGATGGAGATAAAACAGGATACTGGCCCTGGATAGTTAAGACGCACAACAAAGGAATAATCTCATGGAGCACAGACTTTCGCCTCTTAGAAAAGCACTAAAATCATTAACTTGAGATGTCTGTTTTTTGTGATTAGTAGTAATCTTTTGATGTTCGACTGTTGGGAGCCAAGAAGTTTTCGCCATTAGAAGATGGCCGACATCCTGCTTCTCTTCCTGCTTAATGAGATAAAAGCCCGCGCCTAAAACGAAAGCCCGCGCACGCAGCACCAATGATAATTTGCCAAGTACTTCCCTTATTCTGGATCCCGCCCCCCTTTCTCTGTACTGTATAAATACAGCTACTGCAGCAATAAAAGTTTGAGGCTTGATCAGGATTCTGTCTTGCCTCCATTCTTTCGCGTCTCCTGCCCCTTCTTCCCTTTTCAACCCCTACAGGTTCCTCCTCGGACTCACAAGGATTTGTCCTGCTGGTCAGGACTCCCGGGGACGCCCGGGGCCGAGCACATTCGACTGCATGTTTTTTGTTTGTTTTTATTGTTTTCTTTTTTTAGCAAAAACTCCTATGTATCCTGGCTCCTCCCTTACCTCTTTGGAACCGTTCCTTAGAGCTATCTGAGAGGCTGATTCACAGGCTATAGTCCTCAGTAAGGTCCCTGAAGAAAACAAAACTCTCAACTTTTAGGTTGTGTAGTTCTTTTTCAGTCGACATGTGTGCAAGAGGGGTTGGGAGGAATAACTGCTGGGGACAAGGACATGAGAGGGCCACTGTAGAAGACTCTCAGCCTTCTAAAAGTGAAGTAGTATATGAACAAATACATGTGACAGCCCCCCAACCCGCCCACCCCCATCCCTTTATTATCAGCACCTGCCGCCTTCCTTTTGCTCCAGCCATGCCTGTGCCTCACCTCCCTGGAAACAGAAGAATCAGGACTCTGCTGGGCCTGGCACTTGGGGCTGGGCTTTGGAAGAGGGGCAATAAGACCTGTGTCCTGGGGAGCGGGGAAGAAAGTAGAAGAACCGGCTGAACTAGGAGGAAGCATTCTTGTCATTCTCTTCCCAGACTGAAAAGGAAAGGGAGTAGGAGAGCAAGTGCAGTGAACTGTGGAAGGGGTAAGGAAGGACTGAAAAAGGTTGGGTACTCTCCCCTCCTGAGCCAGAAGTGGGTGCTGCTTTTTTATCCTTGCTTCCAGCAGGATCTGAAGAAGGCAGACTGCAGACTGGCCCCATCTTGGCGGGCTCTATGTGAGGAGGGGCAAGGTAAGGTGCCCAGAGGAGGATGGAATTTGATGGGCAGTAGACAGATGGAGCTGTGGGCCGTGCATAGCCATGCCATCCAGATGCAAGACGGGAGAGGCTGGCACTGCCTGTACTAATGCATTTTCTGTGAAAAGTAAATTTGTAAGGCATTGTGTTGGCCAATGCCTAGGTTCCCTCCTCCTCACATATAAAATGCATCATGTTTTAAAGTTAACCAGCAATGAAAATCGGTAAGTATTTTTTTCCTTTTTCTTCTTTCAACAATGGAATCGGATAGGCTATGCCTGTCATTTATAACACAAATATGTCACAGATGGTGAATTCATTGGAGAAGGGAGATGGACTGGGGAAAATGTAAAAGGAGGCTCTTAATCTGTCTCAAGATTTGGATATGAGTAACTCACTATTTACCAACAGCACAATGGATTTATTTGACTTCCTCTTTTGAAACACAGTGAAGAGGAAAAGTAAAAGAAGGGTTGTAAGAGGATCGGAGCAAGACTTGTCCAGACAGTGGTTTAAATAAAGTGGTGCTTAATAAATAGGCAATGAATTGATTGGAAGTGATGGTCAAGGAGAAATAGTTGATGACAAGCACCCAGTTCAGGGCAACAGCTCAATGAAAGTGTCCACTGGATCCTGGGTGAGGAAATGCTCCCCTTCAGGCCTTGGAGTTAACCTGCCCATCACCCCCTGACCTCTGATAACAACAACCATTTCTCCCACCAGCCTAGCATTTCTCAGTAATCCAAACACACCCACAGTGACAATTTCATTTGGATCTCATAACATGGAAGATGAGGAAGTTGAGATTTTAAATTTTATTTTACAGATGAGGAAGCTGAGGCTCAAAGAGATTAAGTGACTGATCCAAAAGTCCCAAAGGGATGCTTTCATGACCAGAACCCAGTTATCCAGGCCAGGCTGACTCCCTGGCTCTAACTACATATCCTGAGACTTTGCTCTGGATTCAGCTGTTCACGTGGCTCCACATGGGACGCTTCTCCCAGGACTGACCTTGTGCTGCTCCTGAACTCTTTGCTAGAATTGTTCGAGCATGCCTGCCATGGTGCTTTTAGAGCTGGGTGCCAGAGATAAACACAATCATTTTCGCTCAGAAAAGTCCCCAAAGCCACCACCCTATTGAAACCAATCAGGACCCTGTGGGGCTCCTGGGCACAGAAGCCTTTCTGTGTCCCCCATTTCTTACTTGTAGGGAATAGGCTCCAGCCTCCATGACCTTCCCTGAGTTCCAAAGGGCAGCTTCAAACAGTTGCTAATCAGGTAAGGGAGGGGATGCAGAGACAAGGGAAGAGCAGTCAAGAAACACTAGTGCAGCCTTGGGGCAGGGTCCTGGTTCCACCTCAAGGGATACACATAAAAATATCTTTGAGCTCTTCTGCAGAACTAAAACCCCCAACAAATGGAAGATGAACTACTTGATGAAGCATTCTTCATTCCAGAGAGAAGGTCATAGTTTTATAACCTCAAGAACCACAAAAACTCATCAGGAGACCACCTGGGGCCAAATTAAAGGAATGCAGGCCCTGTACACACCCTGATCCTTATCAGCAACCCTGCCTTGAATCATTGCTATAAAACTCCTCACCAAATTTCCCTGGGTTGGGACACACAGTTTTTGAGGACACGAGCCCACTGCGTCCTCTTTTGCCTGGCAAAGCAATAAAGCTATTCTTTTCTACTTCACCCAAAACTCTGTCTCTGAGATTTTATTCAGCACCGGTACACAGAGGCCAAGTTTTCAGCATCACTGTGACCTCCTAACTGGGCTCTCTGTCAGATGTACTTTGTGATGCAGTGGAAAGGTTGCTGGACTTGGAGACAAAATAACCCAAGCACTAGGTCTGGTTCCTATCTGGCTAAGTAATCCTGGGCAAGTTATTTCACCTCTTTCAACTCCAGCCTGTTTATCTGTAAAACATGGATGGTAATACACTCCATTTAGTGTTGTTGACAAGAATAACAGAGATAGCTCTTTTGAAGGGCCTACTAGGTTCTCAGCAAGGGCTACCTCTCCCTTCTTCCTCCATCTGTCCATCCTGCCTCCTCCCCTCTGCCTTTTCTTCTTTCTTCTTTGCTACAGTTCATTTTGCACATAACTCCCAGACTGATCTTCCTGGAATTCCACTCACATCAGGCTGCTCCCTAGATCACAGATCTCAACTGATTTCCCATTGCCAGGTCCAGTCACCTCTCCATCTGTCATGCAGGACGCTCAGCCACTGGCACCCCCTCTCCTCTTCTCCCCATGCCTCATCTCCCACTGCTCGGGAACACGCTTGGTCTGGTTGCACAATTCCCACTCATGCTGAGCTGTTCCTCTTTGCCTTTGCTTCCGCTGGCTCACCCCTCCTGGATGCCCTTCCATGCCTCTCCAGCCCTGGAGGCATCCCTCACTACTATGTGGAGCTCTTCCTTCTCTGATTTCCAACTTCATTTCCTGTTTGTATCCGTTGCTTTGGCACCAAGAGGCACCTAGATCTTCAGATTGTTTCCTGTGCCTATATCATTTTCTTATCAATTTTACTGTCCCTCCAGGGCAGACCAAGGTCTTTACCATTTTGAGTGCCCACTGGACCAGCAGAGATAATTGGGAACACAGGGTGAGATCTGGACTCACCTCTCCAGGCCTGGGTCCAAATCCCAGGCCCAGGAATTCCTAGCTGTCTGATTTAGGAAATCTGTTTTTCTCAGCTGTAAAATAAATAATTTAACTTCTTCAGCAGAGGGTTGCTTTTTTCAAATGTGTTTTTCCATCAAATAAATATTCATTGAGCACCTGCTATGTGTCAGGCCTGTAGTTTTCAACATATTGAGCTCATCTAATACTCATAATCTCAATGCAGTAAACTCAGCTCCTGGAACCTCAAATCCTAGCATAAAGTTCATGGAGATGGGGGCTTCCCTGGTGGCGCAGTGGTTGAGAGTCCACCTGCTGATGCAGGGGACACGGGTTCGTGCCCCGGTCCGGGAAGATCCCACGTGCCGCGGAGCGGCTGGGCCCGTGAGCCATGGCCTCTGGGCCTGCGCATCTGGAGCCTATGCTCCGCAGTGGGAGAGGCCACAACAGTGAGAGGCCTGCATAATGCAAAAAAAAAAAAAAGTTCATGGAGATGAAATGAAATAAGATTGTATCTGAAGTTGCATCATGCCTAACAAGTAGTAAATGCTCAGTACGTCTTTGCTGAACCTGAGTATTAGGTCCTCAATGAGTTGGACACAGTTGACTCCCTCATGCAGTAGAACAGACATGTTCCCTGTCCTCAATGGAGAATTCTGTCCAGCAAAGGATGAGATAGGCATTAAATAAATAATGACAATTACCATATGGAGTATGATAAGAGCATGTAAGGGGACCTAACCCAGGGTACCCTATTGGGTTAGACATCTCTGAAGAAGATACAGAGCTCACATTTTAGCTTTCTTCTCCAGTGAGAAGTGAGATGTCTTTTGTCTGTCTTCCTCTTGGTTTATTTTTATTTTTCTTACGATTTGTGGGTGTTTTTCCTATACTCTGGATAAAAATTCTTTTGTTACCTATGTGCGTTGCAGATATATTCCCTCAGTTTGTGGCTTTCACTGTCTCTCATTATGGTACACTTTGATAATCTGTATCAAAGTATTCAATGTATAAAAATATATACAATGTATTAATGTATTCATATGTATCCACCTTTTCCTTTAGTTTGTGATTTGTGTCCTGTTACAAAAAAAGAAAAAAGAAAAAACCTTCTTTTCCTTGAAGTCATGAAATTCTTCTATAATCTACTAAATTTAAGTTTTTTGTTTTTTATATTTAAGTTCTTAATCCATCTGGAATTTATTTCCTGTATGATGTAGTTAGGGAATTAATTTCTTTTTTCATCATAGGTAAATAATCAGCAATACCCCCCTTCTCATATATCAAGCTTTCATCTATGTGTTCGACTCTTCCCGGGTCTTCTTATTTATTCGGTTCCATTGATTTATATGTCTATCCTCTCCTAATATGACACTGTTTTAATTACTCTAGTTTTATTTTTAAAAATTGTGACAGCAGAGAACATGCTGTCCCACCCCAATCACCAATCTTGTGCTTCCTCAGGAGGGCTTTGGATATTCTTGGCCCTTTGTTCTTCCAAATAGACTTTAGGGTAAGATCATCGTATTCCAGGGAAAACCATGTTAAGCCTTTAATTGGAATTTCTTTAATTCTATAGGTCAAGATAGAGAAAATGTAAATATTTGCAAAGTTGATTTTCCTTCCCCACAAATATATTGTCTTTCTATTTATTTAAGACTTCAGTAATATCTTTCAAAAAGTCATATTACTTTCTATATGAAGGATTTACACATTTTTAGAGTCACTTCTAGATATTTTTGTTTTTTGCTGTTTTTATCATTGGAAATTTGAAATATATTTTTCTGTTTATTGCTGGTATAAAATGAAGTTAGTTTTTGTATATCGGTTTTATACTTAGCAACTTTGCTAAACAGTCATTAATTTTAATAATAAAGATTATTAGTAGATTATTTGGAGTATCCCATGTGGATATTCATATCATTGGCCAAAATGAGACTTTTATTTCACCCTTTTTCATTCTTATATCTTTTCTCTTCTTTTTCTTGCCTTGAGCTAGCTAAAATAGTCACTTCAATCTTTATTTTGTTTCTGAATTTAAAAGCAATACTTTTAATTTTTCACCAATGACTTATGATGTTAATGCTGTAGTTTTAAAAAATAGTTTTCCTTGACCAGGTAAAGAAAATTACCTTCTATTTCAAATTTATTAAGAGGTTGGTTTTAATTTTTTTAACAATGAATGAATGTTGAATATCATCTAACATGCTTTCTAGACCTATTGAGATGATCATCTCTTTAAATCTCTAACGGGATAAATTATATGAAGATATTTTCCTATATAACTTTGTGGAATAGACTCATATTATTTTTTTAATGTCTGGATTATGTTTGGAGCATTTAACTTGGGTTTTTTTTTCATCTATATGAGTGAATGAATCTGACCTGTTATATTTTTTTTCAGACTGTCTTTGTGCAGTTTGGGGATCAGGTTCCATTTAGCCTCATAAAGTGAAGTTGGGAGTATTGCCTCTCCTTCTGTATGAGTCTGAGTAAGTTTGGATTATCTCCCTTTGTCTCTTGGACACATGAGAGAACTCACCTTTATAATTGTTTGGGCTCCATGTTTTCTTTATGATTCAATTTTGTTAACAGTTATAAAACCATTCTAGCTTTCTATTTTATGTAAAGGTAATTGTTACCAGTTATATTTTTCTAGGAGTTTGTCCATTTCACCTAAGAATACAAGTTCATTGGCATAATTTATAACACCACCTTTAATCTTGTAGTAACCTCCTTTTTCATTCAAGATACAGTCTGTGAGTGCCTTTGCTTCCCTTATTTGAAGAATCATTCCAGAGTTTTGTTAGTTACTTTGGTTCTGTCACTCTCTATTTTACGTTTCTATTTCATGTGTTGCTCTTGTCTTGCATTTCACTCCCCACTTTCACTTGGTTTTCTTTGTGGTTCTTTTCCTAACATCTTTAGTTGGATACTTAATCCAGTATAATTACTTAACCTTCAGCCTCTCTCCTCTTCTAAAATAAGCAATTTAAGATTATAAATTTCCCTCACATTTCTACTTTAGTTTTGAAAGTTGGTATTTTTATTGTTTAGATTTAAGTATTTTTCTAATTCATATTATCATTTCTATTTTAACCCATCAGATATTTAAAGATCTATTTTAAATTTTCCAAACATATGGCTTTTAAAAGATAGGTATGTTTTTGTTATTGAATTTCAGCACAATTGTTTTGTGATCAGAATTAAGATCTATCTGCTGGATACTAACTCTGAAATTTGTTGAAAGTTGATTTATGATTTACAATGGCAGTCAATTCATAAATTTTAAATATATTTTTCAAAGACTGTTTTCTTTAGTTATTAAGTATAGTAGTTAATGTATGTCCATTAGACCAACCTTGTTAATTGTTTTATTCATAATAATATTTTTAGAAATGCTGAAGAAATTTACCTATCAAACCTCCTGTGTTAGTAAATGATCAACAACACACTTCAGCAAATACGGGAGTCAGCTAAGACAGGAAAAACATGGGACCTCAGAAACAGTGGCTCTCGCTCGTGAAAGCTATGACAACCCGGGACAGCTATGCCACGCGTAGGTCTTGTAAGCAAACAATACCCCCTGTGGAGCAGGACATCCAAGGGCTCCAGGAGGAAGATGTTCAGCAAAAAGCATGATTCAAGAGGTGTAACACCATCCTCGAGACTGGGGAAATTTGACCCAGGACAAACACTTGTCCACTGATATAGCAAAGCCAGAGTCCTTTAGAGTTGGGGACTGGGAATTGATCAGGGTATCCGGAGCACAATGTCAAGTAAAGCAGCTTTCAGTTGCTGTTACTAGTTATGGGTTGAATTGTGCCCTGCCGCGCCCCACCCCCAGCCAATTCATATGTTGGAGTCCTAACCCCCAGTGCCTCAGAATGTAACCTTATTTGGAAATAGGGTCATTGTAGATGAGGTTGAAGCCATGCCTCATAGGGTTAACAGAAACTGGTGACTAATAGAAATCCTTGAGTTTGTCTTGCAGCTTGCTAAAAAACCCCTTCTCTTGTAGCTTGCCTCCAATGAGCAAGCTTGCCTTAATTATTTTGTTGCAAATTGCATACCCTCCAAGCTTCAGGTAGCCTAAACAATAAGATGTACCCCACTTGTTTACCAGGAACTCGGAGTCAGCAGTGTCTAGTTCCAGCCTGAGCCTGCTAATACTGGCTGGGACCACCAACCCTAAAATTGGGCCATGCATAGGTGTCTGATGAATGAACTTTCGACATCAGAAGGCCAAAAACTCCACCCTTAGATTGTGCTAAGTGCCTCCATTTTTAAACATACATCCCATGAAGAAGCATGTAACTCAGATATGCCTGCACAGAACACTGATTACCTCACCTTTTCCCTACCTCTCCCCATGCCTAAGACCACCCTGCTTCTTTATCCCATAAATATCTCAAGCCCCTCACCTTTGAGGTCAGATTTGAGATTTGTTCTCCAGTCTCCTCACTTGGCTGCCTTGCAAATAAACCCTCTCTTTGCTGCAAACCTCAGTGCCTCAGCATTTTGGCTTGCTGTGCATTGGGCAAAATGAACCTGGTTTGGTAACAAGGTCCAGTTAAGAAGAGGTCATACCGGAATAGGGTGGATTCCTAATCTAATATGACTAGTGTCCTTATAAAAACAAAAACAGAACTTTACCTGAAGAGACAGATATGCCAGGGGGTGAGCATCACGTCAAGATTGGAGTTATGCTACCACAAACCAAGAAACTACTAGAAGCTAGAGAAAGGCCTGCAACAGATGCTTCCCTGGTCTACAAAACCATAGTAATCAAAACAGCATGGTATGGGCAGAAAAACACATACATGGATCAACGGAACAGAACTGAGAGCCCAAAAATAAACCCACACATATAGGGACAATTAATTTACAACAAAAGAGCAAAGAACATACAATGGAGAAGGTATAGTCTGTTCATTAAATGGTGTTGGGAAAAATGGACAGCCACATGCAAAAAAATGAAACTAGACCATTATCTCATACTACACACAAAAATCAACTTCAAATGGATCAAAGACTTGAATGTAAGCCCCGAAGCCATAAAACTCCTAGAAGAAAACATAGGCAGTACGCTCTTTAACATGAGTCTTGGCAGTATCTTTCTAGATATGTATCCTCAGGCAAGGGAAACAAAAGCAAAAATAAACAAATGGGATTACATCAAACTAAAAAGCTTCCGTAGCACAAGGGAAACCATCAACAAAAAACAAAAAGACAACCTGCCGAATGCGAGAAGATGTTCATAAATTATATACCCAGTAAGAGGCTAATATACATAATATTAAAGAACTCATACGAATCAACAGCAATAACAAAACAAACACACAAACAAGCAAAATTACAACCAGCTTAAAAAATGGGCAGAGGACTCGAATGGGCATTTTTTCAAAGAAGACATACAGCCATACAGGCACTGGAAAAGACTTCAATATCACTCATTATCAGGGAAATGCAAATCAAAACTACAATGAGATATCACCTAACCTGTTACAATGACTACTATCAAAAAGGTAAGAAATGACAAGTATTGGCTAGGATGTGAAGAAAAGGGAATGCTTAGACACTGTTGATGGGAATGTAAATTGGTGCAGCTACTATGGAAAACTGTATGGAGATTGCTCAAAAAAATTAAGGCTAGAACTAACCTTCTTGACCATATTTCCACATGCCATTCTCTCCTGAAATCTAATGAAGACATTCTGTTTTTAAAACAGTTGTGACAGACTATGAAAAGTGAATACTGTACAAAAATGTGGAATGGAAGAGATCGTGGGGCAAGCGAAATGAACCACCGCCAACCACACCAAAGACCAGTCTTCATCCGAAGAAGGTGATGTTGTGCATATGGTGGGATTGGAAGGGAGTCCTCTATTATGAGCTCCTTCCGGAAAACTAAATGATTAATTCCAACAAGTACTGCTCCCAGTTAGACCAACGGAAAGCAGCACTCGATGAAAAGCATCCGGAATTAGTCAACAGAAAACGCATAATCTTCCATCAGGATAATGCAAGACCGCATGTTTCTTTGATGACCAGGCAAAAAAACTGTTAAAGCTTGGCTGGGAAGTTCTGATTCATTCGCTGTATTCACCAGACATTGCATGTTTGGATTTCCGTTTATTTCGGCCTTTACAAAATTCTTTTCTTGGAAAAAATTTCAATTCCCTGGAAGACTGTAAAAGGCACCTGGAACCGTTCTTTACTCAAAAAGATAAAAAGTTTTGGGAAGATGGAATTATGAAGTTGCCTGAAAAATGGCAGAAGGTAGTGGAACAAAAGGGTGAATATGTTGTTCAATAAAGTTCTTGATGAAAATGAAAAAAAAAAAGAATAGAACTAGCATATGATCCCCTTTTCCCATTTCTGGTTATTTATCCAAAGAACACAAAAACACTAATTCAAAAAGATATATGTTCATTGCAGCATTTTTTACAATAGCCAAGATATGGAAACAAACTAAATGCCCATCAGCAGATGAAAGGATAAACAGATGTGGTATATAATACCGTGGAATATTACTCAGCCATAAAAAGATGAAATTTTGCCATTTGTGCAAACATAGGTGGACCTTGAGGGTATTTTACTAAGTGAAATAAGTCAGATAGAGAAAGACAAATACCATACGATTTTACTCAAATGTGGGATCTAAAAAACAAACAAACAAACAAGCAAAATAAATGAACAAATCTCACCAAACAAAAGCAAACAAGCAGATACAGAGAACAGAGTAGTGGCTACCAGAGGGGAAGGAGGAAGGGCGGTTGAAATGGGCAAAGGGGATCAACTGTATAGTGGCAGATGGAAACTGAATTTTTGGTGATGCTGTAGGGTGTAGAGAAATAGAAATATGACGTTGTATACATGAAACATATAATGTTATAAACTGATGTTACCTCAATAAAAAATAAATTAAAAAAAATGTATTCTGCAACATTTATTTGCCACCTACAATATGCTGGACTCTGGAGTAAGCATCAGGAATTTGGGGGGTGAAAAGAACACAGTCTCCCATTGTCTGATGGGACAGTCCAGTGTGTAAAATGGTCATCACAGTGTAATATGAAAGGGATTATAAAAAGCGTGTATAACTTGAGTCTTCTTTTAAATTATTTCCATAGGATAAATTCCAACTAGTGAGATTCCTGGGTTACATTGACAAATTGCTTTCTGAGAGGTATCACGCAGGACAAGAATATCTCAGCGGAGAATGGGGAGGACCAGGTGATATCTGAGCAATGTCACTGTACCCAGACACCATCCTGAGAAGGGGTAGAGGGACCCCTTCAAGCTGTTAGGAGTTTGGGCTTTGAATTGACTGCTTTACCTAAAAGAGGTCTGAAAATGAAAGAGGTTAAGTTACCGTTAAATCATCAGGTTTAAGTATCTTGCCAATGCCACTTCATCTTTGCTATCAACAGAAGTTAACATCCAGAATAAAATGCAATTATAAAAAATTTTTTTACTTTTACGTTTCTGAGTAATATATAAATTTCGAAACTACCACCACCAAACACACACACACACACACACACACACACACACTCACTTGAGGTCTTTTCTGGGCTTTTTGTTCCTTTATTGGTTTAAAATGTAT